>NC_048596.1:261636101-261956934 GCF_003668045.3 Cricetulus griseus | reverse complement strand
GAGTCCTTACTGCAGTAATCCAGTCAGCTAATAAAGAAGGCTGACTCAGAGTCAAGTCCTCTGCCCACCCATTAAAAAATCACCACCATAACTTTTCAAAAAAAAAATGGCATTCCTTTAGTTTACCTGAAAGTGTAACATTAAGTGAAACAGCAAGAATTTGAAAAATACAGTATGTCTGTAAATGCATAAAAAGAGTCAAGTCCAGAGCAGTGCTAAATGGTCAGTTCCAAAGACTAGGGAGAGCAAAATTTTCATCACAGTAGGAAAAAAGCAAAGTAAGACTGCAGATCTCCTACACCAAGCAATACATGTCTGCTTTAATCTGGAATTTGTAACAACAAAAATACACATAACCAGGCCAAGCCTCTCCCCTCAAGAATTCATGCCAAGACTGTATCTCACCCTTGTCCTGCCTTCTGGGTGAGAAGAGGCTTCAGAGCCAAAAGTGACTCATCCGCACAGTGTTTTCTGTGCGCTCGTGTGACAGGCGAAAGCATAGATAGAAGGGCGGTACCGAGGCTGCAGGTGACAAATCGCCCTGTGAGTTGACCATCTTGAGCAAGAGTCCCTTGGGAAACCCCGTGGGTACCACAGGAGGTGCCGTGGGGCAGAGGCATCTGAAGAACAAGATGTCTCAGTAAAATCCCAAACGGCGAGAGCCGGGAAGCTCATGCCCTGCGTCTTTGGCTTTAGGTACCTGCAGAGGAAGAATTCAGCAAGTTTTCCAAAAGCCAGAGCCCAGCTCTCCCACAGAAGAGCAGAACTATACCCTAAAATCAAGGCAGATTATTATTTGCTAATTTCGTTTTGGAAAATTATCCCCTCTGAACCTCCGTTTCCACAGGAACAGTCAGGATAGGATGCCAGGCCACCTAGATGGAAATCGAGTGAGAAAGATGTTAAAGCAGCTTGCTCAGTGCATATGGTTTCAGTCATTCCAGAAATATTCATGGACAGCCTTTACAGAAAAGACAGTGTTCTAAATACAGCATAGCCATGAACAGTAAAACCCCATCCTCACTGAAGGGACCAACCTCATTTTGGCAGCCATGACAGTCTAACATGTGCTTGCCTGACCTTGCCTTGGTCACTAGGAGGTCAGACGCCCACCTCTAGCAAGGAACTAATCAGAAGTTAGCTGATGGTGCTATGCTTTACGGCCCTGGGTGTGCTTTTCGGACAAGTGCACAGAAATGACATACAGAGCATAGCAACGGCCCTGGGAGGGCTTATGGGCCATGACAACCAGTTGACCAATCAACACAGGGCAAGTCCTCCAAGCCTGGAGGCACACCAATCCTGAGCCTGTGCGTACCCCTAGATACTCCCCTTATGCCGTCCTATAAGATCTCTGTACCATGGTTCCTCGGGGTCTTTTCCCAGCCATCGCCATGGTGGATGGATGAAAGACCCGAGCTAATGGGGTTAGCTCATTAAACAACTGCAATAAAAGACTCATTGCTTTTTCATGGAAACGGGCCTCTTGGTTATTTAGGGGTTCAGAATTTGGGCACCATATTTCTGCTCTGATTAGGAGAGGGACAGAAAGAACTCGGGCCATGAAACAAGTATTTGCCGAGTAAATTGTCACTTTTCCATCAGGGAGTAGAGCTATCTACTTTTATTGAAGGTTTCCTATGATATATTAAACATGCCTGTGCCGGCTAGTTTTATATCAACTTAACACGGGCTACAGACATCTTAGAGGAGGGAATCCCAATTGATAAAATTCCCTTATAAAATTGAGTTGTAGCAACTTGTAGAGCATTTTCTTAATTAGTGACTGATGGGGGAAGACCCATCCCGTTGTAGGTGGTGCCACCCTGGGCTGGTGGTCCTGGGTTCTGTAAGAAAACAGGCTGAGCAAGCCATGAGGAGCAAGCCAATAGCAGCACCCCTCCATGGTCTCTGCATCAGCTCCTGCCTCAAGGTTCCTGCCCTGCGAGTTCCTGGCCTCACTGCTTTTGATAATGAACTGTTATACGGAATTGTGAGCAAAGTAAACCCTTTCCTCCCCAAGTTGCTTTTGGTCACAGTGTTTCATCAATAGTAACCCTAAACTAAGACAATACCTAAGAGGTATTTTGACATATCATAGGATTTTTCGATAACATTTAACCAACTTAGTCATACAGCCTGCCCCTCTCATGTAATTTCCGCAGAAAAGTCAGAGCATTTAACTTGAAGGTTATTTGAAGGTTAGAAGTTGCTCATTACCCTACATACCTTCATATGTTATTAATTATCTACATCTGAGTGAGATCCATTAAAGATTATATCTCAAAGTGCAACTTTAGTTGTCCCAGTAAGACTTAGGGCATGCAGTGTGAATTCTTCTAATATACCAGACAAAAGACAGATCACGTTAGTCACTATGAGACTACACCAAGTAACTGCTCCAAAGAGCAGCTGAGTGTGTGTGTGTGTGTGTGTGTGTGTGTGTGTGTGTGTGTGTGTGTGTGTGTGTGTTTGAGGCTGCCCGGAGTGTGGGGGGGAGCATGCACTCTCGTGGTAGATAGGTAAGTAGCAGATAGAGATGGCTCTTTGGCTCTTTGGCTATATGACCACCTCATACTTCCCCTTAAAGTCAGGGATTACCTTTATTTCACTTTTCAACGACTTTCTCCACACTTTCAGTTTTCTGGTATTGCTTATTGGAAGACGGCTTACCACTGAAAAGCAGAATTACGCAGGAGTATCCCCTGAGCAACAGGAAATCACTAAAGTCCAGCCCAGGTTGAATGTTAACTCAAAATGTGCACACCCCAGAGCTATCATTAGCATGAGGGGATGTGCTGGCAAACAGCAGCTTAAAAATAAAAAGCTCGGCTGGGCAGTGGTGGCGCACACCTTTAGTCCCAGCACTCGGAGGCAGAGGCAGGCGGATCTCTGTGAGTTCGAGACCAGCCTGGTCTACAAGAGCTAGGTACAGGACAGCCTCCAAAGCCACAGAGAAACCCAGTCTCGAAAAACAAAACCGAAACAAAAAATAAAAAGCTCTTGCCTGCAACCATAGCTGCATCTCCCATTAGCATTTAAACACATCCTTTCAAGAAAAGTCCACACTTCTCCTTTAGTGCCTTAAATTACTTGTATTGCTGTAGTTCTTGAATCATCTAGATGGTTCCTAATATGTACCTGTTAATTTATATTTTTTTTAAAACTGACTTTTATGTGTGTAAGTGTTTGTCAATTTGTATATATGTGCAACACAAGTGTGCCTGATCCCCACAGGTACCAGAGGTAGGCACTGGATTCCCTGGAACTGGAGTCATAAGAAATTGTAAGCCACTATGTGGGTACTGAGAATTGAACCTATGTCCTCTGCAAGAGCAACAAGTGCTCATAACTGATAAACTGATAAACCATCTCTCCAGCCCTGCACCATACTCTTGAGAGAGAGAAGAGAGAGAGAGAGAGAGAGAGAGAGAGAGAGAGAGAGAGAGAGAGAGAAAGAGAGAGAAAGTCAGTCTCCCTCTTCATTACTGAGAAAACACTGTTTCAGAAATATTTGTCTTACATGAGTACCTACCTGTAGTTCAGGAATGAGCCATGGTGTCCCATATCATACACTTCTAGTATGTGAAACATAATTCCACTCTAGTCCTGCTTTCTACTTCCCTTGAGTATGACTTTCCTCCCAGGACCAGGAAGGTAATGCTCTCCATGCCCCAATCCCATGAGCACCACTTGCCATATCTTAGAACTTAGGACACCGTATAGCATTCACATTGCTAGTCAGCATCCAGTAATGGACTGGCAGAGCCTTAGCAGGCTGGGCTGCATCTTCTCTGGATACCCATTTTTTTCAGAATAATTCGAGGGCATTTGCTATGGCTAGACTACCGCCTCTCCCATTGCATCCTTCCTCTGCTCTCCTCAACACTCACCCTTCTCCATTCCCTCCATTCCCTTTGGCCACAAAAGGTATTCGATTTAAACCTTTGGGAATACCCTCTCTACTTATTTTCAAAGCTTCTTTTACACATACTCCAAAAGAGTATGAGTCAACAGTTTCCAATTGTCTTCTTTCTTCATATTTGTTCTGAACTCATTTTTGCATATTGAGGATGCAGGAGGAAGCAAACAATTGTGTCTTTCCCAAGCTTTTCCCATGCTCCTCTTATTTCCATAACCAACACCCAGATTCCAGCTTCTCATCCTCACCCCATGTGCCCCACCCCCAATACACAGTCTATAGCAGAAGACTGTGACCAAGGTTTTACCTCCTCTTCCAACACTAGTGGATTCTCTAGGGAAAAGTTCCATCAAGCAGTGACCAGTCTCTGAGTCAATGGAAAAGAAGGGGCGGACTCCCTTAATCTTATTTCATGATAGCCTTGCACCACCCCAACTGGAGTTTTCATGGAGTCTTTGGTTTCTGTTCCCTTCTACTTACACCCACCATTTACCCAGTCTATGTCCTCCTCTTCCCCCTAGCTTAGCCAGCTAGACCTTAAAAAAGAAATCTGAGTGGTTACCATGGGAATAGACAACTAAAACACCATTGTCATTGGAAAAGATAATGAAGCCAATGAAAATGCTAGCCTATTTATTTATTAGGGTTGCCATGATAAAATACCCCAGACTGAGTGACTTAGGCAGCAGAAGTATATTGAAGAAATTCAAGATATGATGCCAAATGAGGCCAACTGTATTCTTTGTTTTCTGAAGGTCTCTTTCCTTGGCTTATAGATGCTCGCCACTTCCTTCTGTCCTCTGATGGACATCTTTCTGTGATGTACATGTACATGTCCTATAGCTCTATTCTGTGTCTTTTTCTGTATACATGTGTGAGTGTGTGGTGTGTGCACCTTTTCATGTATGTACATGGGAACATGTAGCTGCACATGCATGTGGAAGCTAGAGGTAGACTTATGGTGTCTTCCTTGATCAATCTTCAGTTTATTTTATTTGACTTTATTTTTTTTGAGATGGGATCTCTCACTACTTCTGGAGCTCATCCATTCAGCTAGGATGATTGCCCAATAATCATGAAGAATCTACCTATGTCTCCCTACCCAAAGTGCTGTGGTCACAGATGCATACCCCTGTGCCTTGTTTTTATGTGGTGCTGGGGATCTGATCTCATGTCCTCACTATCACTGTGTTCACTAAGGCATGTCCTTAGCCAACATCTCTTCTCCTTATAAGGACATGAGTCACTAGGTTAAGCCCCATTCTAGTGACCTGTTTTAACTTAGTCACCTCCTTAAAATTCTACCTCAAGTGCATCACAGTAAAGGGTAGAGAAGGTTGATATTAACATAGGAAATTGGGGGACACAGCTCAGCCCATAACAATAGTTTCATATTTTCTTTTTCCATATTTTGTTATGTATATTCATGATATACATTCATAATTGTACATATATATATATGTATATATATATATATATATATATACATATATATATATATATGGGGCATGCATGTATATGTCTATGTGTAGAGGCTTAAGGTTGATACTGCCCGTGTTCCTTGATCATTCTCCACTTTTTTTTTTTAATAATGCAAGGTTTCTCACTGAATTCAGACTCTTTGATACAGCTCATATAGTCAGTCATTTTGTTCTGGGGAATTCCCTGTGTCCATCATCCAAACACTAGAATCACAGCCATACCTATTCAACATTTATGTGGGATTTTTTTTGTTTTGTTTTTTGTTTTTCGAGACAGGGTTTCTCTGTGTAGCTTAGGAGCCTATCCTGGCACTCGATCTGGAGACCAGGATGGCCTCGAACTCACAGAGATTCCCCCTGCCTCTGCCTCCCCAGTGCTGGGATTAAAGGCGTGTGCCACCAACGCCCGGCCTTATGTGGGTTCTTGATATCTGAACTTCAGTCCTCATACTTGTATAGCAAGCACTTTATCCACTGAGCAATTGCCCCAGACTTTACCTTTTCATTCACTCAATCACAAAAAATTATTGACATGTCAAGCCTGGCTTGGCATCATCCATGTCTAGCCCAAAGCTTCCTACCAGCTGGTCAGACCTAACATTCTGACCTCTGTTGCTGTTGACATCTATGGATCCCCTTCCAAAACCCACTCCACATTCATCTCTACTTTGTAAGTTGCTTAAACTTGTAATCAGACTAGATACTGTCGCCCTTTATTCTCTTTCTCTTCTTAGCACTAGGTGTGTCTGTTTCAATAACCAGAAAGCCAGCAGAAGCAAAGCTGAGAATATGGTTTATAAAGGAAATGCATAGTTAAGAAATCGCCCAGGATACCAAGTTCTAGTACAATGATGCTGTTAAAGAGTTCTGAACACACAGACAGAGAAGACTGCCTTAGTCATCTTCTCTTACCTTCTTCTACCCTGCAGCTCATCTCCTCTAGTTTGCCTCATCTTCCAACTTTGAGAACTCTCCCAGGCCATTGCCTTCCATCTAGAACACCACCTCCCTCTTCAGTTCTGTCTCTTTCTATCTGATCAGCCTTATTATATGAGTTTTTGCTTAAATGGAGTGTTTTTAAGGCTTATGTGTTAAAGGCTGGGTGTCCAACTTGTGATATTGAAAGGCGGTAGAAACATTAGAAGGTGGGGACAAGTGGAAGGAAGTCAAGTAATTGTGGACATGCTCTTGAGGAGTTCTCCCTCCCTCCCTCCCTCCCTCCCTCCCTCCCTCCCTCTCTCCCTCCGGTCCTCCTCCTCCTCTCCTCTTTCTTTTGTGTCCTTTCCTTCCTGGATATCATATCAAGAGTAATTTCCTCTACCACATGTTTCCACAATCATGTACCATCTCAGAAGCAGTTCAAAAGCAATGGATTCAACTAACCCTGGGCTGAAACCATTAGTTGGAATGAATCTTCCCTCTTCAAAAGGTAGTTATAATAGCTATTTTGATATAGCAACAACATATTGGGTAGCACATTATTTAAAAAGTTTATCCCTTCTGGGTTATGGCCTAAAACCCACTTATCCAAATCACACACACACACACACACACACACACACACACACACAGAGAGAGAGAGAGAGAGAGAGAGAGAGAGAGAGAGAGAGAGAGAGAGAAATAAGGAAACTTTGTTAAACTTTTATATTGGAGCTATGAATTCAAGGCTAAAGTATTTTCTGAACACCAAGTTTTATTGTCATTTCCTGCTCCTAAAGAACTGCCTTGGGTGTCTAGATTTTTCTGTCTCTAGAGCCACAAGACTCTAATCACAAGACACATGAGACCACACTATTATTAGAGCTTGAAATACATTTGAAATTCAGGTACGCGATTAGTCTTCATTCTGTAGTCATTAGAACCCCTTGAATATAACAGATACAACAGCTATCCAAGTTCTGTGGGCAGAATAACATTTGGTTTCCTCATGGAAACATTATTAACACCATTTTAATGAAGCTCAAAAGGAAAGAAACCCAGAGCTTATATCAAAAGCAAAGACAAGTTAAACCTACCTCAGCCCTCTTCGTTTCATGAGGACAACCTTTGAGAACCATATTCCTTCTTTCTTAGCTGGAAGCTGGAAAGAAAATGGATAACAATTATGCTAAAATGAAGTATAATTGGAAGAGGAAAACACACAGTGGGGAAATGAGAGGAGTCTGAAAATATAAGGGTTGTGAAAGATGTCCAGGATAATCTACTCAATCTGCCTTCCAAGATCCCACAGTGTTTGTCTAACTTCGGGCTGAGTATCAATAACATTCAAGTTGATTTATGTTCGTGACACGTATTTCTGTGAGAAGTGGTGATGGAAGTCCAGAAAGGGTTATCAAGAAGATGGAAGTCTCCCTGTAGACAGCATGGTGGGCTGGACAGTGTCAAGGGGGGGTGAAAAATGAGACTGTTTTGTGAATGTTCAACATCCTGGATGAAAGCAGAGGCAACAACCAGGTTTTAAATGCAATTTTGTTCCCCATTAATAATTTGCATCCATTGCATTGTTTGAACTAGATTATTCTGAATGCTAATTCATCAAGATCTCACTTCCTCAGGTTTTGGTAGATATATGTTTGAGACAATTATTTTTTTTTAAGGCTAGACAAATCATTTTCCCTAGATTTGCCAAAAACAGTATGGTTAGGTGGTGAAATTCACAAAGAACACTGTAGAAATAAATGGCTCAGAAATCTAGAATGAGTTCATAAACTTTGTCAAGAGTGAATCTCTCCAAAGCATCTTCATCATATTACACAGGATATTCTCTATTATATACAGAGGCCAAATTTGGGCCAAAGAAATATTAAAAATGCAAATAAAATTTTAAGATGTAGGATCATCTGTCAATAGATATTTTACTCTAAAGATGATTCTGTAATCCATTTCCCATAATTATCCAGTAATAAGAAAGAACATGGGAGCATCTTTATCTCCCACAGCCTCACCCATGTTGAAGTATTCCCAAGGTTAGAAATAAACAAGTGAAGAACTAGGAGAACAAAGATGAAAGACGAAAAGACCCTTGGGTACTCATTGAGCCTTTTGTATCTCTGCTTCCAAACCATGCATCCTTTCCATTTTCTCTGTATGTCCTCACTGATTCACCCTTCTTTACATCCAAACTCACAACCATTTCTATAGATTTTTCTTTGAATCCAAGACTGAGCACCAAGTCAACACTCAGCTAGGATTTTACACGGCTGCCACAGAAGCTGTTTTTTGTGTACATAGTCTATTCCAGATGTCTCCAGCTAATAACAGATGTTTGGTCCTTCAGTGGCTCACCAGACCTTCTCTCATCCATCCCTGGTTTTTATCACAATCAATAGGTGAGCATATATCCATCAGTCCTCCCTACATTCTCTTGGAAACTATTCATTCAAATGGTTTAGCCATAGCGGTTTTCCCCAGCATTACATGTGTATGAGATCAACCACAAAAATCTTGATAGACCTAAGGCAACTAGGTGGACCCATGAGTGTTGAAACAATAGTTTGGGGAGGCATTGTCACAAGTTCATCCCAAAGTTGAAATGTGGGAGTGTTGTTGCCATCTCCTTGGCTCTGCCCTTTCCTTCCTCTCTATCCTTAAATTCCAGAATTTTTCATTCCTGGATATCCAAGGGCTTTATTTTGGTGGAGATCACTGTGTGTTTCAGTAGGAGCAACCAGACCAATTTGTGACATATCCTCCTATCTTGACCCTCCCTTGACCTTAGACATTCCTCACAGCCTCTGAAGCCCTGTTCTGCTGCAAGAAGCATCAGCCATTAGGAATCTTGTCTTTGAAACACACCCCTCCTCTGCCTCATCCCAGGTAAAACCTGGATTTCCCCTGATGACATAACATCTATGCAATTTTCAAGGTGGGTCTATTTGTTTTCCATACACCCCCTCACTTTTTGTTCTAACACTAGGACAAGCACCCTCTGGCCCCTTTGTGAACTTTTATCTTCTCTTCCAGACCTTGTCAATTTCACATACCTTTCGTAGCTTCTGATACCCCTTTCTTCATAGGTGTCCCCTGGGACCCATCTGGGGCCTGAATGCAGTCTACGGTAGCCAGAGTGGGCACTTTGGTATCTTGACATGTAAAATGTTTAACCTTGCTTCTTTCAGTTTGCACATTGAAAGAAAGCTGATGCTGATGCCCACATCTTCTCCATGTGTGTGGCATGCTCATGACGCCTAAGAACCTTGGACTTCTTTCATTACACATCAGTCTTCACTGCTTAAAGATAACTGTTCTTGTTTCTGTTTTGTTTCCCAGAGGCACATTTCAAAAATCACTGGACTAATGACTCTTTCAGGAATCCAGAGTTAATTGTTCCCCATTGACAAGGTCGATGCCCCCTGAAACCCACCTAAATTGAAGGTATTGTGTCAAAAATGTATTCACTATAACTAACCTGTAGCCTGATTAGCTGACTTTCAGTGTGCTCAGAACATTTATATTAGCCTATAGCAAAAGCCACAAAACACAAAGTTTTTGTGTTTTATTATTGTATGTTTTATGATACGGTGTTACTGTCTCATGTAATTGACTGAACGCAGTGTTCGATAGTCTCTAGAGATAGTTGATAGGCCTCATGATACCCAGGGAGCTGGTCTGTTGATACTACCTGCCCAGAATCTTGGGAGAGGGTCACATTACATATCATTGGTCCAGAAGATGATCCAATGAAATTCCGAGTGTTTTTCCTATTGAATGCATTTGGCTTTCACTCTGTGCTGAAGTTAAAAAATCATCAAAGGCAGCCACTGTAGGTCAGGAACCTCCAATCTCCAGGGATGATTAAAGAGCTCACAGCTAAGCACATACTCTAGCTGTTTCCCCTCTTTTGCATCATACTAACAGTGACTACATGCTCACGCCAATCTAAAAGGAAATATCCCTGATTATTCTTAGAAAAAATTTCTACAGGAAAAACATGGGGTCAAAGTCCTTGAGGGTTCACAGGTTTGGAAATATAATGACAACCCGCTTTGTGGGGCAGCTAGAACAATTCACATTCCACCTGCAGGGTTTGAATGTGGAGTGACTTGCCACACCCTCACAGTCATTTCAACAAACACGAGCAGTGTGACCAGCAGAAAGATCTAGGATTGTAGGACAGTAATCTAAGACCAAGATGGAGTTTCTCGTATGCCCACCATGATAAAGTCTTTTTTTTAAATATCATAAACACAATGACTGCTATAAAAAATAAAAGCAAGTCAAGATTCTAAAGAGACACAGGACAAAACGCCATAAAAGACACAATCATAAAACATTACAAGCCATGCAGGGGAAAACATTTACACGGCCATAATAGTGTAATGATTTAAAAGTCATATAATTGCCTGAGTAGGATAAGGAGGAGGATGTGTAATGCAAGTGTTCACCTGCTCTGTTGGTGTAGAGAGCTGGGCCTAATGTATAAACTCGTTAAATAGCAAGAGAAATGGATCTGAAGATTAATGTGGGAAGCAGCAGGGTGAAGACAAGCCGGCAGAGTTCATCAGGAACTCTCACCTGGGAGCACATTAACTCCACATCTAAAAATTAGCACTACCTTAAAATACAGAGGCTTTTAGCAATCTTTCAGAGCTGGCATTATCTTGAATAAGTATTGCTTTCATAGACTGACCAGAATATTCTCATACCATGTTTCTCTTGTCACCTCTACTTCATTTGTCTTCAGATAGTGTTGCCTTTCTTAGTGATTTATAAGAGGTGCTTATTTTCATATTTAACTATCATATTTGCTAAGAAACATTTCGCCCAGGTGGCTGTCTACTTGGTATCTTCTTTCTAACGCTAAACAACTGTAGCCAAATGTATCAAACATTATATACAGAAATTCCCAAATGAGTTAGACATTCATTAGCATTTTCTTCATTTCTAAAGATTGGACTTATTTTTAAAACTAAAATATCTTTCAGTACCTTATGTTTTTATAAACTCTTCTTAGATGTTAACTCTATGACTTCTGTGTGGTTTTTTTGTTGTTGTTGTTTTGTTTTTGTGATTTTTTTACTAGTTCAAATTAGGAACAAGCTTGTTTCACATGTCAATCCCTTCTCCCTCTCTGTCCCCTCCCCCCACCCCACCTCCACCCCAACCTACCCCCCACCCCATCCACCCTCCACTCCCCAGGCAGGGTAGGGCCCTCGACAGGGCTCCCCAAAGTCCACCACATCATCCTGGGCTGAGTCTAGGCCTACTTCATGTGGGATGAGCTCTCAAAGTCCCTTCTTACACCAGGGAAAAATACTGATCCACTACCAGGGGCCCGCTAGAGTGTGGAGGCCTCCTTATTGACATCCATGTTCAAGAGTCTGGATCAGTCCTGTACTGGGCTCCCAGACAGCAGTCTAGGGTCGATGTGCTTCCCCCTTGTACAGGCCAGGTCTTTCTGTGGGTTTCACCAGCCTGGTACTGACCCCTTTGATCTTCATTCCTCCCTCTCTGTTCCAGAGTTCAGTTCAGTGTGTATCTATGGGTATCTGCCTCTGCTTCCATCAGCCACTGGATGAGGGCTCTGAGGCTCGGGTGCCCGCCACAGGTCCGACTTCTGTATGTTACTGGTCTCCCTAGAAAGCCAGTCTTCCTTAGGTTTGGAAAGCTTCGCGCCTTCCTCATAAGATTAGAGCCTTTTTCTGATCATTCTTCTTGTTTCAGATCTGTTTGGTCTTTTTTCCCTGTAAAATCATGCTTTGAATGTGATTATAATATCAATAATGCCTTAAAAACCAATCTTCTTGCCATCACTTATATTGTAAAAATATATATATATAAGAAAACCCACCAATAGTTTTTGGACACATTTGCATTTGCTCCTCTGGCTTATCCTCAGAAAATTTTCAAGTGAACTTCAAAGTAAATTATATTGGAATTGCAACTTGAAATTTATTAAGCTACGAACGTTGCGAAGAATTTGTGTGTTTACCATGCTAATTTGTCTCACTGGGTAACTTGTCTGTCTGTTAGTTGATGATGTAATGCATTTCATTTTAGAGTCACAGTACAGTAGCTACATCTCTAAAGAAAATGTTTCTCTCTCCCAAACAACTGTGTGTGTGTGTGTGTGTGTGTGTGTGTGTGTGTGTGTGTGTGTGTGCGCACATGAGCTCGCTCAAAGAAGAGTGGACTCTTGTGAGCCCCTGCCCCTCTCCCCTATGAGATTTTGGCTAGCCTCACCTTCTGTAGGTTTTATGCAAGAAATCATAGCTACTGTGAGTTCAATCACACAAAGGCCATATCATGCCTGGATGATATTCAACTCCTTCCTCTGGTCTTTATATTGTCTTTCCCTCCTCTTCCACCGCATTTCTCTGAGCTTTGGAGGGGGGTAATATGGATGTTGATGTGTGGCTGAGCATTCAGGCTCATCACTTTGACCAATGAGGAGTCTCTGAAGTTACTACCGACTCCCAAACCAAAGCTAACAGCAACCCTAATCTATGGGCATAAACATAATTATTTAGAAGTTAATTTGATGAGCCCATCACAGCCATCTAGAGCAGGAGCTTCCCCAGGGGCCTATGACCTCTCTAGTTATGGACTTTTGATTGGATATACAGTACCAGACATAAATTGTCTCCCGTGGAGAGTGGGTCTCAATTTCAATCAGAAAGTGCCTGGTGACCTCCATAACAGACTTGCCACTGTTTCCCCAGTTAAGCATCTTGCCTGGACAGCAGGTAGTACCACATGCAGGGTCCGCAGCTGAGTAAGACTGCTGACGGCTCTTCTCCCCCAGCAGCCTTCCTGGCACTGTGAAGGCTACCCAGGAGAAAGGAAGCTTCATGCTCAGTTCCAGCTTGCTTTCTCTGTGTCTTCTGACTAGAGCATGTGATGTCTTCTGCAGTAGGGGTTTCCCACCGAGTTCTGGGGGACAACTAATAATAGTGGCAATAGCCTTTATTGTTTTAAGGCTCCCAGGGGCCTCCCTGCTCAACCACTCACATGCTCACTGTTAACCCCTACTGGTCTGTGGCTTCTTGGAACAGCTTTATCCACCTATGCAGATGCTGCCATTCCAATTCTTCATCTTTGAACCTAGCTTACCATGTGCTGGATTTCCTTGTGATGCTGTCTGCTCATCGGCTTTCTAAAACTACATTCATGTCATCCGTAATAACGTTTTGTCTCTTATCTTTCAGGAATTATATTTCAATAGTTAATGCAGAGAAAGTATTTTAGTTGATATTTTCAGACCCCTGCTAAGTACAGAAATGCTAACTACACATTATGGAGAAATACTGAAAAGCCAAGTGTTAAAAATTAAACAAAAACCATCTTAGCACTATGTATCATCAATACAGAATGAACAGCAGAAATACAAACAGCCTAGATTCCTAATTGTGGTTATTGTTATAGACATTCCTTAACTCACAATGGCTCTAATTACAGTAGTTTTGATGTTTCAGAGACACAAAATCAATACACACCAAGTAGAAACTGAAAATTGGGTCTCTCCACAGGCCTATATATGTGGTCGAATCCTAATTGCTCCTGTCATGCAGCAACAATTCCAAGTGGTCCCAATTATCACAAGGGAAAACAGCCATAGTGAACAGCTTACTGTGTAACTAAGCTAGGATGGGTTAACTGTATCTTTAACTTATGATGCTTTTGACCCCTGGTGAGTAGACAGGAAAGACACCATGTTAAGTTGAGGAGCTACTGTATGATTTAAGCAGTAAAAAATATCAGCAACCTAATTTTTAAAATGGCCATTATAGTTGAGAACGGGCAATCCCTACAAATTTTCCATCACTAACTAGATCACTACACATTGCAAGAATTAAATAAGTGTTCCATTTCATGAAGGTTGGTGGAAGGGAAAGAGTTGTTTAGACTACTACTATCAAGATAGAGCATGCATGTGGGAATGACTGATCCCTTTCTTGAACCAAAGAAGGAGGAGAGACCTTCATCTAAACTCAGCCTGAAGATGTGGTTGGTGGTACTGATGCTGCTTGCTGAGACAGCCCCACTCACTTACTAGAACAATGCACTCAGCACATTTCAGCAGCACATTTAAATTTTTTTCTATCACTTGTTCTGTGATTTTTTTACATATTTCACATTCAAAAAAGGACTCAATAAGAAACACATACTCAATACCATATTTGGATATAGAGATGATTTTTTAAGTTCATTTCCAGTATAACAGAATTGTCTCTGGTCTTTCTGTCTTCACCTCGGTTTTCAGAGCCCAGGTAGTTACTGAATTGTGTTCTTTTCTTCTGGATCAGTAATAGATGTGCCTTCTCACTAGGAATCATGTGAGAAATATTCACATTCCTAGGACTCGTCCATGTGATTCACTCTTGGGCAAGTTCTAAACTAGTTTCTCTGAAGAAAAGGTTGGGGATTGGTCACCCACTCAGGTTAGTGCACACCTGTACTACTGAGGGTTATTTTCTTCTGTCATTCTGCTTTTATATGTAACAACTGCTTCCCACCTTTGTTAAATATAGCAATCCAGCACAAAGTCTCCAGTATCCTGTCTCTGACCAGATAATAACATTAGAGGAATCTTGTATCTCTCTTGTTATAATATACGATTTTAATTTGTACCTCACTAAACAAGCAAAAGAGAAACATATCTAATTTATTGAAAAGCCAGCTGGCTGTCAAACTTACAAGGATTTCCAGGAGCTTCTGCTTGCCCCAAGGACAAACACAGAAGCTACAGAATACACATGCATGAGCATGTTGCTCAGCTTTCCATGGGTATAATATAACTCATAGGATTAGCACCCTGAAAACAAGAAAGGTTGACTTTAGCACAGTTCTGAAGGCCTTAGTCAGTGGGGCCTGTGGAGATACAGCACATCATGGTGGGAGCACATGGTGCAGAAAAATACTCATCTCACAGTCTCCAAGAAATGAAGAAGGAAGAAACTGCAATCTCTTCAAGGGTCCACCTCTTAAACTTATTGACTACCTCTCAATCGGGACCCAGGTTAGGAATCAAGTTTCCAATACCCAGACTTTTGGAAGACATTCCCAACCCAAACTGTAGCATCAGGGTACCATTAATGATACCAGTGTTGTTTGGGGTTTACTGGAGTCTGAAATACACTGCAGATGCTATCTGTGTACAAGATCTACCACTGAGTTCCACCACCCTCAGACTTAAAAAAAAACAGACAAATTAAATTCAGGAAAACATCATTTAGTAATATACACACAGAGTGTAATTTTGTTCCTGGGATTCATAGGTTGTACAAGTTTGAATAATCCTTGATCTTCGAGTGTTGAAAACTCTCCCCTGTCTTTAGCAACATTCCAACAGAACTTTTATAAAGTTTGTTCCTTTGAAGACACAGGGATGGTAACTCTCATCTTTCAACATCTTGGTAAGCCTGTTTTTTTTAAAGCCAAGATATCATATTAGTAACATCAAATGGTATTTGAGAATCTTATTTTTCTTTTAACTTGTTTTTTTTTCATATTCTCTTGACAAGATGATTTAAATTGTTGAAATTGTTCTCGTGAGTTTATATTTTTCCTTTTCATGAAATTTCTGATAGTGGTATTTCTCTGTGGCTTTTCATACATCTTCACCAGATATGATAAATTCTCATTCAGGACCCAAGAATAGTAGTTCTGTCCTTATATTATTTTATCGTTTGATGGCATTGTCATAGAGATTAGCTAGTTCAAGATTTATATTTCCATGTCATAGACTCAGCCAAAAGGCAGCCATTCTCTTAAGCCATGCTGGAGCTCACAAAAAGGAAGTCAGTGATTTCATATCCATGTTCTTGAGCTCTTGAAAACACACACACTTTCTCTAGTCAGAACTGGAGGCACCTGGCACCTGGACCCTAGTATAAGATCCCAAGCTTTCTCTTTCTTTTAACAAGGCTTGAGGGTTCATTGTAAGGATGAGTATGTCTAGGGAGGAAGATTGTGATGTTAGGTGCTAAACTACTTTGTATTTTCTTGTAAGCTTTTTAAGAGAGTTGAGAAACCTGGTTCCTAAACATCTGGATAAGAGAAAGCAAACATGAGTGCAGATCTATCTTTACCATACAGCTGTGGCAACATGGTTTTCTATGACACATTCCTGATGATCTCTTCAGATATGTTGTCTCCAAAGAAGTTATTTATGAATGGTTGATAGTATATATATCCTCAATAGTTGTGTTATACTAAGCCATAAGAAATCACTGATATTTGGTAATTTTAACCTACAAAAATAAATAAAAATTCACTAGGGAGATAGCTCAGTCAGTAAGGAGCTTGCCATGAAAGCATAAGAACCCATGTTTGATCCCCAGAACCCTTGCCAGAAAGCTGGGTGCACACTTGTTATCTCAGTGCAGGGGAAACAAAGATGGATGGACCCCTGGGGATTGCTGGCCAGCCAGCCTGGCCAAATTGATGAGCCCCAGCTTACTTAGAATACATCCTAAGGAAGAGGTCTGAGATTAGCCTTAGAACTACCCCCCCTACACACACACACACACACACACACACACACACACACACACACACACACACAAATGCACACATACCTACAAGCACATAGAAATCCACACACAAGCATGCACACAGACACACACAACAAAGACTTCATAAGGCTTACATATGAACTATAAGTCATCATTGATTAACTATAATGGTCGTCTACATTATCACATGATCTTTGACTGGGCACAATATCAAGGCTATCAGGAGTCTATCTGAAGATGGCATTAGTCTGTTCAGTCTTCCACAACCAACATCAAAGCAAATCCTACTACCAAATTTTGGTCAACTCTAAGCAAAAGCTGATGTTAGGGACATTCTTACACGTAGAATGGTGACATTGTGTCCTGATCCAGTTTCTGGCTTTAATAACGGGGATTCTCTGCTTCTTCAGTAACCAGATGCTCATTAGTGGCCTGAGCAAATGTCCTTTGCAGCTTGGCTTTCTAAGAATTATTGCCCATGATGGTAGCGAAGTGGTTTTATGAGCTGTCTGATTTTTCTCTCATTATATCATTGATTTAGTACACTAAGTTACTTCTCTCCTCAAGTCTCTCTTGAATCCAGGACAGCTCCCATCAGATGTGCTGGATAATTTATGAAGATGTTTGTATTTTTATTGTAATTTTAACAAGAGACTTCTGCAAATTATGTTCAAGGATGACTCAGTTTAACCCAAAAAAATATATTTTATTTATTCAACTGCTTGAAGCAGAACCATTTCATTTTAGGAAAATGAATTTAATTTTTGTTGTCTCGTTCTGGCTCATGGAAAAATGATCTAGAAGAAATTATCTGCTCCTTGGAAATATGAGAGCTGTAAAGCTGTCTCACTTATTATTGCTCGTCGCCTTTGAGGTAATCATTTGAGAACAACTTTAAACTCTTCCAGTCACGGGAATTTTCAGTCTTCTTAATTATTAAAACACTTTTGATCATTCATGTTTATCCAAGAAACTGGTCATTTTAAAAAGTCACTGTAAATCCTGTGTTCTTTTAAATATTATTGATATCTACTGCTTTTCCTCCTGCCAAATTTCTCAGTGTGAGCTCTCCCTCTTGACTAGCCACAGATCATCACACAGCTGTGCACATATTTCCTTTCAAAGAAATATCACTTTTTTCCTTATGAAAAAGTACACTGGACCAGGAGGTTAAAATGGGGATGGGAATGACAAAGGGAACACAGCGAGAGACTGCTAAAATTAAAGGCCATTTGAGGGATGTTATCAAAACCTAAGACATTAGAAATTCCCTAAAATATATACATATATGAAGGTGATCTAGTTGAAATTGCCAGATAGTGGGGGAGATAGAGTCCTGATTGGACACCTCTTGTCACCAAATGAAGCTTCCAACACTTCCAGTATTGAAATTGGATTATATTTAATTGAATTGTTGGCTAAAGGGGATCCCAGGGGAACCCCCAAACAACTCGGGCTGTTATCAAGACTATAGGTTGCTCCCAGCCACATACTTTTTGATCTACAATGGTATCCTGCCTGAAAGATATACAAATATAATGGTGGCACAAACTTCGTGAGAGTAACCAGGCAATATCTAATTTGACTGAAGGCCCACTCAATGAGATGGAACCCATACTCAACACTGCTTGGGTGACCAAGTAACTGAGACTAGATAGCCAAGAACCTATGCTAAAACCAAACCAAACACTATTATGGGGGAGAGGCTGGGGACACAGACAGAGACAGAGAGAAATAATAAAATTCATAATGACATTTTGTTGTATTTATAAACCAATGCCTTCCTTGTTCAGCCATCATCAGAGACCCACCACCAGCAGAAAATGAGAGACTTTGAACACTCAACCCTAAACAAGATGTCTCCATCAAATCCCTCCCCTCAGGACTCACAAACCCCAAGGAAGAGGAGACAGAAATAGTAGAAGAGCCAGAGGGGATAGAGGACACCAAGAAAACAAGGCTTCTAAATAAACATGATCAATGTGTGTGGTGATATTTTGTTTGTGATTTAACAAGCAAAACTTTCCTGGAGATCAAAGTGTGGAGCTAGCCACACTAGTTAGTCATAGATGCCATGCACTATGTGCCTATCCTAGCACTAGGAAGGCAGAGGCAGGCAGATTTCTATGAGTTCAAGGCCACCCTGGAGTACAGGAAATTGATCCAGGCTAAATGAGAAACTGAGTCAGGTGGTGGTGCTGTGGTGGCAGCTCACACCCTTAATCCCAGTACTTGGGATGTGGAGATAGGAATGATATGACTGGGGAAAGAAAAAAAATATAAGACAGGAGGAGACAGGAGCTCATTGCATTCAGTCTGAGGATTTATAGGGACAGGATCTCACCTTTGGTCTGAGGATTCAGTAGAGGTAAGAGGTCTCTCTTGTGGCTAGCTCTTTACTTCTCTGACTTTTCAGCATTTACCCCATTTGACTTCTGGTAATAATTATTAAGACCTATTAGAACTCATGCTACATATGAAGTCACATAAGGCAACATGTGCAGTCAGGGGCTGCACATGTTGAGGTCCTAGAGCTGAAGAGAGAAGTGGACACATGTCTCCACCCCTAACCCAGACACTATATTCAATTGATTAACCACTTGCAAATGAAAATTTAGTTTACTCCAGAAAAGTCTCACTGAGGAAACAAACTACTCTCTTTTTTTTCTTTCTTTTCTTTTTTTTTTTTTTTTTTTTTGGTTTTGGTTTTGGTTTTTCGAGACAGGGTTTCTTTGTGTAGCTTTGGAGCTTATCCTGGCACTCGCTCTGGAGACCAGGTTGGCCTCAAACTCATAGAGATCCTGCCTTTGCCTCCCGAGTGCTGGGATTAAAGGTGTGGGCCACCAACGCCTGGCTACAAACTACTCTTAAGGGTAGGCTGCATGCCCAGCAGTAGACGGTCAACAGAAAATAAGTCAACAGCATCTTTGAAGGGTTAGAGGTTTCTTGTCTCAATGTCATGTCAGGTCTCTTCCTTTTTTTCCAATTTTATCCTGATTTTTTATTTTATTTTATTTTATTTATATATTTTTTTCTTCTCACTTTCTACCCTATAGGTCCTTTGTTTATATGTTATAGTTTCCAGGTTAGTGTTTTCATGGGACTCCTGAGTGTGGAAACAAGTGGGTCTCTGTTTCTTGAGCCTTCTCTTGGGCTCGTTTCTTTCTGTTTGTTTTGTTCAATTCCAAGGTGTTAGTTTTTGTTTTATCTTGTTTTATTTTATTGTTACACTTAGAAGACTGCTTGTTTTCTGATGGGAGACAGAAAAAGGGTGGATCTGGATGGGAGGGGAGGAAGGAAGGGCATGGGAAGAATAGAGGGGGGAAAACATAATTAGAATATATTACGTGAGGGAAAAAATCTGTTTTCAATAAAAAGGGAAAATAATTAAAAATTTGTTTTAATCCTTTTGTTGAGTTCCATTGGCTTGGTTGAGTCCTTTAGCTTTTTTTTTTTCTTCTTCTTTAAAGATGTGTGATATGACCAGGCAGTAATGGCGAACCCCTTTAATCCCAGCACTTGGGAGGCAGAGGCAGGCAGATAACTGAATTTGAGGCCAGCCTGGTCTACCAGTTGAATTCTGGATAGCCAAAGTTACACAGAGAAAAGCTGTCTTGAAAAGAAGGAAGAAGAAGGAGGAGGAGGAAGAGGAGGAAGAGGAGGAGGAGGAGGAGGAGGAAGAGAAGGAGCAGGAGGAGGAGGAGGAGGAGGAGGAGGAGGAGGAGGAGAGACTCTGTACTGGGCAGACTTTTGAACAGGAAGTGTGGTATTGCAGGAAGTAGTAGAGGACCTTCAAGGGTTTGGGATGCTTAGAGTAACAACTCAGCCAGCTTTGGTAGAGTCAGAAGGGTTTGTCAATAGGAGAGATGACCAAACTTAGAGTTGGAATAGGCTAGGCAAAGGGGACTAGGCAAAGGGAGACATGAAAAAAATCATTTTAAAGTGATTTGTAGTTACCTGTTAGTAGAGGGTATTTGACAGATATAGTCCCAAATATATATTATATATGTTTATATAATAAATATGTATACATAAACAACATTTTTATTATTTATTTTTTTGTTTTTATATTTATGTTTTTGCTTGTTATTTTATTTTTATTTTAGATGCATAGGAAAACTGAGCAAGAAGCCTATAGTTCTCTGTGCCCTCTGTCCACTATTGATTTATTTTCATTAGATATCTTTGTGTTTAAACCAAGACAATGAGTGCCTTTTCCCTAATTTATTGCATTTAAAAGTAAAATTAAGGCCAACATGATAGCTCACCAGGTAAAAGTATTTGATACTCTACACAGGTACCCATACTCACCAGGCACATCACACACACACACACACACACACACACACACACACACACACACACACACACACGATAAAACAGTAAGGATCAACATGTAAAAAGTGAATGTAATAATTAAATCAGTTGATTTAACTGAATTTGCTATATTCATGTGCATTCTGAATTTTAAAAGAAGATTAATTATTTCTTGAAGATAATTATTGCTCTGAGATCTTGAACTGCTTGCTAATACCTATTCCCTGGGTCAACTCATGAGCCACCTACATACTTCAACTTAAAACCCCTATTTAACTGTATTGTGCCATATTTGAAAATTAAACTTAGTCAGAGTTTCCTCTCATATTCCTGTGAAAGACCAGGCATCATGGCTGAGTAAAAGATTCTTTACAAGCTTTAAAAAGACTCAAAGGGATCTTGAAATTGAAACTTTTGGGTGGCAAAGAGTTTAGCTCTTATTTTTCCCTTTGCTGTACAGTCAGAAATCTGGTAGCAAAGAAAAACTCACTTTTATTTTTCTTTTATGTTGTTATTTTGCTTGAAGGAGCATTTGTTTTTGTAACTTTGAAACAAAGTCATAGTTCTTAAAAATTAACTGTATATCTAAATATTTTACTACAATTAAAGAAAAATATACTTTTTTAAAAAAGAAAAGGAGGGGAGGGCACTGAGCAGAGGAAGACAGCCTGGGCTAGGCCTGGGGGTGAGAAAAAGCCTGATCCATATTTGGGAAGTGAAATGTTCCCAGGGCTAGACATAAAAAGTGACAAGATCCATACCAGGCTGGAGAGATCACTGACAACCACACTGTAAAAGGTGGATGAAAGAGCCTGGACAATGGGATGCCAGAGACTTGACAACATCTGCAGAAATGCAAATAGTGACGCCAACAGATTGGAATCTCAAAAGATTGCTTTGATCCCCTTGCAGAAAATAAATTGTGTGGAAACCAGATAGAACGCTGGGGAAGAAGTTAAAAGTCTGTGGTAGAATGCTGTGAGCGACTATGGTGTCCTACACTAGCCGTCGTCAGTCAGCGTGGAAGGGCGGTGGTGGACTAAGCTGTGCTTAGGAGCTATAAATGCAAAACCTGACAGCTAATGGGCCACGTGCAGGGATGAGAGAGAGCAGAGACTCAACTGAGAAGTCCAGGTTGTAGGTGTGCGTTTGGGGGTAGAGTGCTGAAGTAGGAAGGCGAAAAGTCGAAAGAAACTGAGTCAGAAGGATAGTAGGATGGGCTTCAGTGAAAACATCCTTAGTTTTGTCTTATTTAATGCTACTCGTGCTGACTTTGACTTTGTAGAAGGAATTATTTTTCTATCCTGTGCTCTGTGTGTGTGCACACCTGTAACTTCCCGAAATTAGCCCTAAATTTTCTTCTCTCTTCTCTGTAAGATACAGGAACTAAGCCCTCTTCTACTTGCTTCTGACTTCTTAGATCCACATTCCAGTTTTTGCCACTAGGACCCATGGTTTTATGCCCAAGTCATTGCGATTGTGTGATTTATAGTGGGGCTTTCATTTATTTTCTCTCATTTCAATTCTGAATCCCCTGTAGAATACACACTCCACAAAGAACTTCTCCTATTTGGCTGTTTAAATAGCTTGAATTTCACTGATTATAAAAGCATCTAGCAGATACTTGTGCTTCTTGTTTCTAGCACAAGCTCATTGCCTAACTGAACTCCCATGTAATACGTGCTCTGGCGTTTTCTACTAAAAGCACCTCTGGGAGTGTGTTTTCCCATTTTCACTGCAGAGAGCGCACACAGAGGGTGATTCCATCGCAAACTTTCCCCTTCTGTGACCAGCCCCATTGTCTTCCACGTGCAGAACCTTCTGAAAGAGTCCAATTTCTTTAATAGGTGACCTTTTCTTATTGGATGCAAGGTGGGCTTCTCTCTTTGGCTTTGAAATTGGAAGTTGCTTGCTCCTCGAAGCCACCTTTATTCATCTTTGTATACAGAGCATCCTGCAGAGCGTGTGTCTGATAGAAGGCGGGATAAAGGCATAGGCAGGCCAGACAAAATGAAAACTGATCCACTCCTTTCCCACTCCACCATCAGTCTCCAGAGTAGCTGACATTGCCCATACCGAAGGGAATCAGAACAGCCACTGGTAGGTTCCTGAAGATTTACTAGAAAGTTCTGGAACTTTCCTATAGCATACCTGACCCTGTAGAATACTTCCCACCATTAGAATCAAACCTGATTGTTATTCCAGTACCTTGATGAGCTAGCAGACCTCAGAGCCCTGCTTCATAATTCTCTTTTTCCTCCTTATACTGCAAAGTTTTCACGTGGTTAGGAATAAAAATGAAATCTAACTCACCATAGCTCTGGGGATTTTGTATGAAACAAAAATAAGCGTCGACAATATAAAACAGCATCAACAAGAAAAACCTAGAAAACAAATCACGTGTGAAATTAAAAGCCGTCTTTATGTCCTTTTTTTTTTCTGCTTCCCCGTGGCTAGCCTTGAGAATTTCAGCAGGCATTGGTTGTGCTTGTTTCCTAGAAACATCATGAAGTCTTGCGTATCAGCCAGACTTTAGTAGCAAATGAGACAGGAAACAAAACCAACAGAAGCCAACCGAGCAATGCCTAGGACGTGTATCCATGTGGCCTGACATAAGTGCAGAACCTTGAGAGGACAGTGCTAACTGTATGCACAAATGGACATGGAGTGTCCTTCTTTGAGAGTCACGAAGGGTGTGCTCCTTTTAGACAGAATATTGTCTCCTTGGCACTCCCATCGGCCTTTGCGGCACTCTTAATGGCCTTTTCTTTCAATTTTATTTTTAAAGTCTTAAAATTTCAATGTCACACTCTGCACCTTATCATTTCCTCCTAACAGCTTAGCCTTACATGCTGTTTTCAAAGGTGTTATCTCCACCAGCCACAGCCATTTTGCTAGTCTATACCTTCCATTGGTTCAGTATTCCTCTATTTTATATTCCTTCCTACTGATGATGTCACAGGAAGGGCTTCACTAAAAGTCAGCGCCTCAGCTTGATCATGAGCCTTCACAACTGTGAGAAGATAAGCTTCTTATTTTTATATAAATCACCCCCACTTCAGGCATTGTGTTCTTGCAACACAAGAAAGATGGAGACACAGATGTATGCAAACCTTTCCATCTCTGTAGGCGTGGGTTAATCTGTGCTTCCTCCGTTAAACAGAAGAGACTTGTTGGAGTCTGTTATTCATTTGAATAACATGATAGGCAATGAATATATGGCTAACCTCCAGTTGGTCTGTGAAAACATGCCAAGAAGCACAGACGCCTTGTGCCTAGACAGTTCTTGACTTCCCTACCATGCACGACAATGCCATCATGCTCTAATTTCTTTCTCCTTAGAAATGTCATTTGAAAGAAGATCTTTAAAGGGACATGTAGTTTAAGTCTAAAGCTTCCTAACACTGTGATCCTTTCATACAGTTCCTAATGTTGTGTTGACACCCAACCGTAAAATTATTTTTGTTGCTACTTCATACCTGTAACTACTTTGCTACTGTAAATATCTGTGTTTTCTGATGGTCTTAGGCAACCACTGGGAAAGGGTCGGGACCCACAGGTTAAGAACCACTCTTATAAAGGGAACCTTCTAAGTAATAGAAGGGTTTTTGTATTTTCACTGTCCATTGCATTGTTCTGTAATTATCTACCATAAAGAGGGGAAGCTACGACAAAGTTGAAACCAGGAAAACATTACCTGTTCTATCCTCTTCATGACTCGCATCCTGAAGACACGAGTGAAGATTGAATCACCCTCTGTGCCTTGACTGGGAAGTTTTTTGAGTGGCTGCCTTAATCTACCTATGTGTTGCTTTTATTTGGAAGCTCATTGCAATAAAATTACTGTATTTTTTAATTGAAGAAAATAATAGCTAAATTAATATGATGCTGTCTGGGACATGGCAGGTTCTCATTAAGTGTTAAAAATTATGGAAATAAACTAAGTTGCTTTTCTGACTAATTGGGTCCATAAGCCCTTTATCATCAAAACCCGTCAGTCAATTTTCTTTCTACAGTTTGCCGACAGAATCATGTAGACCAATATAAGCAAATTTCTCTCCGAGTATTTTATCTGTAAGAGAATCATCAATTTATATCTTGAAAACCATACTGTATTGATTTCTGTGCAGAAAAACCAGTGGTAACTCATAAGAAACACAAAGACCAATTTTAATTCAACCACAAATGCTGAATAAAAATTTAAATGTATCTGTATTTTTTTTAAGTCAGATATGGGGCATTAGGCCACTAGGCGTGATCCTCATTACCAAATTTGGGACTTGGGGAATATTTTCCCTTTATTAAGTACTACATAATTTGTATAAACAGGAATTTTCATAGATTGTGCAACATAAAACATTTGAGCACTCAACCTCACCTCACATTTCTCCTTTCAAATGCAACAAACTTTGATTCATTTCAAAAACATTTTACTCATTGGTAATGATGAGAGAGCCAGACATCCTGAATTATTTTGGTAAAGAGCTTAACTCTATTGATCCTTAATAGATTTGTTCCAAGTCCATCTGTCTGGAAGATATTCAGTCCTTTCCTCTAGCCATAGTGACAGAAGGCTCAGTGCTTAACAGCAGGTGCTGCTCCTGTAGAATCCCTGAGTTCTGCATCTGCTGGTTGGAACTGATACCTCTTATCTCTTTGAGTACCTGTACTGTGTTTGTGTGTGTGTGTGTGTGTGTGTGTGTGTGTGTGTGTGTGTGTGTGTCACAAACATGTGCTTGTGCACAATTAAATAAATTGTGGCTAGGCTAGGGGCACATCACTTTAATTCCAGCACTTGGAGGAGACTTTAAGGCCAGTCTGGTCTACACAGTGAGTTCAAGGTCAACCAGGGTTACATAGTGAGATACTGACAGAAGAAAGGAAGGAGGGGAAGTAGAGGGAGAGAGAGAGAAAGGAAGGAAGGAAGGAAGGAAGGAAGGAAGGAAGGAAGGAAGGAAGGAAGGAAGGAAGATGAGTGAGCTAGTGAGAGGAATGAAGGTTATTTTGATAGTGTCAATCTCAACATCAAGTCTAACTTAAAAAAGAAGAAAAGACTTGGGTGATGTTGAACATCTGTATTTGCAACATTCAGAAGGCTAAGAAAAGAGAATCTCAAGTTCAAGGTTATTCCAGCTATATAGCAAGACTCTGTCTCCAAAGGGACACACACACACACACACACCAGAGAGACAGAGATAGAGACAGAGAGAGACAGAGACAGAGACACAGAGAGAAAACAAAATAACAGAAAAAATGTGCTATGGTTTATGCACTTAGGCCATTGACAACAAAGAGTGGCCATATTGTTTTCAAGAGTCAATGAACTGTGAATCTGATTTAGTTTACATGCTTTTGGAGAGACACAGTTGGGTAGGAACTGGACAGGAATCACCCCTTTTTAAAAGTCCAAAATATCACGAATTTTATGGTGTATCTCTCACCTGAGACAACACAAACGTGGATGTGTAAGGTATATTTCCATCTACTTTGAAAGTACAAAAGATTGCTTCATGTTGGAGTTTCACCTTTCCCTCGACCCTGGGAACTTCCTTGTTTCACCCACAGGTGAGGCTGGGTCTGGCCGTGCCTGGTGTCTGGGAGAGCTGGGTAGGATCTAAACAAGCCTAAAATCAACCTCAGGTGGGCCAGGAACGTCTAATCGGCCATAGGAATTTGCTCGTCATAAATCTCAATGAAGTAAACTGTGGCACACCCATATGCTCACCAAGCCTTGCAAATAAGTGTCCCAGCTTCCCCAGCTCTTGCCAAATGTATCAATGTCATTCCTATAGTCTGGGAGGTACACAGTCACAAAATGATGAAAGAGATCTTTATATATCCACTAGCCGTTGTTCATACCACACGATTGGATATTTATCAAGAAGCTATGTTCCAGGCTCAGGTGAACCATGTTTTCCCTTCAGCATCACCTCTGCCATGCTTCTAATGCACAAGATTCTCAATCTCCCAAGTGTGTATGTTTGTGTGTGGCAGGGGAGGGGGTTCTCTATTGTTTTCTATCACTGGAAGGCATTGCCTTGTAGCTCTGAACATAGACTTTCAAGAATTAGGAGTCCAGAATTACACCTAAAATTTCCTACTTGTATCTTCATACTCGTTCACATCGTAGCTGTATTTCACTCTCCCAAATTGTCCCTCTCCTTTGCATGCAACTACAGTTTTTTTTCTCCCCCAGCCCTCGCATAGCAGGAGCACTCAATGTGAGTAAAATCTGTTTCTCAGAATGAGCTTCATAGACTTAAACTTGAAGTATATTCTAACCTGATGCAGAAGAGTCATGGGCCTGAATCCTGCTTGTAGAAAACTATTCCCTACAGTATAAAATGGACAACTGAGACAGACGCAGCTCAAGACTTGGAAAAAGCTAGTAGATGGCAGTGTAAGGAGGTGCCTAGGACTCAAGGAGCAAAGCCCAGTCGTCTTTCCTGCCCTAGAGGTCACAGTATGTCTCAGTCCAAAGTTGTCACACTTCTAAACCAGCACCGGTAAAGGTAGAAAGGACATGATCAAGACAGAGAATGAGAACTTAAAAGAAGGGGCTATTGATTGCCGTCTAAATCCTTGACATCTGCACTAGCCCCACACAGCAGGACTCCAAGGGTAACCTGTTTGTATGGGCAACCATAGCCTCGCCATGGCCTTTGGGAGAGGGACTTTTGAACAGACTGATATTCTTGGCACAGGAGGGTAATTTTGCAATTCTTTAGGCTAACCGTTGTCAGAGAAACGGTTTTCCACCCAGCAAGTTTTTTCAAACGTTAAGGAGTGGTTGTATCTGAGCCCTATGTGGTCTGGATATCTCTCCCTGATCCTGAGTGGTAGGATGAAGGAAGAAGCTGGTGATACAGCTATCCACCCACCAGGTGGCTTAGATCATGTGGCCCCATCCAGAAATGCTCCTTCCACTCTGAATCCTCGGTCACGATTTAAAGGAAAGAAGGAATGGTGGAAATAACAAGAAGAGTAAATAAACAAGCAGATGTTTGTGCTGGTTTTATTTGATTGTGGGTGTGGAGAGAAGGGCATGCCTGCCACAGTGTATACACTTGAAGGTCAGAGGACAAGTTGACACACTCAGTTATCTGCTTCTACCATGAGGCTCCCCTGGTTCAAACTCGGGCTGTCGGGCTTGGCACCATGTGTCTTTCCCCTCTGAGCCATCTGGCTGGCCGAAAAGAACACTTTTAAGAGCAAAAACATTGGGTAGGAGGTGGGAAGGAGATTTTGCTCGTTTCTGTACATAAAGGACAGAGGGTGTTTCTCTAAAGACCTTCTTTCACTTTCAGGAGGTAAAATGTGACTGGTGTCACACGAAGGGAAACCTCCCGTGGGCCTAAAACCAAGCAAACAGGGCATGGCATTTTTAAATGACCTCTACTTCAACAGGAAAGGGGCTCAGGGCATCTAGCCTCACCCACGCCCTCCTCCCCTTCATCTCATTCTGCAGAATTTCTCAAGATAATCTCAACTGGTTTACACAGGCCAATGGCCTCAGAATCCTTGGCCAGGTTTCCCCTCTTTCTAAAGGGGAAGGGAAAATGCTGTGTACTTTCAGAATGAAAGCCTCCAGAACACTGGGGCGGAAAGCTCTGTCATCCAAGGGTGTTTCTCTAATCTGCAACTCTATATTTAGCAAGTGATGCGGCCAGGCTGAGAGAATTTCTTTCCATCAGCTCACGCCTATCAGTAGAAATGGAAGCTGGAAAAGTCCATGGTGCTCACCCTGTCCCTGGGGTTTTCTGCCACTTGGAAAAGTCCACATTAGGAATTTCTGAAGTTATAGGGTTTCCCGGAATCTGTCGTTTCATTAAAATGGGATGTGTTTGCTGAGGCTGACTGGCAAGTGGCCAAATGATGCAGTAGAAGGATCAAAAGAGACCTTAAAGGGAACTTTCCAGATCTTCCACCAACTCCCAGGCAGTTGTGGGTGTGGTATGCCCAGTGGGTATCCCCAGTCACCTTCTTCTCCATTTCCTCCCCTTGGGATGTGGAGTTAAGGCCTATGAATGGGTACCACAAAGATAGCTTGATGCTAAAAAATATGTAATGACACTTTAGGGGGCAGCTGCTGAAACTACCTTCAAAGTGTGTTCTATATGTAGGGTTTGAAATTTCAGCCAACTCTTAAATTTCAGAATGTTCCTAGGGACAGATTTTTTTAGTAGAATACTTTTAAATTTTTTATTACCATACGTTAAGTAGACATAATTATGGGTTGCATTACATTTTCATACACGTATATAATGTATTTTAGTCTTATTAATCTATATTACTCTTTCTTACCCCTTCCCATTCTGAGTCCCTCCCTCTTCCTAACTAGTCCCTTTCCATTTGCAGGGGTCTGTGTGTGTGCACGTGTGTTTGACCCAATGAGGAAAATTCATTTGGAGATTTCTCCCACTTATAGTTATTGGCTAATTTATTTTTAGTATATTGGCCCAGAGCTTAGCTGTAACTAACTTCTGTAATATTTGTTCTTGGTTAATTTTTTTCTGAATAGAGTAGAAGATATAATAGACAATGCCTAAGCAAAGGGGCATGTGGCTATAATTGTCATTCCTGTGGTGTCAATGAGTTGTCTTAATTAATATGAGCATCTCTATAAAAGCAAGTCCCAGAGTGCAGTCTGTGGATACATGGGTTTCTCCAAGATCCCATTGCAAGTCCATGGTATCAAGGCTTTTAATTTTTTCTAATTAACTTATGTGTTTATTTATTGCATGTATATATGTGCTCATGTTTGTGTGTGTGTGTGTGTGTGTGTGTGTGTGTGTGTGTGTGTATTCCACAGTGCACACATGAGGGAACACACAGTGCACACATCAGAGAACAACTTGTGGGAATTATTTCTTTCCTTCTACCATGTGGGTCCCAGGAGTTGAACTTGGGTCCTCAGGCTTAGTGGCAAGCATCTTTACCTCATTGGCCCCTAAAATAAAATGTGGAACTGGAGAGATGGCTCCCCTCCTACTGTTCTTCCAGAGGATCCAATTTCTATCCCCAGCACCCACATCAAGTGATGACAACCACTTGTGACCACCCTCTGCTGGCCTCCATGGGAACCTACATACACATGGGATACTCAAATACACATAAATAAAAATAACTCTTTGGTAAACAGATGCTATTTGTTTTTCCCCCATCTTGGTTAATGCAATCATTGTAAGAGTGGAGCCATCACAGTTATGGGCTTAGGATTAATAGTCAAGGACTGTCTGAGTGTCTTGTCAGTAGTCACTGCCTTCTTCCTCACTGCACACTTGCAGAAAACGAAAAGTCTATAATCTCAGGAAATTAGAAAAGTGATTACTTTCAGTACACGGCCTCCTTTGAAAACATCATACTATATTGGTAGGATATATACTACATACATGGAGAGGTGTGTGTAAGTCACCCACATTTATTCTATCATCAATAAAGATGCTTTGAATCACAAGCTGGCATCACCCAGTTTTTCTATGGAACACTAGTTTTTCCTTAAAAGACATCTGCTAACAAAATGTTGTTAGGAAGCATTGGCTACTACATAAACTCTTCCTTAAAACTGAACAAAGAAAGCTTTTCACTTTAAGAAAACTGCAGACCTTGCTGCTAAAAATTCGAAATTTTGACTAAAACTTAAAAGTTTAGAAATTGTATATACTAATGTAAATCTGGCATCATGCCTATCCTATACATTAGAGATTTTTCTTTTGAGATCAATGACATTAACAAATGATATTAAGCACCATTTTGTAGTAAATATTTAGAAGGTTCAGGATTTGCTTAATTCTAGACAATTAATCATTGCATAGCAAAAACATGCATTGGAAAAAGACCCATCAGGAAAATGTAATTTCACAAAAGTTAATTTATTTAGATTGTATTTGGTTTATCATCATCATTTAAGAATTGTTTTGCTGTTTTAGCTTTACTTTCTAATGTTGTGAATAAAACCTATATAAGGAATATCTTGGTATCAATCCTTGATCATTTTAAAGAACTAAATAAATTTTGTATTCAAATTATTTCTTGATAACTGGCCTTTCAAGTCTTAACTTATATTTCATAAATTAATATTATTCTTAACAGGAAACAACAGTATTTCAATCACAAGTAAGCTTTGGTTGACTCAAACTAAATCATGGACATTTTATTAGTCAATTTGTGATAACTATGTATGTTCAGCTCCTCTTGACTATAATCTAATCTTTGTGAAGACAAGTCTCACTTTAGAGATTGGGTTATATTCTACAAAGTGTTTATAAAGACATTATGATATCTATATTCTAATTTCAGTTTTATTTCAATGTACTAAATATGAATAATTATAATAAAATGTATACATTTGCATAACAATTGCATCAGTGTTATTGATAACCAAGTACTGTGTTAAATCTTTAGGATGCAAAGATAAATGTATCAAGGATACAACTATCAGGTGAGCAAATTCTTGTAGCCTTCAGTTTCTTTCTGCATGCATGCATGCAGCAGATAGATACTTGCAGAGAGCCTTCTCTGAGGCAGGCACTAGTACAGGCATAGAGATGACCGACACAAAGTCTATTAACTCTGAAGGAGTTCACTGTCTTCGTTACTTTTCTATTGCTGTGATAAAACACCGTAACCAAGGCAACTTATAACAGAAAGTGTTTAATTTAGAGCTTATGGTTTCAAAGGTTTAGAGTCCACGATGGTGGGTCAAAGGCAATGTGGCAAGAACAGCAGAGAGCTTACATCTTTATCCACAAGTAGGAGGTAGAGACAGACACTGGGAATGGAGCCAGTCTTTTGAAATCTTAAAGCCTGCTCCCAGTGACACACCTCCTCCAACAAGGCCACACCTTCTAATCCTTCCCAAACAGTTCCACCAACCAGGGACCAACTATTCTATCATATGAGTCTATGGGGGGAGGTAGAAGGTAATCTCACTGAAACCAACACACAGCCCCTCAACAAAGGCAGGAACATTTATATATGAATGATTTATTAAGTAATTATATAGAGTGCTCAAGAATGTACTAGAAGTTAGTCCAGGAGGAGAGACCTTCAATGGCTAAGAATGGCAAGAAGGACAATTCCATCCAGAGAAGACACCATATGCAGATCATAAGGAGGGCTCTGGAAGCAGAAAGGTCATGGAAATCAAAGAATGGATGGTCAAGGAAAATCAGAGCCAGGACAAGTGGCAAAGGGAGCATAGATCCAAGGCATGCAACAGGGACCAGCCTCCTCGCAGAATATTTCATTAGCACCTAGCTAACTCCCCTTAAAAGACACAAGTTAGAGCCAGGCATGGTGGTGCACACCTTTAATGCCAGCACCTTGGAAGCAATGGCAGGCAGGTTTCTCTGATTTCAAGGCTAGTTTGCTCTATACAGAGAGTTCCGGGCTAGCCAAGGCTAAATAGTGACACCCTGCCTCAAAAAAGCGAGATAGATAGATAGATAGATAGATAGATAGATAGATAGATAGATAGATTAGTAGTTAGGGCTCATGGAGTAATTGTACTTACTACACAAGCCCTATTCCCTGAGTTTAGCAGGAATCCATGCCAGGTAGGAGAGACCCACTTCCACAAAGTTGTCCTCTGATCTTCACATGTCACACCACACACACACAAACACACACAAATTAAATAAACAAAATTGTTTAAAAGGCACATTCTACTTTAACACCTGCAAGTGTGCTGTGTGCACTACGAGTCACTGTTCACCAAACACACATGTGACAGCTACTTATGGAGAGCTAAAATGGAAACCCCCATCTGACAGATGTAATGACTGAGGCATGGAGAAGAAAATCACCTGGCCAATACTGTGCAGAGAAGAATAAAGAAGAGTTGGAATCAAAGCTGACAGTCTCCGGTACCTTACACACCATCTTCTAGTCTAAGCCACTAGATAGCTGCAGGCTCTGGGCTCACAGAAAGGCTTGGGCTAAGCCATAGCTTGCTGTCTCTTTGTGACTATTCCCATTCTTCAAGTTAGACATCAGCTTGGTCAGCACTGGTCATAGAATGCATATTCTATTAAACACCCTGAGAAACCTCACACCTCCTGAAGGCCCTTGGTATTCAGGTGGACAAAACCTAGCCAGGCTACTGCCTGGGTCCTACTTGTTGCTTTGCAACAAAGACAAATACGCTATTGAGGAAATTCTCTCAAAGCTGAGTCTTCTTTTCCTTCCTCATTCCAGATAAGTTGCATTAATGCACAGTCATTTACCTAATGCAGCTGTGGTTTAACTTCCTTCTCTCAAGCCTTTTATGGAAAAGCAATAAAGATAGGTACAACCCTCTTCAAACAGCATGGAGCGGCTGTTCCAAGAGAAATTTCTACAACCCCACCTTTGATCTCTGCAGCATACTAAGTTTAATATGTACTCGGCATGTGTGCTTGGGGCAGTTTACACAACTTGCCAGAGAGAGTACTTAATAGAGAAAGTGGAAACTATGATGGAACCTTCCAAACAGTGTTACTAGAGACAATTTCAAAAAAAAAGTTGTCTCCTATGAAAAGAAGAAGAAAGAAACCAGTTTCAATTGTAAGCTAGGTTTCTTCTAGGAAGGAAACAAATGACCAGTGGTGTGTTTCATCAAGTGAAAATAGAACTCTGCCACTGCAAATATCTTTCCTAAAGTTTGTAATTCCGCCCCTGTCTCCCACCATGATGTCTAAAGTCTCTTGCTTAGGAAAGGACATTCTGCATTGTCCACAGTGAAAATATCCTCTCAGCTAATGATTGGAAATTCAGAATCAATTCAGCTTTGAATTTCTGGGATGTCTGCACAACAACTAATATGAATGGGAAGAATACAGGATGGCTCAATGGCTCCACCAGTCTGAGTATATAGTGCTTTCTATACAACATCACAGCATCCTCAGCCTACCATCACACAGGCATTCCAGACACCAGATTTGTTTTTGAAGAGATAAGATAAAGTTCCATTATTTCCTATTAAAAACAGCCCTAATTACACACATCAGTGCTGCGGGGTCCTCAGTTCTTCCACTGACAAAGAAAGAAAGGATAAACCCTGAGCACAATTTCATCTTTCTTTTTACTACTTGTGTGTATGAGTGTGTGTGTGTGTGTGTGTGTGTGTGTGTGTGTGTGTATGAGTGTGTGTGTGTGTGTGTGTGTGTGTGTGTGTACTTTATGTCCATGTTTACAAATAATCCAGCCCCTCTTACGCCAAAGAAAAAGCCTAGAGTTTCATCAACTCCACACATCTTACAAGAAGTTCAAGTTTAGGGGTGACATTCTTTGGTCTTTATTAGGCATAAGTCTGTCTACTGCTGTTCTTGGAAGGTCTGAAACTCATACAGGCTTTCTGATACAATACATACAAGAATATCATAGGTACAGGATAAACCTCAGACAACCATTTATCCCGTTGAGGAAAAAAGTGAGAATCATATCATAACTATTTGTCATTGAGAGTGATCAGATCCAATGGTTAGAGAGTGAAAAGAAAACCGTGCTTGCCTTTCAGATGGGCCTCCATCCCACTCCCTGGAAAGAATGTCTTTGTATGATGTCACCTGAGGGCCCTGACTCTCCCACTTGATATTACCTTGTCTGTGATACTCTAAAGAGTGTGCTTTCCAACAGAGGAGAGGCTACCTTAAATGCCCTCCCCTGATAATGAGATTGATGACTGACTTATATGCCACCCGATAGCCCTCATCCAGCAGCTGGTGGAAGTAGAAGCAGACACCCACAACTGATCACTGAACTGAACTGGAATCCAGATGCAGAGAAGGACGAGTGAAGAGCAAAGGGTCTCCAGACCAGGCTGGTGAAACCCACAGAAACAGCTGAATTGAACATCAGGGAACTCTTGCTCCCCAGACTGATAGCTGGGATACCAGCAGGAGACTGATCCAGACCCCAGGAACATGGATTTCATTAAGGAAACCTCGGAAAACTACAGGACCTCCTGTAGTAGTTCAGTACTTATCCCTAGCATAGGTGTGGACTTTGGAAGCCCATTCCATATAGATGAATACTCCCTGAGCCAAGACACACGGAGGTGGGCCTAGGCCCTATCCCAAAAGATATGATAGACTATGATGACACCCTATGGACGTCTCACCATCCCTGGGGAGCAGAAAGGATATGTGATAGGTAGGGTTTTAGTTGTGGGGGGTAGAGGAGGATGGGAGGGAGAAGGAAACTGGGATTGTCATGTAAAACAATCTTGTTTCTAATTCAAATAAAAAAATCTGGGGAAAAAAAAGAGTATGCTTTCTCTCCCTCAAGCTATCTCAGCTCTCACTGTCTTTCTGCTGAGTTTGGCTGGGGGAGAGCAGCCTTTTTGGTCACCTTTTTGTAACACAGGCTTATAGATTTGCCAATATGAAACTTATGAGTTTAAATTTCAATTGTGTTTCTAAACAATTGTATCAGCCTTATCTATGCAAGACATTTATTCCTCATGTTTGTTAGATTTCAGTTTGTAACCTCATCTCCATTATCTATCTACCTTCTCTCTCTCATCTTTCTCTACCTGACTTCATTGTATTATCTTGCTACAACCATTTCAACAGTTTCTCCTTGTGATCTAACATGGTTTTTCTAACATAAGCCATCGTACTAGGATTCTTACAGGAAGTGGGAAAGAGTCAAGAAAAGGGCTAGCTTTCCCCTCAAAGACACACCCTGGGTGCCAAACATATTCCTCTTTATATAGTCACTCACCAAAGCTTAGTCACTCTACCATAGCTAGCTACCAGCAGGACCTATGGCGTGAAGCTTTTCTGATCATGACCAATACAGATATCAGAGATTTTATGATAGAGGACCTGGAACATATAGAAACAACTGGCATCCTACCATAGTTCCTTCCATACCTCAGAGAGATATAGAACTGCTATAGGGAGTGCCATGTTTGTACCCGCCAGAATGGGCCAAACAGTACCGAGGTGCTACTTGCCTCATTTGCCTTCTCTGTGCCCACACTTGTAACAGAACCCAGAATAATGGCATGAGTCAATGAATAAAGATTATCATTTACTAAGCCTGGAAAAACATCTGCCCAATTTATGCATGATGAACAAACTTGGAAAACCTGGGATTTCATACCAACTACCAAGAGATCATCTGAGAATAGCTAAATCCTTCCAATTTATTATCAGTTGATGATGGGATTGCAAACTTGTATACACAGCTGCTAGGAAAATCAGTGTGGCAGTTCCTCAAGAAGATGGGAATCTAGCTACCTCAAGATCCAGCTATAGCACTCTTGGGTACATTCCGAAAGGATGCTTCATTCTATCACAGAGACACTTGCCCAAACATGTTCATTGCTGCTCTATCCATAATAGACGGAAATCCAAAACAACCTAGGTGCCCCTCAACAGAACAGATAAAGAAAATGTGGTATATTTGCATAATGGGATATTACTCAGTCATTTAAAAAATGATATCATGGAATTTGCAGGTAAACGGGAGGAACTAGAAAAAAAAAGTCACCCTGAGTGAGATATCCCAGTCCCAGAAAGAGAAATACAATTTGCATTTACTTATATGTGGATATTAGTTTTTAAGTGAATGATAAGCAAGCTGCAGTTTTTAGAACCACAGAGATTAGGTAAGGGGCTGGTGACGGGGTATCTTGTTAGGAAAAGGAAATAGAATAGATAGTTATAGGAGGATAGGGGAGACAGGAACAGGAAGATCAAATGGGGGGAGTGAAGAGGGGGATGAGAGAGAGAATGCAGGAAAAATAGCTAAAATAGGTAGTATAGGAACCTAACACAGTAGAAACACATATATAACTATATATATATATATATATATATATATATATAGTTATATATGTAATCTAACAGAAATCATCAAGTAATGAGAGAGAGAGAATACCAACCAGACATCACTTGTCACCAAATGAAGCTTCTAATACCAAGGTTGGCTTACATCTAATTGAATTGTTGGTTGAAGGGGTCCCAGAGGCACCCCCAAACAACCCAGGCTGTTGCCAATTGACTGCAAGGCTCATGGCTAAAGACAACACCTATACAACTCACTAACATAGAGAAGTTGAGCTGGTGCCTATATGGAGTCTTCACCCCTACATTCTACCTTCTTTGGTATAGGAATGTACTCTGCAGGCTACCAAAAAGAGAAATGTAAACAATATAAACTCTTAAATCAACTATGGTGTCCTGCCTGTATTCCAGTGCAATGGTGGTACAAATCTTGTGGGAGTAACTAACCAATATCTAATTTGACTTAGCCCCACTCCTCAAGATAGGACCCACATCCAACATTGCTTGGGTGACCAAGAACCAGAGACTAGATAGCTTAAGGACCTAGGCTAAAATCAAATACTACTGTTCTTTAAAAAATAGTAATAAAATGACTCCTAATGACATTCTGCTGCATTTGTAGATCATGCCTTGGTCAGCCATCATCAGAGAAGCTTCCTCTTGCAGAAAATGGGAACAATACCCCATGGTCAGACATTATGAAGAACATGAGAGACCTTTAGGAACACTGAGCTCTAAAGAAGATGTCTCCATCAAACCCATTCTGTAAGAGCCAGAAGGAATGGAGAACACCAAGAAAATAAGCCCTCTAAATTAACATGAGCAAAACACATATGAACTCACAGAAACTGAGGCAGCGTGTGCAGGACCTGCATTGGCTCTGCATTCGGTCCTTTGAATATATATGTATTGGTTTCCAGTTTAGTGTTTTTAATGGGATTCCTGAATGTTTGAATGAGTGGGTCTCTGTTTCTTGTGCCTTCTCTTGGGTTTTGCCCAATTCTAATGTGACAGTTTTTGTATTCTCTTATTATATTTTATTATTATCTCTTAGCAGCCTGTTGTTTTCTAATGAGAGACAGAAAGGAAGTGGATCTGGATGGAAGGGGAGGTGAAGACAAACTGGGAGGAGTACGTGGAGCAGAACCATATCAGGAGAAAAGAATTCTGTGAGAAAAGAATCGATTTTCAATAAAAGGAAAAATGAGAGAGCAGGGAGGGCAAAGCCTTTAAAAGATGAGGAAATGGTATGAAGTGGTTAGATCAGCAGCAGCACTGACCTCAGAAGTGATTAAGATGTGGTGATATGTTGCTTGTACAAATAAAGCTTACCTGAAGAGCAGAGGGCAGAGCTAGCCACTAGCTAACCATAGAGGTCTGGAGGTCTGTACAGACAGGAAGTGAAATGGCTGGGTGGAGACAGGAGGAAACAAGAACTCACTCTCTTTTCCGCTGGGAAGTTAAGGAGGTTAAAGTGGCTTTGGTTTGCTTCTTCTTCTCTCTGACCTCTCAAGATTTTCCTCTGTACCTGACTGGGCTTTTATTATTTAGACCAGTTTAGAACTGCATTCACGTTCAGGTAGTTCTTATGGCACTCTGGTTAGTTCCTGCAAATGTGAGTTGTTTGCTATCGACAAGCAAGACTTGTCCTTTCCAATCTCTGGTTCCCTCTCTCATACTCATTCCTACCATGACAGGACCTGCCATTACACACTCACCAGGGATGCCTGACTTTGGAATTCCAGCCTCAACATAAATCTGTGTTCTGTATAAACTCTCCAGGCTCAAGTATTTTTTAAATAACAATGGAAAAGGATTAACAAGCTCTAATTTTGCCTTTGTAGCTGTAAAGTTGATGCATATATTTCATGGATGTCTAGAAGATAGTATCAAAATAAGGCTCAGTTTCTCTTCTTGCAAGAGTTGAATGACTGTTTTAACAACAGCTTCATCTGCCATACTCCTAGGGAATATTGGCTTTCTTTTCATTCATGGTGACACTGGGTATCAGGTTGCACTTATCAGCACAGAAAAGAACTTTACGCGTGGTCTTTGGTGGCTTTCTGGCAAGTGTGTCTCAATCTTGTGATCCAGAAATCACTGAGTCTGTGACACTTACTTTCCCACGGGACTGAGTATTTTAGTCTCTTTCAGCCACTATTTTAGCCACTTGAGTAGGAGCTGAGTGGATAGAGAAAGCTTTCACTTCCTGTGTATGGCAGAGGTCTTTGACATGGACTGATCTTGTCATGGAACAGATGTGCCATCATACGCTAGCAGAACAAAATATCCCTTCCAGCTGGAATTTTCTTCCTTGGAAGACTAATAATGAAGGAACAGTGGTACAAATGATTTGGTTTCTGTTCTAGTTTCATTTCTATTGCTGTGATGAAAAACCCCAACAACAACAACAAACAATCTAGGAGGAATGGTGTTTTTTTCCATGTTACAGCCCATCGTGTGGGGAAATAAAGGAATTTCAAACAGCTAGTCACATCACATCCACACTCAAGAGTAAACTGAATGAAGGCATATGTGCTTGCTTGTTTGCTTGCTTGTGCTCAGCTCAGTTTCTCTACTCTTATATAGTTCAGGATCCTCCGTCTAGGGAATGGTGTCACCCACAGTGGGCTTGTTCTTCTTAAGTTAATTAAGCATATTCCCCACAGACCAACTCAATTTAAACAATTCTTCGTTGAGATGCTCTTTTTTACATAGTATGAATTGCCATGCAAGAAAGAAGGCCTGAGTTCAGGCACACAGGATCCATGTAAAACGCTGAGCACAGAGACAGGTATTCATAAGCCCAGCCATAGGTTGGAGGGGCAAGCAAAAACAGGCAGATCTCTAGGGCCTTTTTGCCACCCAGGCTAGTTGAATCTGTGAGCTCCCATCTTGTGAAAGACCCTACCTCAGAAAGTAAACAAATAGATAGCTGAATAGATGATACATACATACATACATACATACATACATACATACATACATACACAGAGAGACGGACAGATAAATGAAGTGGAGAATGATTGAAAAAGACACCTGCACCCCTGGCCTCCACACACATGCATAGGCAAGTGTGCTTGCACACATACACACATGTATACACCACACACACAAATAGTAATAATAAATACTAGAAAATAAACTGAAATTCAAATTAAGAAACTGGGAAGAAGAGCCCAGGAAGGAAACAAGAGAGGAACAGCTTTGAAATAAACAGGCGAGGGCTTGGTGTTCTATTGCAGCCCTGCAAGGGAAGTCAATCTACATGCTCCTTCTTCTTCTCATATACTTTAAAAAGCTTTTCACTTTCCTTTCTGGGATCTGGAAGGGGACTTCCTATGCCCTAGCCTCATCTAAACATGAACTACATGAATTAGCCCTTTTTGGAAAAAGTAGGTTCAAAATCCTGCAAATCAGCATTCCTAGAAACGTTATTAAATAAGACTGCAGGTTTGCAAAGGGGAAGAAGCCTAAGCAGAACAGACTTTCTCCAGAACAGAGATGGCTAGGAGTCACTCTTTCCATCAGTTTCACTATGCCATATTTCAGGGTCACCTTCCTTGTAATGGATTCCCCAGCCTTCAAATGAGGAAATGGTGTCCCCGAGGCAAAGTCATAATGTACCCAAGGATATGTACAATGTCACAAGACCAGGACAAGCTTCCCCTTGAATTTACTCATATTCCTATGACTTACCTTACATGTAAGTCAGGCAGACACCAACCCTCCCCCTAAAGCAACCTACATAGTTAAATAATTGCTTGTTGAAGAATCTCTTATGGTTAGAGAAAACACTCTAACCTGCTTATACATGCACGTATAAACCACACACAAAAATAGTACTAATCATAAATAACAGAAAAAAATTGGAATTCAAAGTAAGAAATTGAAAAGAAAAGCCCAGGAAGGAAACAAGAGAGGAGCAGCTTTGAAATAAACTGGCAAAGGCTTAGAGAAACACATTTTTGTCAAATATCACCTCTCAGCTTTGTTTGGTTATGAAATGGTTTACGATCAATCGTAAAAGAGATTTTGTTTTAGAAACACTGGACTTCCAAACCTTCCTCTATCTTATATGTGATAGGACCATTTGATGACCTCAACCCCAGGTTCCTCACTTATAAATTGAGGTTATTAGGACCATTTCCCTGTAGTTTGGGAAGAATTTGATGCTTATGATGTATGGTGAGCATTGTACATTAAGGTCCCAAACCTGGGACTCACTCCATGAAAGGGCATGGCACCATCAGCTGATCCAAGAGTCTTCAGGAACAACAGAAAGACTCCTTGGGGCTCCTGCTTCATCACCCTTTTGAGATCCTGTTTTCAGATCCTGGATTCTTTACCACCAGCTGAGGGAGCATTTCCTATTTCAGAGCTCAAATTCTGCGGCTTTAATAAATGCATCAGGCCACAAGGTGGAGCTTTATTCTAAAGTTTGATATCAGGAGGCTTTTCCACCTGCACAGGATAAGCAGTGCATCCTTATTCTGAAGTTTGATATCAGGAGGCTTTTCCAACTGCAAACTGTGAGCAGCACATAGCAAGTACATTCGGTGTCATTAGGTCCATCTTACTAACCATGCTACAAACATCTGTGTGGCCTGTGACCAATCACCAGAAAGCACAAACCACAAAAAGACTTTCCAGGATAGGAGGAGGGTTAAGAGGCATTGCGAGACAGATGCCTTTACTCGGGTTCCTTTTTCTATGGTGTGGCATAAACCCTGCACCAAACTCACACTGGTCCAGTGTCTTTCAGTGCCCTAGTGAGCAATTGTTCAAAGAATATAGATATAAGGAATACAAGGAGGGTGTCCTTGTGACATTGGCCCTGAAGTGGGAAATAGTCCACTTCCCCAAACACCTCCAGCCAAAAGTATGAGCCAAGCTCATGGGGTTCTGCATGTGATGCAAGTTTCCTCTTCATTTTCCACATACCCACATGCGTGCCACTGGGTCTCACTGAACTGGCATCATACCACCTGTGGCTCTTTACCTGTGGGTATGAATCTGTAGGCAGTCAGCTCCCTGTGTGCATGACTTCCACATCTGCAGATGTAACCAGATATACATCATATATACATATACATATACATATATATATATATATTCCCAAAGAGAAGTGTGACTTTCTCCATTTTTTTTACATTCTATTTTTACATTCTAATCCCAGTTCCTCCCATCCACCTGCCCCTACCCCACACCCTCTCTATTCCTCAGAGGAGATAAGACCTCCCATGGGAAGTCACCAAAGTCTGGAATACCAAGTTGAGGCAGCACAAAGCCCCCCCCCCCCGAATCAGGCTAGACAAGGTATTCCACCATAGGGAATGTGCTCCAAAAAGCCAGTTCATGCACTCAGGATAAGTCCTGGTCCCACTGCCAGACCCCACCCCCACCCCAAACAGATTAAGCCACATAACCATCACCCACATTCAGAGGGCCTAGTTTGGTCCCAGGCAGATTCCCCAGGGGTCAGTCTAGAGTCCCTGCACTGCCGCTGGCTCAGGTAGGCAGTGTCTGTTGTTTTCCCCATCGTGATCTTGACCCCACCTTGCTCATATGATCTCTCATCCCTCTCTTCAATTGAACTCCAGGAGCTCAGCCCAGTGCTGGGCTGTGGATCACTGCATCTACTTCTGCCAGTTCCTGGATGAGAGTTAGTGTGATGGGAGTTAGGGTGGTCACTAACCTGATTATAAGGGAAGGCCAGTTCAGGCATCCTCTCCACTATTGCTAGCAGTCTTAGCTGGGGTCAAATGGCTGAAAGACACTTAAGGAATTGCTCAACTTCCTTAACCATCAGGGAAATGCAAATCAAAACAACTCTGAGATACCATCTTACACCACTCAGAATGGCTAAGAGCAAAAACACTAATAAGAGCTTATGCTAGAGAGGATACGAAGTAAGGGGAACACTCCTCCATTGCTGGTGCGAGTGCAAACCTGTGCAACCACTTTGGAAATCAGTATGATGGTTTCTCAGAAAACTGGGAATCAACCTACCTCAAGACCCAGCAATACTACTCTTGGGCATATACCCAAAGGAAGCACATTCATACCACAAGGGCATTTGCTCAACTATGTTCATAGAAGCATTATTCTTAATAGCCAGAACCTGGAAACCACCTAGTTGTCCCTCAACCAAAAAATGGATAAAGGAAATGTAGTACATTTACACAATAGAGTATTGCTCATCAGAAAAAAACAATGACATCTTGAAATTTGCAGACAAATAGACAGAATTAGATAACAAAAACCCACCCTGAGTGAGGTAACTCAGTCCCAGAAAGACAAATACGGTATGTACTCGCTCATAAGTGGATATTAGACATAAAGCAAAGGATAACCACACTACAATCCACAGCCTCAGAGAAGCTAGGTAAAAAGGAGTACCCTAAGAGGAATAGACAAGGGGGTCCCCAGGAAGGGGAAATAGTTAAAATCTCCTGGGAAAACTGGGAGGGGGAGAAGGAAGGGGGTGAAGGATAGGAACATGAAGGCTCCAGATGGCCAAGTTGGGGAAGGGACTGAGAGGGGGAGCAATGAAAGAGATATTGTGATAGAGAGAGCAATTATGGGGTTAGGAGGAAAACTGGTACTAGGGAAACTCCTAGGAATCCACAAGAATGACCCCCAATACATATATTTTTTAATTGCCCCTGAGGTTCTGAAGACATGGCTCAGCTTTAAGAAGACTGTGACATACATAAGAGCTCTGATCCCTAGTACCCACATCCCTGAAGCTTCCTAAACAGCCAGCATAGACAATGCAGCAAGCTCCAGGTTCAGTGAGAGAGCAAATCTCAAGGTAAAAGATAAGTCACAGAGCAATGGAACAGGACACCCATCATCCTATTCTGCATATGCATGGGGGCACGTGTGTGTGCGCGCACACACACACATACACACACACACACACACACACACACACACACACACTCACACACACACTCACACACACACACACATTCAAAATAAAAATAAACCTTAAAAATTAATAAGGTATATGAGAGTATGTTTGTAGGCTCTTTGCAAACATTACTCCAGTTTATCGAGGAGACTTAAATATCAAAGGGCCTAGAATCTCCAGGGGTCTTGGAACTAATCCTCAGGTTCTGAAGGACAAATGTAGTACAGCACCTCTGCCTTAGAATATTGAAGTAGACTAGACTGACAAGACTTTACAGGTATTATTAAGAGAAAATGCAGAATTAGTCCTGAGATATCCTGGCTTCATCACCAGCTTTGGGAGTTTCCACAATTCCTGTTCTTTATAAATGGTGGAGGAAAAAGACAGGTAGACCAGATGGCTGCAAAGATCCTCTTTAGTATTCTGATGTTAGGAGTGATGGTTCACACCTGCAATCCCAGCACTGAGGCAGGATCGCTACACGTTTTAGATCAGTCTGGAGGATGTAGAGAGTACCAGGCCAGCAACTGCCTGCTTGACAAGACCCTGCCCTCCACCATCACCACCCTGGGGAAATGAATAAAACCCTGGCATTCTGTAAGTTGGTCTTTTCTACCACCACACACCCCCCCTCCCAAGGCCTGAATAAGTGAAAGTAGATAATGGTAGGATAGAGAACTCCAGAGAAAACCAAACAAAAGTAGTTTAGATCAGAGAAGACTAGGACAGGGACAGTTTGGGAAGGGCAATGCTGAGAAGGAGGGAGCTAAGGAGGGGGTTGCAGATAGGACAGGACAAGCAAGTCTTGCAGCTTGGGATAAACATGAAGGCAAACTGAGATCTGTTCATAATGGGAAATTGTTCCTCTAAAGACCAAAAAGAAAAGAAGAAACAGCCTTCCCAAATCTGTCAGGTTTTACCCAAGGGATTAGCTCCCAGATTGTTCTATACATGGGATCTTCTTTCTAAAGACCTCAGGGACTTCCCTTCACTAAACTCCCTGACCCTTTAATCCTCCTGAAAGTGACCTGTCCGCTCCTTCCACTAATGAGAGCAGAGAAAAGCAGGCATGCTTTCAGGTGGCCTTTCCAGGAACATTTTGTTGATCCTCTTACTGTTCTTGAGGCTACAAACAACAACAAAAAAAATCCTCTGCATGGCTCACAATAGATGCAGCTTAGGAAGACACCAGGAATTCTCATCTTGCCGAATGTTCATTTACTCTGTTCATCAACTAGAATAAACTTCACTTTAATAGATGCAATTTCATTTTAATTAAGAAAGTTGTCACTTTCCCCCATAATAATAAACACATTAGCACTTGGAGGAAGGCTGAGGGGATGAAAGATTCAGGACAACAGGCAGCGACATGAGAGCCTGCCACATTCCAGGAGTTACTGAATTTGAGGAGGGCTGCTTCTGCCCTTTGAAAATGTCCTGACTCAGCATGTTTGAATTTTATGAGTGCCCTGATGTGTCATTTGGAAACTGTGACCCTTATTTATTTGACATTGCACATTTTATTGTCTAGTGAAAATTATAAATACCATAACTAAAAGTAGAAACAGACTTGCCATCTGGACATCGAACGAGGCAGAGATATCCATGGAATCTGTGACCTCATTATCAGAAATTATATTGACATATATACATGTAATTGCATATTTTGACACATAGCTAGAATTGTTATACATTATACATTATGGTTTATATACAAAGAGATTGCATTACGGAGTAGCACATTGCTAGTTTTTGGAAAACGTCAACATTTCCCCTTCTTTTATCTAGTCCAGATACTTATAAATTCTTTGTGCTTTTAAGTTCATATTTTATGGTTTTTAAACTCCTGACTATTATGGCTGGATAATTTTTATTTCCCTTAAGAAATCACTAGTAAGTGATTTGATGGGCATTTATCACTAAATACATGAAGACTGAGACTTCTCCTAAAGAAATCAGCATGTGTGTCTCTTGTGGTGTCTATGTGAACAAGTTAGTGGAATAAGACAGATAAAAGCACTGTTCTATGGACACTAGGTCAGGGATTGGTGTCTACATATCACCCACTCCTCTCCTATTATGACCTTATCCTACAAGTGTGTGGGTAGCCTGGGCTTTCCTCCCTCAGGAGTTGTCTAAGAGGCCACTGGATCATTGTCACGTCCATTCAGAGCATGTCACTGGAAGAACCTATCAGACCACAGTAAAACTCTCAGAAAGGAAAAACATAATTATAGTAAATAAGAACAATGAATGGGAGATGTCTCAGAAGGTTAGGCACTTATGTCTCCTGAGTCTGATCCCCAGAAATGATTGATGTCAAGGTGGAAGGAGAGAAGCGACTCTGGGATATTGTCCTCTAACCTGCCACACACGCCATGGTACCTGCAAGCAATTGTGGGTGCACACACACACACACACACACACACACACACACAGACACAGCAATACAATTTAAAATAGCCTAGAGCTTGTTGTTTTTTGTTTGTTTGTTTGCTTGTTTGTTTTTGAGGCAGGGTTTCTCTGTGTAGCTCTGGCTGTCCTGGAACTCACTCTGTAAACAAGGCTGGCCACAAACTCACATATCTGCCCACCTCTACTTGAGCGCTGGGATTAAAGATATGAGCCACCACTGCCACTTTAAATTGTTTTTTAAATAATTGAGAAAGGGCAGTTAATGCACAGGGAACAGGATTTTTTTTTTTTTGTATAACTTACATTTTCTTCATTCCATTTAGTGCTTTTATCTGCTGTTGGAATTGGAATGGACTTTTGATTAATTAAATAAGAGCTTTGATCAACGATTGCAGTTAACATTTCAAGCAAAAAAACATGGCTCCTGGCAGCTGACGTGTGTCAGCCATGTTAAGGTTAAGTCACTCAGTCACCCATACTGGACGGGAAGTCAGTGCTGGGGTGGAGGTGGGAGATCCAGGGTTGGATGGCTGAGAATTCACAGCCAGTTCTGGGCTGGATAATCTCATGGCTCATTGCCTGGCTACAAATCTATTTCATTAAAATATAATTATACTTACGTAGAAACAGAGCCCACATGTCATGGCAAGGCATTTTTCCCTTGAAGAGAGCCACAGACAGATGGCTAGACATGGGAGGAATCCCATTTCTCTTCATTGGACCAGCTGACTACTGTTTTGGTTCTATGCCTTTGGTAAATCACTTGCAGAAATGTCTTAGCTAGCCAACAACCTCTCTGCCTTTCTTTCTGCTACCCACAACAGACTTCATTACTCAATAGAGAGGAACAAATACGGTGGCCTTTTGTTTCACGTGATTGCTACTATTTGCCATTTTGCTTACTTGGTAAAATCTGTTTATGGTCCCCAAATCCATTCCTGTGGTATTTCAAGTGATTCATGGTCATGCGTAGAGGTGAAATGCTTAACTTCAGTTGACATTCTGCCTTCTCATTTTAGCTCTCACACTGTAAGCGTACCCTTTTTGTCATCTGTTTCATGTCATTGTGTTGTGTGTGTGATTTCATTGTTTAAAATGGTTCCCTGGTGCGGTGCTGAAAGGCTACCTAGAGCCCAGGCGTGCAGGAAAGTTATGGTCTGTATAAAAGCGCACATTTTAGAGAACTTTTCTTAGGGCATCGTTTAAAGGACTGTTGGTGGTGAGTTCACTGCTAATCGAATCAGCAGTATGCATTACATAAGGTGTCTTCAAACAAAAATGCACATTGCCGGGTTATGCACTGATTGAAAGAAATGATACAGGAACTGAGCTCAGAATTCTCCTAGGAGCAATGCAGTGATCACTAACTTGTGGTCACAGAGGCCTCACAGATGACAACTACAATGAGAATAACAAGACAAGAATCCTGTGAAGAGTACAAATTATGACTATTATTGCTAACACTTTTCTTGCCTACAATGTATGTGCATGCTTAAAAACAGAAGAAAAAAGAAAGCTACTCATTGAGAGAAGTTAAATGGCAAGCTGGGACCTCTTGAGTTTAAGAAGACACTTCTTCCGTCAGAGCAGAGGCACAGACAAGCAGACAATCAGAGACAGCCTTCCATTAAGGCAAATGTGACTGTGCCTAAACATAGGAATTTTTTAACTGAATGGGATAATAGAATTTGGGACTCTGAATTTCCATCCATAGAGAGCTTCAGTAAGAGATGAGATAACTGATAATATTTTGCAAAATTCCCTAACCATGCTTCTGTGTTTCTAAACAGGCTGTCTAATGGGCTCTCCAGAGCCATTGGGACTCCAGGACAGTGGCCCTCTCAAGGGACCCTGCTTGGTTGAGAGGTGAGATCTGAGATTGTAGAATGTTTCCCAGGATGGAATTAACTACTCTAAGTCCCCACATAGAGATTAAACCAAGCCACCAAATATGTGATGACTGACATTTTCCAGGCCAGGTTTCCTGGAAAGTAAGTTTTGTAGGTTTCATTTCATTCTTGATGTATTCATGAGAAGAAAGAAGGTAAATAGCAAGTGTGTGTGTGTGTGTGTGTGTGTGTGTGTGTGTGTGTGTGTGTGTGTTCTTGAGTCTGTGTGTGTCTGTGTAGTCATGCATGAAAGTAGTGATTTTCTTTTTATACTAATTTCTGTTTTATATAACAACTGATTACTCAGTTGTTGGGAATCATACAGAAGTGAATTTGAAGCTTCTACTAACAGCCTTCTGATTCCTCCTCTGGAAATGGGTGGCCATGTCTTCCTTGCAGAACTTCTTGAAACATTCCCTTGCTAGTTCCAGCTCCTCTGTGGTCTTTCCAAGTCTTGCACATACTCCTGCCCAAACCATTCTGTAACCAGAGAACTATAAATGAACCAGGGAGCATTTACAGCAAGTGTCCTCACAACCCATTTTCACAGTGTCTCCTTAAGAAGCAAGACCTGAAACTATACCTGTTTTATAAATAATTTCATGTTTCAGTCATTTCCAGGTTAAAATCTTTCAGAAGTGTGTCATTGTCCACAAAAGAAAACTCAGACTTCTTAGGATGTCATGAAAATTGTTCTGGTTCAGACCATGCTTAGCAATTGTGCCATTTAGTTTTTAGAGTCACCTGGGAAGGAGAACCTCAGTAGAACATTGGTCTGGCTTTTGAACATGCCTCTGTGGTCATTTTTAAAATTAATATGGGAGGGCCCAAACCACTGTGGACCACACCACCCAAGTCCCCAGACAGGTGGTCCTGAGTTGTATAGTAAAGAAAGCTGAGAGTGGCGTGGTGAACAAGTCAGTAAGCAGTTCTCCATGACCTCTCTTATGGTTCTAACTCCAAATTCCTGCCTTGAGTTCCTGCCCCCGACTTCTCTCCATTGTGGATTGCAACCGTAAGGTGAAAGGGGAAGAAAACCAAAAACAACAACAACAAAACCTTTTCTCCCCAAATTGTTCTTGGTAAGTATTTTATCACAGCAGTGGAAAAGCTAACTAAAACGACAACGTAACTTGGCTCTAGGTCCCCTCTGTTTCTGCTTCCAGAGCTAATGTTGGCCATGGCAGTACACATGCTGGAGGGACATAGGCACAGAAGAGAGATTCTATCATTCTGGGGCAAATGGAAATGTCTGTTCCATCCGGTTGACCTATCAGGGACATCATTTTGCAACTTCTCGACCTTGGGCTGATACTGCGTCTTAGTTTGCACACGGGTCCATAGATAAAGTAAGGTCTACCAGGTTCTACTAGACGAATCCATTGTACATCCCCTAGTGTACACCAATCTCTCTTACTTTAGGACCTTTACGCCATTGCTATTTTTTTTTAAACCTGGCTAAACACTACTGCTCCTTAGGTATCAGGATAGATATCATTCTTTCCTCCAAAGCCTGACTCCTAGAAGATAGTGAGATACCTTTCTGCTTACCAAGCTTGGCTTTCCCCTGGAATTCACTTAATTGATCACTTACATGTGAAAGATTACAAATGTTCCTTAACTTATAGGTTATGCCTCCAATATGTACACCACAAACTGAAAACACTATAAATCAAATATGCATTTACTACATTAAGCCTACAGAGAAAGCTTAGCTTGGCAGTACAGCAGAGAGTGTTATTGTTTCTCTGAGTTCCCCATCTCAGCCAAGCATCCCATGAGACCATTAGACCACATATCCTTAGCTCAGGTTCAACATACCAGGTACAGTTTCTACTGAATATATGTATCACTTTCATACCATCATAAATCCAAAAAATTAACAACTGAACCTTAGGTACTTGTGAAGTAGTTGCCAGCACAGGGTACCAGTGTGTTGTAGTTCACAAGGTGGTGCTCAAGTTCTGTCTCTTGGATCTAATGATACATCAGAAAAAAAACAAGCACAAAACGTGTCACTGCACTGAAAGTGTATGCTTTTAATTACAAAGAGATCACAGGTACTCTGAGGAGCTGTTTCATACTTGAATAAAAGAACCACCCTCCTCAGCGTTCATAATTAACTCGTTGCTTATGTCTCTTTACTTGGGCTAATAGACTTCTCAATCTCATTTTTTTTCTGAGTCATGGTCCCAGATCTTAGCATAGTCATGTACTTAATAAATTATAAATGTTATGATCTTGGAGGTAGTTTCTAGTAGGCTATATGGCTGCTTCTGTATGATGGTCTTGGACTTCTCTGGATTCGATAGAAATCCAGGAGTCAGTTTGGAGAAAATCTTGTATAGCTGGGGGCATCTACTTTGAGAGTAGCATACCTTCCCTCTTTCCCCCTCTTCCCCTAGAGGCTGATCACCCCTTCCCCAGGCTTCAGGTGCTTTTCCCTATAGACTAAACTGCCACCACTCATTCTTTGCCTGAAGCACACTCACACCTGTGTGTCAGCTCTCCAAGAAGCACCATTTTCAGCCTTCACTCAAATGCCTAGCATGAAAGCCATGTGTTCTACAGAAAGAATGCCAGTCAATTCAGAAGAGTTAAGAGGAACACCGGTCTAGGACCCAGCATTCTTGTGTGAACTCAGTCCCACACAAATGTTTATGCTTCCATCCTGCAGCAAGACCTATATGTGCCACAGAAATTCATTTACATGATTCAAATACCACCAAGAAAAATTTGGTAGCTTTAATCTTTATTTGTTATTCTTAGTTTCAATTGACAAAACATAATCACATTGGGCACATTTGTACATTTGATAAATGTACAAATATATACATTGCAAAAAGACAGCAGTATAAAATACAGAAGCAAGCTAGTGAACACACCTATTGCTTCACGTCTCTGTCTATTCATTTATTGGTAAAAATGTTTAAACTCCCTTTCAGTTTGGCAGGAAAACATTTTAGGGAGCTTTGACTTCCACAGTTAATAATAAGTTGTTACGTGTTTTTAGATTGTTAAGAGCAGATTTCAAACATTCTCACCACAAAAAAAAAATTTTTGAAGGAAAACAGTGGTCCTGGAGGCAATTGATTTGACCTTGTTGAGAAGAGAGGAAGAGACTTTAAGAGGTTTCGAATCATGGGCTGAAGGTCTATAAAATGAAGCTGTTGCTTTCTTGTCGTTTTCTCTGACTTGCCCATCTCTTTCCTCTCCTGGAGTTCTCAAATGCTCAGGACTCTAAGACCCTGGGTCTCTGCACTGCCTGTGTATTCCATGTCCCTGTATGCTTCTAACTCTAAGTCCACATTGCATCTTCACTTCTGAAGCTTGGCACTGAAGCATAGATCCCAAATGCTTTTCTTGAAAGCATCAGTAATAGATTGTGGGGTGTGTGTGTGTGTGTGTGTGTGTGTGTGTGTGTGTGTGTGTGTGTGTGTGTGTTAGGGAGGCATGCTAAAGAAGAAAATGGATGCAAGGAAAACTCCTCATGTCAGTAGTCAGTGACGATTTTGAACATTGGAAGGACTGATAGAAGGAGCTGAGGAACCATGTTTTCTGTCTATACCATTATTGTAAAAACAATATATTATTACTATGTTAGATTAAAACCATACCTCTATGACTGTCATGAAACTCAATAGACCCACACAGAGAACAGGATGAAACATGGGCAAACATGGTGAAACCATTTATTCTGTCCAACACCAGATTTTTGAGGAGGAACATTTAGGGGCCATGGAGAAAGACCAATTGTCATTTTGTCTTGAGATGATCTTTCTGAAGAGTTGGGAAAGTAGATATCTTCTAACCCTTTCCCTTCCTCACTCCCACTCTTCCTCTCTCTCACCATGGTGAGACTCAGACATCCAGAAAACATTCAAAATAACAAGTAGTTTCAGAGAACATGGCCCATGGAAGGACTAGCTCAGATAGTAAGTAGTTGGGGACTCTTGGAGGGAACCCACAGTGAGAGGAGGTAAGGACAACAATGGCTAAAAAGGAGAGACTTGCCTTTTCTTTTTCTGTGAAGGAAAACAATCTAAGAAAAGGGAGAGCTACAATAATTGTGACAAGTTCACAAAATGTATTTGAACATGTGTACTATGAGGGTCATGTGTATATAGAAATGTGCATGTATAAGCAAGTATAAAAAGAAATAGCTTGTCATTTATTTATTTTTAACTTTTTTTTTATTTTTCAAGACAGAGTTTCTCTGTGCAGCCCTGGATGTCCCAGAACTTGCTCTGTAGACCAGGCCGTCCTGGAAGTCACAGAGATCCTCCTGCCTCTGCCTCCCAAGGGCTGGGATGCACCACCATCGCCCAGCCTGTCATTTACTTATGAAACTGTAACACCAACTTTACTTCCTTATGAAATGCCTTGAACTCTATGGTTAAACAGTACTCAGTACAATGTTTTTACTCCTCAACCATTAACTGTGCTCTGACTTCCTGTTAGACATTGGGCTGTAAATTCCTGCTCTTTGACAAGCCCAGCTGGACATGGGTTCATGCTTCTTGGATCCAACAGTGGAGTGGGCATGACAGAGTCTATCAATGAGTCAACCAGGCTGCCTCCTTGACTGAGATTATGTCAGCACCTCAGAATGCTTGTGTACTAGGGTTCAAAGTTCAGGGAAGGCTCTGAAAACCTTCTCTGAGTGGTGTTTCATGAGAAGCAAAAGCATTACTACTAGAGTGATGATCCCACTGATTAAGAGTTAGTACTCCTGTTTCCAGTTCTCAGTTTTCTGGCTTGTCTAATTTGACCATAACTGTTTGGTAAGTTAAGTAAGTTGGACATTCACTGTCAATTCTGACCTCTGCCATTTTAGAGAACACCAGAGTCCTAAACATCAAAGATGGAATTTTAGACTTCGTTTTTATTACTTTATATATAATGCCTGTGGTTATTGTTCCATTGGGCCTACTTACTACTCAATAAACCATGAGTTCCAGACATGTACTGTTCTCAGTATTTGGGCATGACTTCTGAGATGTCACAGAATGAGCAAATGTATAAATGAATTACACACAGAAGTAAGTATTGCTTTGGGGTCAGAGTTTTAATCATAGACCACAGATCTCCTGTAGACAGTTTAAGCTGAAACAGAATGTGACAGGCACACCTGAGATGAACAACTTCAAATAAGAATAGGTTTATTTGGGCCTAGTATTTCAGAGCTTTCATTCTGTGGTAGCGAGGCCTTGTCACCTGGGGTCTGTAGTGTAGCAAGACAACATGGCTGGGCAGCATATCTGGGTAGAGCGATGCTGCTCGCTTCATAGTGGTTAAGAAATGACAGAGAGAGGGGAATGATGCCCCAATACCCCTTTCAAGGGTACACCTCTGTGACCTACTTCCTTCCCCCAGGCCTCATCTCATAAAGGGTCTCCCATTTGCCAATGGCAGGGAATCAAATCCCAAATGTGCACCTTTGGGAGACACTTAGTAAGCAATTCATAACTTGACTTGGTAAGTATAATTATCTCAGCAGCCCCAGTGCTACCATAGCTGGCTTTTACATGGGATCCACACTCAGGCTAAAGCATCTCCTGAATAAGATACCGCTTCAGCCCCTGTTGCAGCCATCGAGCAATGTCTCAGTCCTGGCTCATTCTTTGCACAGTCCTTGGGGACTGTCCCACATGATCTGCAGTGGCAGCTCTCATGCTCCCTCCTCCCCCACAGAAGGAAGGGCCCAGAAGAACACTCTTCTTGGAAGTCAGGAAAAGAGTAAGTTTTTGCTAGAAATCCTCAGATTCCTTTGTCTATAGTAGGATTACACTCCCACTCAGGAGCGCAAAACACACTAGGAAGGTTTCAGGCACTACAACAGGAGGCTGCCAAGAACAGAGGAGAGCATGGCTTCTTCCATGCAGCCCAGGGAGTGCCAAGGCTGAATTTTATTGCAACAATAAACTGTGTTCACACATGTCACCCACACACAGGTTACAGATGAGTAAGAAGAATACTGCTGTGAGCCTAGACATGTCTGGCCAGGAACCCTTGGAAACTACCTAAGGTCAGGGCAGCTAAAATGAATGCAGACTGGTGGAATTCATATTTGTTTATGCGTCATTGTGCTCCTTAGGAACTGCTTGTAAGTCCATCCATAAGCATGAGAACCTCTTGAAAGTTGTTTACCGTACCCAGCCTTACACCACTTGAGATAGAAATGGGTAGGTGACTTTCCTCCTGCTGCCGGCCATAGACAGACTCTCCTCACCCATTCTGGATAGACACTTGGCCATCTGCAGGTGTCAGATGTCCTTTTCCTTTCTGCATGACAAAGTGCCAGTGGAGGAGGATTCTATTCTAATAATCCTTTACAATTTATGTTATCAAAGGCAAATCATTTCTTCCTTCATACTATGCATTGCACTTGAGGCAGCTTCTTTAGCTCTGTTATTTTTTCCATTTTACCATGGCTAACTAGTATTTTCTGGTTACTTTTGTTTGCATAGGACACAGACAAGCCAGCAAACCTCCAGATATATTATATATATATAAAATATATTATATAATATATATATATATATATATATATATATCTTTTTAGACTGCCTCGGAAATATGCTAATAACCTTGCTAGCCCCAAGAGCGCTAAGTCTGGGTGGCTGCCTCTTGCCCACTCTGATTCATTCAGCTGTCTCTTTAGTACTTAACACACTTTCACTGAGCACCATCAACTCCCTCTATCAAATCCAGGAGTCTGGCAGCTCTCCGTTTGGGAAGGCAAGTTTTACAACTGTCTCTGGATGAGACACTATGGTTCTGTGACTTCACAAAAAGAGGGCTTGCTGTCCCGTGGAGTGAACTCTACCACGGGATGTGTTTGTGACCTGAAGATGTAGTTAGAGTCATAGAACAAAGAGTGAGAGTAGAGAGGAGACTCCAGCTAAGCTGAAGACACATTTTAGGGTATCCTAGGCTTTGTAGCTGTGAAACCAGGCTAATGGGATAAAACTGTGGGTGGACAATGGCTGAGTCCAAACTGAGAATCTCTGCAGATACTGTATATTCACATGCCTGATGAAGTTTAGGCCTAAATACTCAAGTATTCAGTGTTGATCTGGAAAGACAGCATCCTTTCTGTCATGGAGTATAGACTGAGAGGAAATAAGTGTGACTTAAAGTCAGGACCTAAGGAAAATGAAGGCATGCGGGGGCGGAAATACATGGAAAAGAAAGAACACGGGGCTCAAGGGTCTGGGACAAAAGCATGCCAGACTTTTGAGAACAGAGGCCAAAGGTGCGGAACCAGCACAAAGCAAGAAGACTAGAGAAAAGCAAGGGAAAGGCTACACAAGAAAGTACAAGGAGAGTAGAAGAAGGAACTTCCAGGGAGTGCGAGCAGGAGGCAGTTCTGCAGGATGTGAAGAAACAGCATCTCATGTGGGCCTAGGGATTGGTAAAGCTGTTTGGAAAACGCATGGCTGTGCCCACGGAACCAAACACACAGACGCTTGGGCAAGCAGTTCCCTTCCTGCACACACAGCTGACAGACGCAGCAATGTCTGTCAGGCAAAAACTGTGAAAGAGCATTTAGATTGTATGCTTTTATAAGAGCTCTGAGTTAGAAGTAACCCAGGTCCAATGGAGAGTCCTGTCAACTCAATGGGATTTAGAAAAGCCCATGAGAACACAAGTCTGGACATGTCTATGAGGGAGTCCCCAGAAAGATTTAAGTGAGGGGGAAAGAGCCACTGCACACATGGTAGCACCATCCCATGATATGGGGTCACAGGCTTAATAACAGCAGAGAGCAAGCCATGTACCAGCATCCACCCTTCTCTTTCCTGGGCTGGGGCATAATGCGACCTGTTGCCTCATGCTCCTGTTGCCATCTAGATTCCATCACAATGGCTGTACCCCGTAACTACATAAACATTTTATTCCTCAAGCTGCTGTTGCCAGGGATTTTGTCACAACTACCAGGAAAATAATGAAGAGTTGTTTATATACAAAGAGTTATAGTATAGCCATTCATTCAATGAACTAAGACAAGACAAAAATAAAAATAAAAAATAAAAAAGCACAACCACACAACACAGAATGAACATCACTAACTTAATAGGAAGGTGAACAACACTAAATATGAAAAAAGTATAATATTTCCCTAGTCACAATCACTGAGCTGAACTGGAATCCAGTTGCAGAGAGGAATGAGCGATGGTCAAAGGGGTCCAGACCGGGCTGGTGAGTCCCACAGAAACAGTTGACCTGAACATCGGGGAGCTCTTGGTCCCCAGACTGATAGCTGGGATACCAGCAGGGGACTGATCCAGATCCCAGGAACGTGGATGTCAGTGAGGAGACCTCAGAAATCTACGGGACCTCCTGTAGTAGTTCAGTACTTATCCCTAGCGTAGGTGTGGACTTTGGGAGCCCATTCCACATAGAGAGATACTCCCTGAACCAAGACACATGGGGATGGGCCTAGGCCCTATCCCAAAGGATATGACAGACTCTGATGACACCCTATGGAAGGCTTCACCGTCCCTGGGGATCAGAAAGGATATGTGATAGGTAGGGTATTAGTTGGGGTGGGGTAGGGGAGGACGGGAGGGAGAGGGAGCTGGGATTGACAAGTAAAACAATCTTGTTTCTGGTTCAAATAAAAAAATAAAAATAAAATATTTCCCTAGTCACATGAAGTTCATAAGAACAAAAATCATCTGTAGCGATAAAAGCCACAAGGGTTGTTTCTTTTGGAGGTTATTGACATGGAGAGGTATTGAGTGAGGAGATAAACTCTAGGATGCTGGACATGGACCATAGATCCACCCAGATAATCCCTCTACAGACTGGGTATGTTCAGGCTGCTAAAGCGGAGTACCTTACACTGGGGTACTTTTAAACATCAGAAATTGATTGCTGGTGGTTCTGAAGGACAGGAAGCTACAGTGTCTGGTCAGGACTATTTCTCCCCTCCACACATGTTGTCTTGTACCTGTATCCTCACATGGTGGAAGAACAGAGGGAAAGACACGTTTCTGTCACCTGTCTCAAGGGCACTAATGTCACTGATGAGGCCTCTAGTGCAGTGATATATTGCTTGTGATTTATTAAAGCTTGCCTGAGGATTCAGAAAAGCAAAGTCAGCCTCAAGCTACAGAGATCAGGCAGTGGTGATACACACCTTTAATCCCAGCACCCAAGGCTAGGAGGTGGGGGTGCACAACTTTTAGACCTAGCACTCGGGATTAAGAGGTAGAAAGATCTCTGTGAGTCTAAGGCCACCCAGATCTACGCAAGATTGATCCTAAAGAGAAACAGCTCACACAAAGATGATCTCAGCACCTGTGATCACACGCCTTTAATCTCAGCACTAGAGGGATATAAAAGATAGGATCAGGGTCTTCAATAGTCAGTATCAGGCATTCGTTCTCCAGCCACATTGAGGACAAGAAGACATTCAGTCTCAGGATTCTCCAGCCATGCTGAGGAGAGGCAGCAGGATCAGCCCTTTCAGCCTGAGGTAGCGGTAAGAGCTAGTGGCCCACTACTTTGCTTTTCTGATCTTTCAGCTTGAAACTTGAACCCCAGTATCTGTCACTTGGTCTTTTATTTGTTGTGTTACACTCTAGCCTCATGACTTACTCATCTCCAGGCCCAATCTCTTTATATTGTTTGTTATATTGGAAGTTAGCTTTCAACATATGAACTGGGGAAGGTGACACACATTGAGAGTAAATAATCCTGTGTAAAAATTGAGCTGAATATTAAGACTTGAACACCTTGCTGAGTATGCATGCTATGTTTTAGTATTTTTTAAATGACAAAGGAAAAAGCAATTAGCTTCTGTAAACACTCCATGTAGAAAGGTGTTCCTGAGGCCACTGCTGTGACTGAGAGAGCAATAATTGCATGGAGTAAGATGGTGTGGGTGGGAAGGAAAGCCCTTCCTTCCTTATCTTTAAGATGGGAAAATTCATAAAGCAAGTCTGTGTGCCAATGAGAAATATCTAACAGAGAGGAAAAAATAAAGATGGGGAAGGAGAAAAGGAAACTAGAGTAGAAACAATATATTCATCTATATTAGATACAGGAGTTGGTGTCCCCAAATAGGAGCTGATTCTCGATAGGGTCAGGGACTGCTCTCCTGTGCTGGCAAAGGCAAGGACAGAGTGTAATGGCTATCAGATCAGGCAGGCTGGCATACCACCAGGTGGGGAAATGTCAGACACTTTGTGTTGTAAAAGTAAGGTGGGTATCATTTGGGTGACAAGAGGAGTTGGAGGAGACAGGTTTCAAAAGCTGTCTGGGAGTCAAAGCGGATCATGGAGAAAGTGACAGGGGTGCCTGATAGAACTGAGGATGCTCCTGAGGTCAACCATGTGAAGAGAGATATCTAGCAGAGCTGTGATATTCTCTGTGCTTCAGAATTACACCTCATGTGATACTTAAGGACTGGAGTGAACATGAGTGGTCATTGTTGGCTGTCCTTATATAAAGGTATATAGCTTGCTACACACCTAGGCTACAGGGTGTGCATGTGTGCATGGACTCTGTGTGTGTGTGTGTGTGTGTGTGTGTGTGTGTGTGTGTGTGTGTGTGTGTGTTAACCAATTGTGCTTAGAATTGAGAAAAAGGAAATGATGAGTTGGAATGAAGTACAAGAGTCAAGCATGCTGGTACACACCTGTAACCTCACCACTCATGAGGCTTACAAAAGGTGAATCATGAGTTCAAGGCCAGGCTAACCTCGGCTACAGTGTGGGACCATGTCTCAAAACAATGACAGCAATAACAAATAAATGAGAGGAGAAAATGATTCGAATGAGATATACTTCGTAAATAGAAGATTCGTAAGGCCTGCTCATACCACACATCAGACTGTTTAGCAGTGCACTTCTTTATTAGTGACAGTAGTCTACAATGATGACAAAAGAACCGTAGGGGCCAGAAAGATGCCCTAGCTGTTAAGAGCACTGGTTGTTCTTCCAGGGGACCTGGGTTTGGTTCCCAGCACACACATGGTAGCTCACAACATTTTGTAACTCTAAATCCATAGGATCTGGTGCCCTGTTCTGGCCTCTTCTGACACTGCACACATGTGGTACCCATATGTACAGGCAGACAAAACATTCATACACATAAAGTAAAATTAAATACATGTTTTTAAAGTACAGAATAGTAAATAAATAAACCAGCAAAATGGATGTTGTTATCATTGTCACATCTTGTACTGTATATGTATACTAAACTTTCAAACCGTTGGCCGCAAAGTAGATTTAGTGATGCCAGAGTCTCCAGAAACACATGAAAAATGCATTGTGCTATTTGACATTATGACAGCTATCACATGACAAGCAATGGGGAATTTTTAGCTCTATTATACTATTAAGGACTATGATCACATATGTGGTCTGTCACTGGCCCAGACTTCGTCCCATGGTATGTGGATGTAATAGGAGTCTGATTAAACAAGATAGATGTTTTGTGTTAGGAAGGTTCTGTGAAAGAAAAGGAGCCTTGGTGCACAGAGAGAAGTCTTTTTAGTGAAGGCTAAGGGTTATCTAAATTTGTTTGTTTGTTTTTAAGGCAAGGCAAGGCAACTTCTGCATAATGAAGAAAAGGAGGTCAGTTCTCAGGCATGAGCTCCTTGGAAAAACTTGACACACTAGTGAAGATGAAAGCCAGCAGGTATTCCCAAGGGATTAATAATTTTTCAGAGAGAAAACTCAGATGCCTTCACACACAGCAATAAATAATAAAAAGGAAAATGTTTAAAGTAGCATTGTCCAGAATGGAAAACAAACACCTGGAAGGAAGAAATATCTATCAACCAAAACACAATGATGACACACTCACACCAAGGGATAGCTATGAGCCACAAAGGACTGTTTCTACACAAGGTAAAAGGAAAGGGCATGATCAAAGATGACTGTCTGTATGGAGGCAGTAATCACAAGATTAGACAGAAATCTAACCACCATTGTGCAGTGAAGTAAAGGAAGAAAGAGCAGCATGGGAGCTAATGGGACAAAACTGGGATAATGTCCCTCAAAGGCTGCAGATGGAAAGGCCACAGAGGCAGGTCCATGCCAGGGATGAGGTTTACATCTTGAGGTTAGCAAAAGGCGTTTTAGCATCGTGTTATTCTTTATGCTTTTTGGTATATAAGAAGTGCTTCCTGGTGCATTTTTAAATGTGTTATTTTAAATAAGGACAGTAAATTGGTATTACTTTGAGATTATAAAAAACCCTTAGAGTGGGCTTAATGGAGAAAGAGGTTAGTATATATGAGGCTGAACAGAGGAGAGAGATATTAAGCACTGGGACTTCTTAAGTCTTTTATTACATTTTTACTATTTCTCCCTTTGTGTTGTTTGTTTTCTTCTTTTTTTTCTGGTTGGTTTGGCTTGTTTGTTTGTCTTGAGACAATTATATAGCCCTGGTTCGCCTAGAACTCTCTATGTAGATCAAATTGGCCTCTGCCTACCAAATGGTGGAATTAAAGGTGTGTACCACCCTACCCAAGCAAGCAAGGATTTTTGGTGAAAGATCAATGTGTGAATATTGACACAAGACTAAATTTATAGCACTCACTATTTCGTGCACAAACTACGCTTATAATAAATGTTCATTGAGATAAAAGGAACTTCCTCAAATAAATCATTGATAGTCACTTGAAATCAGGACTACTGTCCCTACTACCCTTGCAAGATGATGAAGCTATTATAGCACTGAAGATTCATAATTATAATTATCACTATATGTTTAATTATGTTATCTCTTAGATTAATGGAGTTGTGAAGTCACGTTATGAAGGCATTATGTCATGGATTTGAAAGTCACGTTAAAATTGTGGGAAGCCCACAGATATAAATTGAGCCGAAATCGGGAATTTAGTTGAAGAGAGGGAGGAATGAAGAACGAAGGGGTCTGTACTAGGATGGAGAAACCCACAGGAACTGTTGGCCTGAACAAGGGAGAGCACATCGACCCCAGATGCTGTCCAGGAGGCCTGAACAAGACTGATCCAGACCCCAGAACATGGATGTCAATAAGGAGGCCTCTGCACTCCAGGGAGCCTCTGGTAGTGGATTAGTATTTTTCCCTGGTGCAAGAAGGGACTTTGAGAGCCCATCCCATATGAAGGGTTACACTCTGGCCCTGGACACATGGGGAAGGGCCCAGGATCAGCATAGGAAGACTTGGTGGACTTTGCTGAGCTCCCGTTGAGGGCCCTACCCTGCCTGGGGAGTAGTGGGTGGATGGGGTTGGGGGGGTGGGCTGGGGGTGGGGGAGAAAGTTTGGGGGTGAGGGGAGGGAGAGGGAGAAGGGACTTGAAATAAGCTTGTTCCCTAACTAGAACTAATAAAATAAAATAAAATTAAAAAAAAATTGTGGGAAGCCTCCTCACTCACAATCAGCTTCCCCTGCAACCATAGATAAGAGCAACGTGTCAGTTATTGGGCATGTTCATACAAGGTGCTGCTTTACACAGTAAAGACAAATGAGAGCTGAGTGCTAGTCTAGGAAGGCTATAGAAGTTTTATGTTGATCTTGGAACATCAGGTAAGATGAAACATTTAGAAGATGAAGAAAACAATTAACTCATTTACAAAATGTCCTTTCATCACAAAATATACTCACTTCCAAAAATTGGACTGGAGAAATCATTATTGAGTAACTTAGGAAACTGATGTATGCTTATTTGGCTATACAAATACATATACTGATAGGGTAGTGTGGTTGCTGAATTAACAATGTAACTACACGTATTAGATTACAGATTTCAGATGCTGCAAGCCATGCCACCTGATGCCATAAACTTTACTGTATACAATAATTTCTTGGTTACTGGTTTCACTGAAGACTAAAGAAAGATTCCAGTTAGAAATGGTAAAATGACATAGGATTATAGAAGCCACTTTCTTTGATCGTTCTAGATGAAGCACATGTTTTTAAAATGTGAAATTCCCCCAACAGAAACCAGATAAGGGGAAGGCATTATGTCATAAACATTCTTTTAATATCCAGGGTAAGAAAAGGAAGATTTTGGAGGACTGTGGCTTCATGTACTTTGTCCCTAGATGGATCCTAAAGAAGTAATGTCAGCGAGCATTATTAGAATCTTTTAATTTTGAGAAAAGCTGACTAAGGTGATAAGAATGTCTTAATATAATCCTGGAAAAAAATTTAAGAATCGGTAGTCTTCCAAAACATCAGCCACCAGCCTGTAAGATGGACTGAACTATGAGGTGTCAGCATGCATTCATGGTTCCCCATATGCAGATTCTACCAATTTCAGATCAAACGTATTTCAAAAACAAATTGTATCTGCGCTCCACATGTGCAAACTTTTCTCGTCATTATTCCCTAAACAGTACAATACAACAACTATTTACTTAGCCTGTGTGTTACATTGGGTATATTAAGTAACCTACAAAGGACTTAGGATGGTACAAGCTCTGGGTCAGGTTGCAAAATTACATGAACCTCTAGCCTTATATAAAGCTATATGGACTAAGTTGATCAGCCCCAATGACCTCTAGATTCAATTAAAGGATGCTGTAGTACAAGATTTTTGAGGCTGTCACATAACATAGCAAGTTGTTTCAAACCTTTTCATATGTGTAGAAATAGAAGTGCACAAAAAATAATGATAAAATTTAGTTAGTGTATAAGCAGTCACATTGTCATTTGTTAACATGATCAAGAATTATGTGTTGAACAGATTTGAGTGTCCTCTGCTTTACTTTGACAAGCAGTTCAGTAGGGGTATTTACCTTGGCATTACCATAAACACAAGTCTTGCTAGGCAGTAGTGGCGCTCAGCCTTAATCCCAGCACTTAGGAGGCAGAGGCAGGTGGATTTCTGTAAGTTTGAGGCTAGCCTGGCCTACAGAGCTAGTTCCAGGACAGCCAGAGCTGTTATACATGGTTCCTGTCTCAAAAAAACAAACAAACAAAAACATGAGTTATACATCATGGTGTGACATCACGAATAGCTGAGACTTCACCAGGCAATAGGGTTTTCCGGTTTCATTATGATCTTGTGGGACCACTGTCACATATATAGTCTACGGGGTGAAATACCAGTATGTGACAGGTGACTGTATGAGAGAAAGTGCATAGATTCTGTGCAAATGTTGAACCATTTAGTTTAGCATACAGTAAGAGCCTTGGTTGTGGCTGTCTGCAAGGACCCTGGAATGAATCCACCATGAATTCCAGGAGATAACATAGTTTATATTATAGCAACCATTATAATTGCAAGTATAAATTTTCAATCTCATAATGGCTTCATCATCTTGCACTTGTGCTTAAAGAAATTTTTGAGGATGAAGAAATAAGGTTCAGCAATGTTTCCAACTTCATGTCTCCTTGTTAAATTTGATTAGCTTTTATTGTGATTTTTCAAGTAGTTGCCTCTATAAATTTTTTTGTATTATTGATTAATCATTTGACATGCTGGTCACTTTTCTGCCTATCTATCCAAACCTACATAGACAGCAAATACTGCAGTTGATAGGCTATGCTCCATATTTTATCCCACACAGTTTTTAGACAATTCTGAGAAAATATTTTGAAACAGGGACTTTTAGGTACACATGCAAAATTATCATTCCTCACAGGTCAGGAGGTTTGGCACCAGTGGGACCATATTTGCGCCTGGAGCCATCTGCTCCACTGAGCCATTCTTGCCCCTCCTAGATTCAGCCTGCTCTCTTCATTTTGCCACATTGGGTCCTGGCTATGACGCCGCTGTTTACTATTGGGCTTTTACTGTTATTGTTCTTAGAGAAATATTTTTCTACACGGGAGGGAAATCCCACAGTAGACTGAGAAGCACAAGTGGATTTTTTTCTTATGTCCAGTCCATCCCTACCACTCAAGTTCCCTTTGACTCTCAAAGGTACTTTAGTTTGCAATGTTGACTTAGAGATGTATAGATAATGCTTGCCATGGCCAATGGTATTTATTTTCTTTGGGGGATGTTATTATGTAAGACTTATTACTTGGTTCCTCTTCTTCTGTGTATTCTCTCTGAATTTTCTTTATAATATGAGTTTATCTTTTTATTGAAAACTTTATACCACATACATATATACAAGCAAGCATGTGTGTATACATGTATGTGCATCACACACACACACACACATATGTGTGTGTGTGTGTGTGTGTGTGTGTGTGTGTGTGTGTATTTATACAGACACTGATTCTTGCAACAAATCAATAGACTTGAAGCACTTCTTAACTGAGGAATAGTACAAAGTTTTTCTGGAAGAGAGGAGAGTACAGAACCCTTGAGACACTCTATGAGCCTTAGTTTGAGTCAGTTTTGAGATGGGGTTTTCGTTCTAACCATCAGTCACACCTCCCGAGAGGGAGGGGGAAGGCAGAGGTGAGGGATAGACCTGAGGTATCAATGAAGCTCTCATCTGTCAGGTAGTGAGAATTTACAGAATTTCTAAATAGCAACGAGAACAAAAGCAACTTTTTCCTGTCACATAGGAAATGTTTTTTGAAAGGGGAAGCCATGTCCAAATTACAGAGCAAATTTTTTTGTTTTTGTTGTTTTGGTTTTGGCTTTTTAAAAAAACAAAAACAGCCAGCAAACTTCGTCTGGATGTGTAATGAGGCTTCCATTATGCTGTATTCAATTAATCTTACCAGGATTTGTCTGTAATTTAATTACAAAGTTGTATCATCTCTGCTTTCAAAATTGTTCCATTCAGCCCCAGATATTGTTTCCCAATATACAGAAAGCCATAAATGATGCAAGGATGAAGGGGGCTGCTTTACCCTTGTTATACTTTTTTATTATAGACGCAGTAGAACATGTCTTATTTCTCAATCTTGCCAGCAGTATTGACGTTTTCTGTAGTATGCTTGACCTCGTCAGCTATAAACTAGTCTATGTTGAAACATGCAATAAACAAAACTCACAGTGCTCGAAAACCAGGGTGTTTGAAATGTGGTGTTTCAAAGAAATTATCAGCTTTAAAACTGTTCCAGCTTATTAGAGGCTAGTTTTCATCTTGGGGACAGTAAAGATGGTGGGACATTTACAGGCCAAGGTCCAGTGTGTCTGCACAGCCAGTCTCTGTGTTTCATCTCAGTACTTTCTGCTCTGGGATGATTTTCCCTTCCTCCCCGGTCACAAAGCAAGGACCACTTGCAGTCCCGGAGCTCAGCAGCAGGTAATCCAGGCCCCCATTTATCACAATCCCCTCTGAAAAGATAAATCATCCTTTGTTCTCAGCCAAGGTTTCCTTCCGGGTTTTATCAGCATCTCTTCAGCTTCAGATGAATTCCTTTGACATTTCTCACGATTTTACAATAAGCGATTTAAAAAAAAAAAAGAAATCATCAGTGTTTTTGAACAACACAGGAATATTTTGATCATGTGAATGAAGCAATTATGTCAAATAGGCTGTATTGTCATAGGTATACCTGTGAATTAATAAATTTAAACACTTAGTGTTGGGCACATCATGCTCAATTCACATAATCATTGTGGTTAATTCACTACTTTGGTCATTGTTTCTTGAGTACCCACTATGTGCCCATTGCCGTCTCAGTGCTGAAATCCAGTGAAGTAGACAAATGTATTCTTTCCTGGAGCTTGCCTTACTTATCATGCAGAAGTGAGATGATTAGACAAGAGCAGGGCTGCTTGGATGTGGAAACGGCACTAGAAAGGTTAAATGAGAAAGGTGTTTAAATAGATCTGGGAAGGTTGGTTTGTAGTGCTGAACAGGGTGGCCAGAGAGAGCCTGGCTGAGGAGACCATAGGAGGACAAAGACTTGAAGGAAGAGAGAGAAGGAGCTGTGTGGAGATCTGGTGTGTGGCAGGCAGAAAGAAGACCATGCAATACGTGAGGGCAGTGAGGAGACCCGGGGTAGCTGAATTGAGGGAGCCTGAGGACAAATAGATTGCTGTGGCCACCTTGTGTTCTGTGACTGCAGGGAGTACAGGAAACAAACACCCGCTAGTTTAGTTTGCAAGGGTCACCACAGTACAGTCAACTGGGAGCCTCAAACAACAGGGACTTATTTCTCTGTGATTGTGGAGACTGGAGGTTCCAAATCAAGGCGTGGCAGGCTAGTTTCTCCCGAAGCCTCTCTCAGTGGCTTACATATATAGCCTTTGCTCTCTAGATCCTCACATGGTCTTTCATCTGTGTGCCTATCCCAATCCACTTTCTTATAAGGACATCAGCCACACTGAATCAGGGCCTGCCTTGACTTCATTTCACATTAATTAACTTTGATCTTATCTCAAAATACAGACACAACTTGGAGGCATTGGCATTAAGTCATCAGTGTGAATTTTGAAGGGACGCAGCTTTGCCTGTAATCTGCACATGGACTTCCTTTGTGGTCACAAATACCATGGCAAAATTCCCTTACAACAAACAGGCTTCCTTCCTACTGCACGGATCTTGTAAGGAGATCCTAGCTCCCGATGAGCCTGGTGACTCAATCCATTTATCAGAACTGCCTGCTCCCATGAAGTTTCTCAGTGTCCCCAGGCCTCACAGTAGCAGAATGCTGGGGTAACCAGTGAATTATGCGAAATTAAGTCATCTTATCACCTAATAGAAGCATAGGAAAACATATGGGTCTCTGAGCTGAAAGAGAAAGAATTTAATTACAAGGAAACAGAAATGCAGCGACGTCACAATTACCCAAGTTCTCCATTTTTAAGGCTGCATCTAAAAAAAGCATCTGAATAAGCAAAGTTAGGTCAGCTGCCTCCTCTTTCACATCTCCCATGGTTTCTGTCTCAATGCTTCACCACGAGCCTCTTCTCTGCCTGAAGAATTATTTTTTCCATGTCAGCTCACAACCAATATGGGAGCCATCAGCCTCACTCCCCTGCTGCTGTGTCTTCCGCATTCTGCTGGATGACACCTTCAAACTGGGGCAGAGCAAACCTCTTCCCATCTGGTTGTGTGAAGTGTTCTGTATGACTTGAGTATACGGTGTTCTGTATGACCCAAGCATGTGAAGTGCTCTGTAGGACCCAAGCATGAAATGTTCTGTATGACCTGATCATGTGATGTGTTATGACTTGAACTTCTCTATGCTTCACTTAGCTCATTTTGAAAATGAAGATAGATATGGCTGTTTCTTGGGGGATGGTTAAAAGCTTACCCACCTCTCGTGTGTGTGTGTGTGTGTGTGTGTGTGTGTGTGTGTGTGTGTGTGTGTGTGTGTGTGTGTTTAGATAGATTAGATGTCTGTTGGCCCATTTAAGAACCTTGAGCCAAAGTTTAACTGCATAGTTTTTTTCTAAAATCTATCCTTTCATCTTTACCCTTGCGTCACTTCACACTCAATTCTGAGAGAAATCCCATCTCCCCACACCAATGCCTTTTGTTACATAGTTTGAATGTAGAATATCACCATAAGCTCATGTGTTTAAACACTTGGTCCCCAGCTGATTTTGAAACCTCTAGTGGTAAGGCCTTAGTGGAAGAAGTGGGCAGCTGGAGGTAGCTTGAGGTTTATAACTCAGCCCTACTTCCGCTTTGTTCTCTGTTTCCTGACCCACCAAGATGTGAGAAAGCAACAGCGTGTTCCTGTCACCACAGCTGTCATGACCCGTTCCCACGGCCATTCTCTGCACCATGATGGAATGCATTCTGAAACCGATCCATACCAGATCCTTACTCTCTTAGTTGCTTTTGTCAGATATTCTGACAAACTCTAATGAGAAAGACAATACATCTGGGTTCTGGTATGTATCACTTGCCGGCCTCGTGTGACCATGACCTACACTGCACCATGCTTCAGTTAACACATTTGGGAAATGGAGTAGTTATGTCTACTTGCTAGGGTGATTTAGGAACTTTTAAAATGTATGTATTGACTTGGGGATCAGTTGCTAAGGTTCTTGCTGTTCGAGCATGAGGACCTGTGTTTGATCTCATAAACCCATGTTCCAAACCTGTGGGCAATGGCGAACACATATAACCCAGCATGAGGAGACATAGACAGGAAGACCCTTGTGACTCACTGTCCAGCCAACCTACCTTATTCAGTGAGGCCAATAAGAGATCCCATCTCAAAAAGTAGGTGGATGGAACCTAAAAACAACATCCAATGCTGGAGGTTGACAAGTGGCACAGGTACCATGCACAGTTACCTTCTCTCTCTCTCTCTCTCTCTCTCTCTCTCTCTCTCTCTCTCTCTCTCTCTCTCTCTCCCTGTCTCTGTGTCTCTGTGTGCATGCACATTTTTAATAGCCACTAGTTTCCAGCAAGTACCATGTAAAAGGCTTGTTTTCATTACCATTATCCTTTTCTAGGAAATTGCTCAAAAGTCAGTGCTGCAAAACATCTGTCTAGGTTAATGAAACATGCAGTTCAAGAGATATAAAAAAACCAGCCAGCATCATCGTGATACTCCTATTGGGAAATCACCATTAAGCAAGTGCTGCCTTCAGTCATCATTATGAAGTTGTTTCATTTCTTGGGTAACCAGCAATGCTTCTTAAAAGAGAAGCTATATTCATTTTAAAGTAGCTTTGAAAAAACTCTTCTAAAAATGTCAACAAAGTTGAATTTGACAATAATCCTCCATACTGTTATAGCCTGGGTCTTAGATATCCCCCAGGCCCATGAGCTTAAGGCTTACCTACCAACTTCTGATGGTGTTGAAGATGACAGAATGATTAGGACCATTAGTGTAATGGAAGGACGTTACAGCACTTAGAGTGTGCCCTTGGGAAATATATTCCAATCATACTCTCTTCTTTCTTATTTTTGCTTCCCTCATACCATGTGGTCCCTGCCACGATGTTCTTTCCTGCCACAGCCCAAATGCAATGGAGCCATGAACCAAACTTCTGCATGTAAATGGGGTTCTTAATTGGCCTAGATAGTAAAAACCTTGAGTTAGATATAGAGGAAAAAGCTAAGTGATCAGAGAGAAGAAGGAGCAAGCCACCACCACACCTTACCTCCTTAGCATCTCAGCAGACAAGAGAGATTTCCTGTTTCTCCATGCTTATATCTTGTTTCTGTCCAGCTACCTTACTTCCTCTCTGTCTGCACAGAACTCCCAGACCTCTATCGTTAACTAGTGGCAAGCTCCATTCTCTGACCCCCAGACAGGCTTTATTTGTACAAGCAAGACATCACCACATCTGTGACTGTGAGCTAAAAGAAACCTTTTGTCCTTGGAAGTGCCAGGTGTTTTGCCACAGCAGTGACAACATGGCCCTTAAATTCATGATTCTTGTTTTAGAGTAGTTATGAGGTTGTCAAAGAACTTATCAGACTGTGAGCTGGTGGCTCCACCTCTTCCTGAGACTGTCACAACCATGATGGGGACATCTTCCAATGAAAAACTACTTTGATATGTACAGGTCATGGGTCCATCAATCTCATAAGGAATGTAAAGAACTGGGGGAGAGATGAAGGCCACTTCATGGGCACTATTAGTGTGATCAGAAAAACTATTCATTGAACATCCGCATGCCACCGCACTGCACGGACGTTAAAGGCACACACATTTAAGACGCTCATGTGTTGCTTTCTGATCAGGTCTATGAGGAATATTTGAAAGAGGTGAAATCAGCTTGAGCATTCACACCCCTTCCACCGTGGATGCAGCACAGAGTCATTGCAGGAACCAAGATCCCAGTCTGCAATGAAGCCATACAACAGGCAATCAGGACGAGGTGTGCTGCCAGACTCTCCAGGTGCTGGCAATCTCTGCTCGTCAGAGATAACTTGTCAACCTTAAAAAGTCAGCAAAATCAGAACAGATTTTTAAAAATGTGTCTGATACTTTGATGTGACATTTTTCCCCACAAGATTCAATTTCCTCACAGCTTTACTTGATCAATGTTGGCAACCTCCTAGGTTTATTAACAGGTGGTGTTGGCAGGTTAATTACAGGAGGAAATTAGCACACATCAGAGACATGGGTGATGATGACTCCCGCTTGCAGTCGCCTCTGATTGTAAATGACTTGTTACAGCTTCCTGTTCACCCCTTTCGCCGAGGGTTCAGGCCACACAGAAGCTGCAGCGTCATCGCTGGAGACTTGCCAGGAACTGATCTTGTGGACAGAATGTTTTAAATAACTGAGACACAAATTATTCTTCTCCTAGGGCTGCCATAATGAAGGACAACAGGCCACGAGGCAAGGTATCAGACACTTACTCTCCAGTACTCTGGCATGTCTAGTCCAAAGTCAAGGGGGTGGCAATGCCATGAGTGTGAGGGGTGCAAGGAAAGGGCCCTTGACCTCTCTTCGAGCCTGAGGTGATTGGCTGGTTTTTGGCAGTTTCTGTCTGTATCTTCATTCAAGCTTACCCTTGTAAACAGGATGACAGTCTTACTGGGTGGGAGTTCTCTTTCCTCAGCTCATGCTAATTTATCATTTCTGTGGAAGTCTGTCCCCAAATCTGAAGTATGGGGAATAGGGTGCAACATGTATACCAAGAGGCAGGAGGCATTCTTTAATTCCGACCTCAGTGTCACTATCTGATGAACGATGGCTTCATCATTAACTAGATTAATGCACCCAAAGATGAAGAGGGAAAAAGGAACATACCGTATTGCATGACAATAAAATGGACACCTGTGTCACTCTGATCTGGGTATGAATTCTGGCCTGGTCATGTATGGTGTGTTGCCTTAGAGACTCACTTTATTAATTACTGGCACAGTAAACACGAACCAGTGCTGCTATAGAAGGTTATTTTCAGCTGTTCCCATGCACTTCTCAAGGAAAAAGCCTCATGCTAGAACCTTCTCCCCGTGACTTCAGGAGAATGAGATTTTGTGAATGACGGCATTTAAGAGTCAGATCACAAATACCTACAGATGCCTGTCTGCAGCATGTGTCTGAGAAGATGCCCTATGTTTGGAATCCTCAGAAAGCCAACTCCTCGGGTTCAAACTACACATTCTGTATGGGGGTTTGTTATATACATACCCTTTGATTGCTTGATCTTCAGCAAATTTGAAGAAGGAATTATTATTTCTAGGGAGTCCTCCAGTGACCTTTGTCTAAAGCTTATATCATAGGTGAATGGGTCACAGCAAGACAGAAAGGGAGCCAGTATCCGCATGGCTAGTTGAGGGAAGTGGTGCAGTGCAGTTCTCATCCTAGGGCTGTGCTTCCAATGTTAATATTAAAAAGAACCAGAAGTGGTGTTACATAGCTGTAATCTTAGCACTCACGTGCCTGAGGTAGGAGACTGTAAGTCCAAAACCGGATCGGGTGGCACACTGAGACTGTCTCAGAAATAAAGAGGTAGAGGCAATAGGGGACCACAGCAAAGCATTGCTTTCGAACACCACAGGCCAGTTGTGCATATGAACAGCAGGCAAAAGGTCTGGCCAAGCTCAAGCCAAACAAAATCTCAGCATGTAAGAAGCAGGGAGTAGTGATGTTCTGGCCCTGGCTGAGGAGCTACGGCTGCTAGGAGTTGGAGGGACAGATTTCTTCAAGATGCTGCTCCCAGGAGGCTACCTGTGATGCAGTAGATGGTCCTACACCCATGCACACATTGTAGCAATAAGCAGATTTGAATGGCTTAAAAACAAAAATAGTACAGGAAATTAGGAAGGAATAATTGTGGAGATGATAGGGAAAAAATTAAAGGGGAGGGAATGGGTGTGAACTAGACCAAAACACAGTCTATGTATGTGTGGAAGTCTCGAAGAAGGAGGAGGAGGAGGAGGAGGAGGAGGAGGAAGGAGGAGGAAGAGGAGGAGGAGGAGGAGGAGAAGAAGAAGAAGAAGAAGAAGAAGAAGAAGAAGAAGAAGAAGAAGAAGAAGAAGAAGAAGAAGAAGAAGAAGAAGAATAGACTAAAATGTTAAAATGCATTTGCGGAGCATTTCCTAGTTAGCTTTAGTTGTCAACTTGATAACAACCCAAAGCTGAGTGAATTGTAACCAATTTGGAAACTGCCTTGATCAGATTGGCCTGTGGGCAAGTCTGTGGGGCATCTCCTTGATTGCTAATTTCATAAGATGGGCTAGCCCATCATGAACAATGCCACCCCTGGTCCTGTGTTGTGTAAGAAAGTTGCCTGAGGGGGCTGCAGAGATGGCTCAGTAGTTAAGAACACTTCTTGTTCGTGCAGAGAACTTGGGTTTCAATTCCTGGCACCCTACGTGGCAGCTCACAACTATGCACAACTCCAGTTCCAGGGGCTCCAACACCCTCTTCTGATCTCCATGGACACCAGGTATACATTTGAACAAAACACTTATACACATAAAAAATTAAAAACAGAAAAAGGAGGAGGAGTAAAGGGACTCTGGCCAGCTCAAGCATGGCGGCATGGTTCTGGCAGGCCTTGCCCTTCTCCCTCATCCCCTCTGCCTTACTAAAATCTGTTAGATTGCACTCCCGAAGCTAGTGCCCAAGGCCTACTCCCTTATTTGGACACTTCCTCCTCCTCAAGCTGACTACCAAGGTCCAGCTATCAAAGTATTAAAGTCCAACAATCAAAAGCCCCTTTTGGCTCACTCAATTAACATGCCCAATTAAAATTAAACACCTCATCCTAACATGGGGTTTCCCCTTATACCTTTATAAACTGCCATTTTCCTTTGTGTCATGTCTGTCTCCTCCCTTTCCAGAGGCAGTCCTTTCTCCCTCTGGGACAAATACCCCTGCCCCCTTTCCTTTGTTTCCCTTCCCCTTCCCCCTTGCCCTCTATCTCCTATCTTTGTCCCTTATCCCTGCCCTCTGTCCCTCTGGGGCAAATAAATCTCCTTTCTGCTGAGAACTTGGTCTTGGGGTGCCTGGAGCTGACTTGGAGGTTCCCTATAAGAGAAGAAGACAGCTCCCTGAGTATGACCAGGGAAAGCAAGCCAGTAAGCAGCATTTCTCTACAGTTTCTGCTTGAGTTCCCACCCAGACTTAATCTCAGTGATGAAATGATGGACTGGGACCCAGAAGTACAAGATGAAGTAAAGCCTATCTCCACCATGTTGCTTTTGGTCCCCCTGTTTGTTCACAGCAACAGAATACAAACTGGGCCAGGGCTCATGCCTCCTTTTTTGGTGCTCAGCCAAGATTTATCTACCACACACTCAAGGGCTACAAGGGAAAGAAAAGGGGAAAATGACACTAAAATGGAAATGTATTATAACAAGTATCAGGAGAGAATTAAGAACCAGTGCTAAAAGTGGGTGTGGTTGCACATTTCTATAATCCTAGCACTTAGAAGGCAGAGGCAGGAAGAACAGGAGTTCAAGGTCATCCTCAGCTACAAATAGAGTGCAAGACTAAACTTGGTTACTTGAGAGCTCCTCTCAAAGAAACAACAACCACAAAACCAATGCTACATAAAAGATTCAAAACAACAAGAAGGGAGGCATCCTCTTCAAATTAGAAGATGAAATAAATCTCTCAAAATAACAGAGAAGGCACCATGTGGAAAGCTATAGAAATTTAGACTCTGTCACCTGTAGTATCTCAAATTGGTATAAAGATTGTTGTTTCTGGAAAACTAGGAAATACAGAAATAGGTTAAAGTGTTTTTCCAAATCACCCAAATATAGAAAAATAACTCCTTAAATGCAGAGGGTACTGTTCTTGTCATGGTGCAAGGCGTTTGGACTATACCCCACTTCCTTTCATCTTATGAGTCTGCAAACATTTATTTTAGTGGCATTTTCTAGAGCCAGTCATAAAAACAACCAGCCTGTAAAGGCTTTACCCAGTGGAAAGTAATGGAAAGAAACTAGGAAAAACCCCTTTAAAAGAAAATTTCTGGGCAGAGAGATGGCTCAGAGAGTAACATGATTGCCACAAAATCTTAAGGACTTGAGTTCAGATCTCCAGCACCCATGTAAAAAGCCACACATAGCTGGTGCAAGCCTGCAACCCCACTTCCTGTAAGGTGGAGACAGGAGAATTCCTGGAAGTTGGCAGCTGGCTAGTCCAGTCAGTCTTCGAGCTCCAGATTCAGTGAGAGACACTGTCTCAAAAAATAAATAAATAAGCTGAAGAGGATCTGAAGAAGACGAGGAAATAAATCTCTGGCCTCCCATGCATACACACACATGTGCATACATACCTAAACACAGACACACACATACACACACACACACACAGAGAGAGAGAGAGAGAGAGAGAGAGAGAGAGAGAGAGAGAGAGAGAGAGAGAGAGAGAGAGAGAGAGAGAGAGAGAGAGAGATGCACACACAGGTTATGAGTGGTTTAAATAAGAATGGCCCCCACAGGCTCATAGATTCTAATGCCTGGTCACCTGGGAGTGGCACTATTAGCAGGTGTGGCCTTGTTGTAGTAGGTGTAGCCTTGTTGGAGGAAGTGTATCACTGGAGCTGGGCTTTGAGGTTTCAGAAACCCAAGCCAGTTTACCAGTTCTCTTTTCCAGCTGCCTGTTGTTCAGATGCAGAACTCTCAGCCAACTCTTCAGCACCATGGCTACCTGTGTGTTCCCTTGCTTCCCACCATACTGATAATGGACTAAACTTCTGAAACTGTAAGCCAGCCCCAACTACTTGTCTTCCTTTATAAGAATTTCTGTGGTCATGGTGTCTCTCCTCAGCAATAGAACACTGACTAAAACAAAGGCTGTGTGTGTGTGTGTGTGTGTGTGTGTGTGTGTGTGTGTGTTATATATATATATATGCATATATATTATATTATGTAATATACATATATATGTAATTAATGAGTAGCTGTGTATTGGTTTCCAGTTCATGCTTCTCCATTGCCTAATGTGCTCTTGTTAAAGATAATGTTGGATTCAAAGATTTGACAGGTGACTACGCTGGTGACTTCTACAGAAGTCATGACCCTGACCCAACCTTCTGTTCTGGAGCTATAGTTCCTTTCAGACAACTGTCTGTCCCTGTAGTTTTTCCCAAGCATTGCAGACTCAGCATCCCAGTACTGAAGCCAATAATATCCCTAATAACCTGTCTTTCTAGGTGATGGCCTTTGTTGAGTGTTGCCTTTATGTAGCACCCACCAACTTCTCCAGGTTCCTAATGCTCCCTCTTTCTTCCTCATTCTGTATCTAAATTTTCAGAAAAATATTTTTCAATGCCACCTCCTACATTTCTTTCAAAGCCATTTTTTTTTTAGCAGCTCTGTTCAGGCTCTTGCCTCCTTGTGATGACTTTCTATCCCTTTAGTGGTCCTTCTCTTGGCTTTAACTTCCAGGGCTACCAGCACCAGTCCCTCTGAGATGTAAACTAGATCCTAGCTTGATTGACATGACTAATTCCGACTCATTGAAGACTCACTCTTTCATGATGGTTTAACTGCTGTCTTGGTACTTTTGAGGCATTGCATGCATGCTTATCGGCATGAATTAGCTCAAGCTGAGGCAGATATTCTGTCTCCATCTTTCTAAACTTTACATTATTGAGGACAAATGACATGTCTTTACACAGCGTTTACAATCTCCCACCCTCAACTCAGGTTCTGGCACTGAGTAAGTGCTCAATAAATCTTACCTGCAATGGCAACTTCCCTGTCAGCTCCTAGCACAGCACAACCCAAAATAAATCTTAACTAAATGAAATAAATGGAATGTGATACTCAGGGGAGCTTGAGATGAACCAAAAGCAGATGGCTCCTTTCCCAAGGAAAGGACTCCTTTAGTGTGGGGAGAAAAGTTAATCCAAGTGATGGAGAATAAGACTGCTACCACAGTTTGAAGCCTAAGTTGAAGCAAGCTTTAATTAAATATTGGCCAGGTATATGGGCTCTGGCTGTGTCCATACCCAGGTTCCTGAGATTTGGCCCAGAATTACAGTTTGCAGCAGCTTAAGAAGGAAAACCCATAAGTCATTGCATTTCCCATCAGTTCCAATCAGGGGCAAGCATACATCACGATGTACCTCTAGCCTACATCCAATCCGGGGCAAATGTACATCTTGACATATTTTCTGCCTGTGAACCTCCAGCCCACAAGCGATTAGGCACATCCGGTGCAGATGGGTCAAACCGTCTTGTTTAGGGGAATGAAAAACAAGCCACTTGTTATCTCCCATAAATAATAGCCTCCAGCATTTCAGGAACTAGCTGTCCTTGGGCAAGGGACTAGCAGATCAGAGGCATTTTTTTTTTCACGGATCTCTTAGGCATAGTAATTAAACTTAAAATGTAACTTTGGCTCTCACAATGTCTGTCTCCATCAGGGTCATGGGTCAGGAAAGAACAGAGCAGGAACTAGAAGTATGGATCAGAGGTAGAGCCTAGCACACTTGAGGAAGGAGGAGGGCAGAACAAGGAAGCAAATTTAGAGCCATGGTGTTTGAAGTGGAGGCAGGGCAGAGAGGGGTCATGTTCAAAATGAACTCCAAGTCACATGATATAAGTTCCTGCTGGGAGGATGAATGAGATAAGTGGAGATATCCCAAAGTCTTGGGGCACAGACGATAGGACCATTGGCTACGAAGGAAAAACTGGTAGGCAGAAGCAAGGAGATGCTTGGCCTACACATACCCAAGGTCTTTTAGGAGTTACTATGGGAATAGGGACATGGAGATGCTGTTGACTCATTTTATGATATTTATCAAACCAAAGATCCCTGAGAATGTGTGTAGAGGCTCCTGACTAATGCCTCATTAGACTTCCACCACGATGACTTCTTGTTCTTCCATAGGGCACTGATTTCTCAGCCATGAGGTAGAAAAGGAGATGAGTAAATGGCATTGTGCCAGTTACTGAGGAGTTGTGTTGGCAATTTAAACTGGCAATATTACTTTCTCCAAGTCATGGACCATACTTTTGAATGTGAAATGCCAAGGAATGAGTTGTCTGCCACAAGACTAACATTTCTTTTTCTTCTTGTATTGATTTGTTGATTCCTTGATCTTGGGACCAATGGTTTCACATTTTGCTGATGAGTCTGACTGCCAGCAGACAGACTTTGTCGAAAGCTGATTCCTAGAGTGTTTTTCAGGTGCCCAGCTTCCAGAGCACACCTGTAGGCCCAGCACTGGGAGACTGAGACAAGCGGGTTGTGAGTTCAACACAGCATGACCTAGATAAGAGTTCAATACCTGCCTGGACTGTATGGCAAGATCCTACTAGGAAAAACAAACAAACAAACAAACAAAACCCAGAACCAGGTACCATGGCACAGTTTTATAATGCTAGAACTTGTGAGATGGAAAGGGTGCCAGGAAAGCAGTCAATGGCCAGCTTTGACCGTACAGCAAGTTCAAGGTCAGCCTTGGCTACATGAAACCCTGTCTCCAAAAGCCAAACCAACGAAACAATAGCAATAGCAAAATAACAACTACAAAAGAAAAAGAAAGCAATGAACAAAACAGAACAATGCCTAGCTGGAACCCTCTTGTCCTATTTTATGGTAGCAAATGTTTCTCTACAATGTGAATGGGTGACTATTGAGATGGAAACTTCTTTAGTTATTCCTGTGAAAATCACATGGCATCAACCCTTTAGCAATTTGCTTTTAAAAAAGAAAACTAGTGGAGTTCAGCATTAGTGATCCTTTTGTACACAGATTGGTTTACAGTAAGCATGGTGCTCTAAGAAAACAACCACTAGAATAAAAATGGCCAGCCTGGGTCAGGTGGCTGTCCTCCAGGTGGCAGGCTTTCTGCATTCCAGATGTAGGAGCTCAAGGTACACCACTGAACTACTTTGGGAGAAGATTTTCTTACCTTCACATATGCAGACCACCAATGAATTGTGTTGTCCTGCCAACTGTACTGGACATAAAATTCTGGAAGACTCCTGGAAGTTTGTACATTTTTTTAACTAATCCATTTCACATGTTTTTAACTGTTGGCCCTTTGTTTAAATGACCTTGTGTTTCCATATCGGCTAGAATACACATTTCTCTCCTTCCAATATTTCTTTCAGGCATTTCCCTCTTTCTGTTCCCTTATGCTACACATAACCAGATGCCAGGCAATGTTGCAGCTACTGGAATACAGCACCTGAAAGAAATCCATCCAAGTGTTCACAGATTCAAAATGTAGTGGCTGGTTCCATTTGATTTTGGAGAAAACACACACACATACAGAGAGAAAGAGAGAGAGAGAGAGAGAGAGAGAGAGAGAGAGAGAGAGAGAGAGAGAGAGAGAGAGCATCAATGATTTCATACAAAAATTCAACTACAGCCCAAATGAAATGAAATTTTATTTATAACACCTGCATATTCTTGCATTTAGCTATTTATTAATGGGATCTTACACAGTCCAGTTATGTTGGTTTGAATGAGAATGGCCCCAGTTATGTTGGTTTGAATGAGAATGGCCCCTTAGGTTCATTGAGGTTTCAAAAGTCCACCTTCTTCCCAGTGTCTCTCTCTCTCTCTCTCTCTCTCTCTCTCTCTCTCTCTCTCTCTCTCTCTCTCTCTCACTGTGTCTCCACTTTTAGAGCCAATGTGCTGAGTTTTTATCATATCTGACTAAAACATAAGCTTATACTAAATCGATCTTAGGACAGCACTAGCCTAGTAGCTAATAATTTTCTAGAAGTAGGTTTTTTGTTGGGAAAAGGAAAATGGAATGAGTAAAGCCAAGCTCATTTTACTAATATGTTTTATCTAACCTAGTAAATAAATATTAACATTTGAACATATAATCAATACAAATTAGTGGTATATTTTGCATTATTTTTCTGTTTGGGTCCTGAGTCCAGAATCAAGTCGGTATTTCTGTTCTTACAAAACATTTCAGTTCCAATCTGTCCCAATTCAAAAGCTCAACAGCCACACACACCTACTGCTCCCAGACTGCAAGCATATCTTAAGACCCAATATGCAGTATGCAGATGGCATACATGCTGTCTGTTATCTCCCATTTAATATGAAACTGGTGATTTCTCATCAAAGTATTTGGTTTGTAAAATTTACAACAACAGACAGAAGTTCAGAAGTTCTGAAAGGGAGCCGGTTTTAAGCGAGGTTTACCACGGCATGAGTTCATACTTCAAGCCTTGTGCTTCTTCTTTCTCATATGTCTGCTAACTAATATGCGCAGCAACATCCTAAGATGCTCAAAGTCTCCGTAGGGGTCACTAGATGCCTACTTTCTCCACTGCCTTTCCTCTTCATTAAAACTCTCCACAGATTAATCGAGCCTTAACAGATACCCAGCAAACACAAGCAGCAAGATGCTTGATCACATTGGCAAGCAAATGAATGCAGAATGAAAGAACAATTGGGTGCTATTTCAGACCGCTAGATATCAAGCTTTTTGTAAATGACAGTATTCAAAAGAAATAAAGTCCCCAGAGCTGGTTTTCACACTCTGCTGGTGACAGCATCACATCCTTTTGAGAATTGCTTTGACAATACAAATCAATGATGCTAATGGTGTTTATTCTGATTGATCCCCTAATCATTCTGCAGCAAATCCATCCCACAGAGATCACAAGAGTTTGACCATGACATCTACAGAACCTACTTAACTCATAACTATTCACAAAAGCAAAAAATGAGAATAACCTCCATGTTCAAACCAGGAAATTGAACAAATAAAGTATCTAGCATCTCTGAGCAGCATATTAAAGATGCATTTCAATTGGTATCATGAGAAATTTGAGCAGCAATAAGAACACAGAATGATTGTTAGTGAAACACACACATAAATTGGATATTCAGTGGTCCCAAAAGTTCACGTGTTAACAAGCTTAGTACTCAATTTAGAGCTATTGGGACCTGGCAGGAATGTATGTGAATGGGGGAATGGCTTCTAAGAGGATATTGGAAGCCACATTTTTTCACATATATCACAACCAGTGAGGCATTTATTCTGATAGTTTGTTATGAATGTTTGGATATTGGTATGTACATTAAGCCATTTAAGGGATATTTGAATTCCAAACCAGTTAGAATGTGTCAGGAAACATAATAGATGCAAACTAGAGAATAACGGAAATAGTAACTCTGGACATCTATGGTCTCAGAAAACAGTGAGTCCAGACACTACACAGGCCAATAGATAAAGACATAAAATAAGACAATGTGATAAACAAATATAATAAATAAGAGTAGAAGAGATTAAATATCACTGATAGGCAAATCACCTTATCTTTTGAGTAGATGGCTAAGAAAGATCTCTGACTATGGTGACAATCAGAGGCAAGAAAGTAGCATAGGGAAATTCACAGAGGGAGAGAAGGGGCATGCAGGCAGAAAGCTTCCAAAAACTTTGAAGGGGCACCCTCTGGTTGACTGTGTACCCGCTGGTTGGCTGTGTACCCTCTGGTTGACTGTGTACCCTCTGGTTGACGACTGTGCCCCCACCCCCATTTGACTGCGTCCCCAGAATTCATGTGCTGGAAAATTAATCTCCCATACATCTCTGGTGGTCTTTTTAGAAGAGCTAGACAGCTTTACCAATGGTCTTTTGTGTCTAGCTCCATTCATTTACCCTTCTGCCTTTCATCATGGTCTGATATAGCTAGAAGGTTCTCAATTTATGTCAGCACCTGGATTGTAGATTCAAGCACCAGAACCATGTGAAATGGCTTCTATTGCTGACCAGTTACCCAGTCAGTGGTGTTCTGTAACAGCATCAGCACACAGACGAAGACAGAGCTGACTCGATCTAAGGAGACACAAGGCAGCATATGAGAGCTGGAAACTGGAGTGTGGGCATGCCAAAGGAACAGATGTGACTGAAGAAATTGGAAAGAAGCAGCACAAGGAGGTCTTGTACCTCTGAAAATGCTTTTATTTAGATGCAGTGCAAAGTCACACGATAGTCATTGTCCAGCTCCTATTTATTCATCTTCAAAAGGGCTTGCATTTTATAATAATTAATACATAGAGACAGTAAACAATTCAGCAAAAACAAAAGGTTGAAGAATGAAAAGTCAACCCCTCTCTTTCCTCCCTGCTTTTTGTCCCAAGTTCTTTCTCCACCAGGTTAAAAAATATGTAAGATAGAGAAATATGCACATTCACATTCATATTTTTCTCAAATGCTTGTTCTACATTTTGTTTTCCTTTTAGTTTTGAATTTTGAGCAACGGTCTCATATAGCCCAGGCTAGCTCTAAACTCTATGTATCTGAGTCTGGCCTTGAACTCCCAATCTTCCTGTCTCTACTTCTCAAGTGCTACAATTACAGGCATGCACCATCATAAAAGGTTACTTTTCTTTTCTTCTGATTCAATATATTTTTGCAATTTCCCCATACCAATACATATAATTACTACCTCATCTTTTCCTGCCCTGCTTTGAATTGAAGAGACAACCCACAATTTATTTTGTTATTCAAATGAATTAGACAGATTTTTCTTTGGGCTGCCAGCTCACCAAAAAATGACACAGAGACTTATTATTAATTATGGAAGCTTGGCCGATAGCTTAGGCTTGTCCCACTAGCTCGTATAACTCAAATTAACCCATAATTTAAAATCTACATTCTTCCACATGCTCATTATCTCATCTCCTTTATGCCAACCCTGGATATTCCATGTCCAGCTGGTAACTCTTCCTTTCTTCTTTCTGGAGCTCTTTCTGTCCAGAAGTCCCACCTATACCTCCTGCCTAGCTATGGGCTGTTTAGCTTTTTATTAAACCAATCACAGTGACACATCTTCACACAATGTAAAGTAAAACTGTGTAACATAATTACACTTAAATAATTGAAAAAATACATACAAGAGAACTAAGTGTGACGTGTGGTAAGAGTATCTCTGTGAAATGAAAGAAAGTGATCTCCATAATGGCAATTATGTGATCAAGATCATGTTCAATTATCAGATAGCACAAATGTATTATTTTGCTAATTAGGCTTATTCTTTAACAATGTCAAGCATGTATATATGCACTATGATTTCCCTCTCACTCTATTCTCTCTCATCTCCTGCCTTCCCCACCGCTCAAAACCCTGCTCTTTCTAAGTCCCTTTTCTAGATTCATGTCCTCTTTTTATTTAAAAACCCAATACCAGGGAAGTTTCAGAGACCCCCAAAATAATATAAGCTCTTGTCAATCCTCTTGGTTACCCACCAAGAACTAAACACAAAGGTGCTATTGCTGAAGCCATTATACACCTTTGTTTCAAGATATAAAGAAGTCAAGTTGTAATTGAGCTGGAATTTTCCTCCCTAATGGCTGGTTTTCATGGTGCCAGAGGTATTATGAAGGCTGCCGGGGGAAAATAACATCATTTGTCTTACCAAGATTTGGACCCTATGGACTATATTACTAACCTGGCAGACAGAATATACACACTAGTATAATAGTGACACAACTAACTGATATGGTATAGCCAACAGCTCTCTGCCTGGATTCAAAATATGTTTCACAGGATGGAATATGTGCTTATAAATATGGCTCTGTAAATATGGCTAAAGATCCATGACTGCAGAGTTCACAGAACTTAACAGAATAGAAGAAGATAAATTACTACAGCATACAACTCTCTACTACATATTTGTTTTTGTCTTCGTAGACAATTACCACAAGCAGCCTCAATCAAAAAAGCCCTTCTTGTGAATGGTGGTGACTATACACAATCATGCTTAAGGCACTAATAGTGTGTTGGTTAGTTTCTTGTCAAAGGGACACAAGCTGGAGTCATGTGAGAAGAGGGACGCTCAGTTGAGCAAGTGTCTGCATCAGATTGACCTATAGGCAAGCCCTGAGGCATTTTCTTGATTGATGATCCATAGGGAAGGACCCAGCCCGCTGTGGGTGGTGCCATTCCCTGTTAGGTTCCTGGCTGTGTAAGAATGCAAACTGAGCAAGCCAAGAGGAGAAAACTAGTAAGCAGCATTCTTCTGCAGCTTCTGCTTTAGACCCTGCCTCCAGGTTCCTGCTTGGGTTCCTGCCTTAACATCCCTCAGAGATAGACTGTGATGTGAAGGTGTAACCAAATAGATCTTCCCTGTGTTGTGTTTGGGCAGTGCTTTATAACAGCAATAGAAAGCAAACTAAGACAGGAAGTAATAGCTGAGTGCCCAGCCCTGAACAAGATATTTGTACAATTCCTTTTAAACCTTGGGGTACAGTGTAGAAATGGGAGGGGTAAGTAAGAGCTGGAAGATAGGAGGAAGGACTGGGAAAAGCCATCCTTTGATGCGATCATGATCAAATACCAGCTGCAGTTTTGTGCAGTGGTTCCACCCTACACTTGGCCCCCTCTTCATGGATGAACTGTTAGCTAGAGATAGATTCTAGGAGTTACTGCCTTCAAGTGTCTACCTATCTTCAAGCCCACCTGACTTCAGTGGATACTTTCAGAGAGTGGTCACACAGATGGCTCTGGTTAAACCCAACGGGTAATGGAAACAAAATTTTAAAACCACATTTTTCAAATCTGCTCTTTCTTTGGGCATTCAGCCTGTTTCTAGAGTGGAATGCCAAATATCATTGTTCAGTTTTGTTGTTGATGATGATATCTTAATAAAAATAAGTTCCCACAAATAGAGTAATTTCCTAGAAATACACATTTTAAGGTTTATGTATTAGGCCAAACAGCTTGCCAGATTGGTTGGAACAATTATTTTACTACAAGCAATAGCAATATGCAGTGAAACCATTCTGTGCCATCCCCCCAAATAGATTACCAGTATCTGGACCACTGTTTCCGTGGGGTGGATGGCATATGGTACTCTTAATAGACATTTCACTTATGGATGAAGATTTTTTTGTATTACGCAGTTATCTGAAAGTCTTTCCTTTTTCCAGGAATTATTGGCTCTATTTGATTTTGTTTGGTTTTAGTTTTGTCCATTTTTCCTTTGAGTGACTGGCTTTCCTAATTGATAAAAGGGTATTTAAGCCATGTGTTACCTATAACTCATTTTGTATGCTGTATCTTGTACTAACCTGTAGGCCTTTCTAAACAGTATACAAAACTCAACAGCTATGGAAGGTTTTTTAATTCCTATGTTATTTAAACAAAACAAAACAAAACAATCATTTTAGCCAGGCATGGGGCTCATTTCTGTTATCATAGCACTTGGGAAGGTGAGGCAAGAGGAATGCCTGCCACAGTGGGAGGGGGGAGGAGGGGGGGGAGGTCAGCCTGGCCTATGTAGCAAGTCCTAGGCCAGCTTAGACTATACTATAAGAACAGCCATATTGTTCTAGAAATGTTGAACTTAATTTTTTTCCATTTGTATAGGGGTAACGCACTGTATTAAAGTTCTTAAAAAAAAAAAAGAAGGGATTTTGAGAGCCCATCCCATATGAAGGGATGCTCTCTTGACCTGGACACATGGGGAAGGGCCTAGGCCTGGCCCAGGATGATGTGGTAGACTTTGGGGAGCCCCTTTTGAGGGCCTTACCCTGTCTGGGGAGTGGAGGGGGGATGGCTAGGGGCAGGTGGGAGGTTGGGGAGAGAGGAGGAAGAGGGAGAAGGCATTGACATCTGAAGCAAGCTTGTTCCTAATTTGAACTAATAAAATAAAATTTAAAAAAAGAACTTGGCCTTAACCCTCTGAATGTGGGTAACAGTTATATGGTTTGATCTGTTAGTGGGCCCTGGCAGTGGGACCAGGACTTATTCTGGTTGCATGAATTGGCTTTTTAGAGCCCGTTCCTTATGGTGGGATACCTTGCTCGGCCTTGATATAAGGGGGAGGGGCTTGGTCCTGCTTTACTTGGTATGTCACACTTTTTGACTCCCCAAGGGAGAGTGGATGGGATGTAGAATGGGAGTGGAGGGAGGGGCCAGGAGAAGGGGAGGGAAGGGGAACTGGGATTGGTATGTAAAATAAAATTTAAAAAAATTAAAGAAAAAAGAAAAAATAACTTGCCTTAAAATGAAAAAATAAGGTGGTGGCGCACGCCTTTAATCCCAGCAGTCAGGAGGCAGAGGCAGGCAGATCTCTGTGAGTTCGAGACCAGCCTGGTCTACAAGAGCTAGTTCCAGGACAACCTCCAAAGCCACAGAGAAACCCTGTCTCTAAAAACAAAATGAATAAATAAATAAATAAACATTATAAATAATAATTATTCAGCATTTTATAATATTTTTCATGATTGTAAATACTTCTGTTTAATCAACCTGGAATTTATTTTGCTGAAAAAATCCAAGGTGGGATTTCAAATTCATTTATTCCGGATGGACCGCAAAATTATCTTATGCTTATTTGCTCAGTAAGCCATCATTTTTCTCGCTACGTGTATATATAAAATACAGGTTCTATATGTATCTAATTTATACTTGTGATCATGCCCATTTATAGAAGTACATTTCCAGTAATAAACTATTTATAATAATAAACTGGTCCCAGGTTGTATAAAAAAGCTAGCTAAGCATGAACCAGTGAAAGTGGGCAAGCCAATCTATCTTTATAACTGCAGTAGTTATTCTCTATTTTTCTATTGAACTTAAGATGAATACAATTACCTGAAAAAAATTCTCTGGTATGTTTACTTGTGATCCCATCAAACTCATTATTTAATTTTGAGAAAATTGAGTTTTATAATACTGGAAGATGCTACTTAAAATCAGGGCATATTTTTCCACTTAGATGAATGTTATTTTTATATTAGTGACATTTGAACAATTTCTTCCTGTGGATCTTTGTTATTTCTTACCCTAGTTAGCTTTGCCATCCACTTGGCACAGCCTAGAGTCACCTGAGAAGGGAGCCTCAGTGAGGAATTGCACAGACCATGCTGGCCTGTAGGCATGTCCGTGGGTTTTTGTTGCTTTGTCAGCTTGACAGACACTAGAGTTATCTGGAGGGTGAAATTTCAAGTGAGAAAATCCCTCCATCATCTCGCTTTTGTCAAGTTTAGGGCATTTTCTTAGTTAATGATTTATGTGTACAGGCCCAGCCCACTGAGGATGGTGCCTCCACTGGGCAGGTGCTCCTAGGTGGGATAAGAAAGCAGGCAGAGCAAGCCCTGGGAAGTAAGCCAGTAAGCAACATTTCTCTGTAGCTTCTGCTTCAGCTCCTGCCTCCAGGATCCTGTCTTGAGTTCTGCACTGACTTCCTTCCATGATGGACTATGATATGGAAGCACATACCTGATAAACCCTTTCATCTTCAAGTTGCTTTTTGTATAGTCTAGAACCATTTGCCCAGGGAATGGTGTCACCCATAGTGGGCTGGGCCCTCCTTCATCAATTAACATCCAAGAAGGTCTTATTTCAGATTTCTACTGTTGTGGTTTCTGTAGTTGCTTTTGTTTGTGGTGCTTTATCACTATAGTAGAAACCTGAAATAAACCATCTTGATTGTTAATTGATGAGGTGTGCTCAGTCCACTGTGGGTCATGCCATTCCCTAGGCAAATGGTTCTATACTACTAAGAAAGTTAGGTTAGCATGAGCCTGTAAAGACCAGCAAACAATATTCCTCTATGGTTTCTGCTTGAAGTTTCTGCCTTGAGTTTCTCTCCTGACCTTTCTCAATGAAGGACTGTGACCTAGAAGTTAAGGCCAAATAAATTTGTTCCTTCCCTAAATTAATTTTGTTCAGAATGTTTTATCACAGAAACTGAAAAAAAAAGCTAAAACATCCTATTATTAATTTCTTGTCATGGTATTATTCTTACCATTGGAATAATTTCCTTCATGTTTCTTATTGTTATACAAGTAATTAGTATATTTTAATACCAGATTCATGTTTTATTAATTCATTAATTTTTCCTGTGCTTTTAGATATACAGTGGTAAAATTTACAAATGTCAATATTGTTGCTTCCTCCTTTCTCAATTTTTAATTATCATTTGTTTTTCCTGGTTGTACTAGTTGAGGTTCTCTTGAGGAAGAGAACTCTATGGGATTTATTAGAGTGGTTTATAGGCTGTGTGTGGCCCAGCTAGTTTAACAATGGCTGTCTACTAATGGAGAGTCCTAAAATCCAGTATTTGTTCAGTCCACATGGATGGATGTCCCACATGGTCTTCAATATACACTGCAATCCTGAAGAAATGAGCTCTACTGCCATTGAAGACATGAACTCACCAGTGAGAGTGAGAGCAAGCAGGCAAAGAGCAAGCTTCCTTCTTCCATGGCTTTCATATAGGCAGCCACAAGAAGGTGTGGCTCAGATTAAAGGTGGGTCTTCCTATTTCAAATGATTCACTTAAGAAAAAATCCCTCATAAGTGTATACAGCTGCTTAGGTCTTAGTTAATTCCAGGTGTAGTCAAGTTGACAACCAAGAATAACCATCACACTGATTAAATACATATACCCTTCAGGTCTGTGTTAAAAATAGTAGTGACCTAGATCTGGACACCCTCTGCACACATAGTAACCTTAGCTGCCCCCCAACTGTGCCTGTTTCCTCCACCCACCCTGACTCCAGCTCTCAAACTGGGTTAACTTGCTTATGGGACAGTGGGAAAGTGACCCAGGTAGGGAGGGAGCTGAGATGAAAGTAAGATGGTTCTCCATGCCTACCATGAGCATGCCAAAATGTATAGTACACTGTCAGATGCCGAAAAATATTAGCTGCAAATATTTTGTCTAACATGATGCTTGATCACATTGAATGGCTAGATCCAATACCTGTTATTTGGCAATGCCTATAGCTGGAAATCTCTTATATTTTAATAGTAAAATGTTTATCTCAGAAATATTACTTATGAATACATATATCTAGGCAAAATGAATGTGTTTGCATCCAAGTTTTAGCTTGAAACTTTGAAGAATATTCCAAAGTTCTCTTACTGATTTTTATTTTTAAATAGATAATGACTCCTAGGAAGATTTTTGGTGTTGCAATAACATGATAATACCTATTAGTTTCCATTCGAACTCATTGCTGTGTAGGACAATTAAATAAGACCATATAAAACTTTTCTATTTTATTGCTGGGATTTTAAGCATATGGGTATAAAGTGATTTTTTTTCTGTTCTAACTACTTCATAGCAAAGAAAGTGAATTCTAGAAAATCCCATCTGTGACAACAGATTGATATACAAAAGAGCTGCAGTTCAAATTTAAGAGGCTAATAAAAGGAGAAATAGAAGAAGCCATCAACAGCCTCATTATCCTGATCATAATGAAATTAAAATGCAAATATAGTCTGCCAAAATGCAATTGTTTGTGAATGCTACATTAATAGATGGCAATGAATACAGATCAAAATATACTGTTTTTGTATGCAGTTCTGGAAGATCAGGAAGTTTGTTTGAATCTGTATTTACTATGATTATATAATTGAAATAGGTGACAGAGAAAATATTGACATTTGTGTTGTGTTCTTGAAGACATTATATGTAAACCTTTAGTAGCTAACAGTCTAAAAAATTCTAGATCAGTCTACGAGGTAGAGAGAAATATGTCAGCCTCATTCTTTGTTTTGGTGTTTAGGGTGTGATGCATGCTTGCATGTGTTCGTGATATGTGCGTGCGTGCGTGCGTGTGCGTGTGCGTGTGCGTGTGCGTGTGTGTGTGTGTGTGTGTGTGTGTGTGTGTAGGTGTGTAGGCCAAAGGTCACCCTTAGCTATTTGCTTCTTTTGCTCTCCATTCTCTTGTTTGGGACAAGGTTGGTCCCTGTGGCTGGAGCTCACTGACTGGCTACAATGACTAGACAAAGATTTTCTGTCTCTGCTTCCCAGTGTTGAAATGATAGGTATGCTCCATCATGCCTGGTTTCTAAGGAGTATGCTGGAGAGCCAAAGTCAGGTCCTCATGCTTACATAGCACACACTTTACCTACAGACCATCTCTTGAGCCCTCAACAATGTTCTTAATACAAGGAGATATAGAATGAGAGTCTTGGCCTAAACTGCTTTGCCTGTAGTTCCTTGTGACCATATAAAAAGACAGATCTCCTTACAGCTTGTGTTTTCACATTGCATGACCTGATGGAGGACTGTTAACAGGCTTCGTTTTCAATTCTGACAAATAGCTCCCACTTAAGATTGAAGTCTGTTTCTGCCTGTTGCCTGTGTGCCTATCTATGACTGCATTTGAATTTGTAATATGATTTTGTCTAGAAGCCCTGACACTGTGCTCCCTTAAAATAACATTATCTTTAATAATCTGGAAGCTTTCATTTTAATTTTGTTAACTGTATTTCAAACGCGGTATGGTCTTTACACAGGTAAAGACAAGCACAGACTCTCCAATATCAAGGGATACAACAAAAGTACTGATATACATTGAATTTTAATTCCCATCTCCAGACAGTATTGCTATAATATGATGGGGACTAGGCAGGGTTTGAAAATGAGCTGAAATCAGTGTTCCATATTCAGGTGATCAAATATTATAAATATTGGGAGTGGCTAAAAGGTGATGGAAAGATTAGGAGTCAGGAAGTCTTAGTTGTTATGGGAGCAGAACAGGATCAAATTCAGTGATAAAAGATTAGTTATCAGTTCACCTTTTTGTCATAAAATAGGGCCTTTTATCTGACAGAGCCCTGCAGAAAACGGTTTTTAAGAGCTCCATGTATAGTTTTCAGTGCAGAATATTGTACAGGATATTTAACAAACACAAGGGGGTGCTGAAGCAGTTTGTTCCACGGAAAAGAAAAAAGTATCGGATCCTTTAAGTTTCTCTCCTGTCACACCCCTCCATACCTTCCTCATCTCCTTCCCTTATGAGCATGTAATGTCTCCAGTTCTGAAAGAGATGCGAAGATCAGTAAACAGCTGCCTTGTTTGGCTATACCAATGCATCCATTTGTTCTCAAGTTTCCCTGGCTTTCAAATGCATGGAAATTAGGACTGATCAGCCTCTTTAGTTTCTCATTTCATTTTGGATTACTTTTTTCCTGGAATTTTTATAAAGATCATTTTTCTTAGCAATCCTAGTAGAGAGTACACTTTGTTGCTTAGGCACTACTCTTCTTTTAAACATGCTGGGTTAGTGGATCTCCCAGGAGCAATGTCATGTTGCTGTGTGGTCTTTGGCATCATTTTTGTATTTTCATAAGAAAGAGAGAGAGAGAGGGGGGGGGAGACACACACACACACACACACACACACACACACAGAGAGAGAGAGAAAGAGTGTGTGAGAGAGAGAGAGAGAGAGAGAGAGAGAGAGAGAGAGAGAGAGAGAGAAGGAAGGAAGCAAGCAAGCAAGGAAGGAAGGAAGGAAGAAAAGAAGGAAGGAATTTTTTTCAGTGTTAAGTTCTCGAGTCACTGTGGAGAGCCACCTCCTAAGCCGGGAGCACATCCCACTGTCAGCCCTCACACAGTCACCCCCATCAGGAATCACTAAGAAAGGCTGATATGTATGTAGACATGGTCTGTTTGCACAGTGGTGTTTCCGTTACTAGATGAGACTAGCCTGTTTCTTCATTAGCTTTTCCTCACAAGACTCTTGTGTGACAGCAAGGCAAAAACTATTCTTTAAAAAGAAAGAAATGGAAGGTCAGAGAAAGTCCAAAAGGGATTTTCAGTGATAGCCCACATGATCTGCCTTCTGGGCCAGGCCTGGATCACTGTGTCGTGCTATCAATCCTCTCTGAAGAGACAGCTGTTTTCTGTATTCCTAAACTGAAAAGAAGACTATTTGAAATCACTATGGAATTCAATTTCCTGTCAATAGATGGCATGATTAGAATTTTTGTTACTAGTTAGAAGAGGGCAATATGCATTAAAGCTGACAGTCACCTTGCTGGCTTTCTGATCTAGACAACGATGGACATTATCTTCCAGCTTCCCATTCCTTAAGCACAGCATGAAGAAGCAATTTCAGAGTGAGTTTCATCATGCAGCTTTTAAATTTACTCTCATATTTTCCTTCCTTTTCCATAAAAGGAAGATGCTTTTGTTTAATAGAGAAGACAATGATGTACAGGAGTTGTGTTTTGTTTGTTTGTTTGTTTTTATATGTCAAATCTCCAAAGTTGACTTCTAGAGATCTCATTAACCAGCATCTTAAATTGTGTCTGTTCTTTTCACCATGTCATTGTTCCTTATCATTAACTGCAGGGAGTTCTCAAGATTTGGGTCCAAAGTATGGGCTGTTCAACTTCTTAATTTTAGGGGCTGAGAATTGACTACAGAAGAATTGCCCTTGGAAATCAGGGAATCTGGTCTGGAAAGACAGAACATAAGACCTTCCATTGTTTATCTTTCTTGGCTCTGATGACAACCTCCACCCACTTACACAGATAAAAATGAAGCTTCCAAGGTGTCTCAGTATTGCCACTGACACAACAGAAAACAAACATACTTATGTTGGCTCGCCATATATAAAGCCTTGTGCTTTATAATGTGACAGTCAATCTTCATCATGACAATATGGACTCTCACTTTTTCTACTCACAGTATCTGCCAGCATGCCGTATATGTAAGAATCACATTTCAATGACCTGACTTTAGGGAAAGAGCCCTTGGTTTGGCATTTGAGTGTATTTTTGCTGGCTTGAGAATCTCCTGGAAGTCCCCAGGGCTTAGTCTTTTGTATTATGTTAGCTCTTCCTACAATATCAGATTGGATGACCGTTCACGAGCCAAACTAAGCATATTTATAATCAGAATGATAAAGTTATCTGCATATTTAAAGCAGCTGCCTTCGGTTACCTTTGTTGGCTCAGGAATCTGATTATGCCGCATCGTCGAGCTAATTCTGCCTGCTGCAGTGAAATCACGTGATGTTCACTCATCTGCACCTCCCATGAACAACTTTCCTGCCTATTCAGCATTGAATATTATCCACAATAAAAGACTCTGCTGTATGCAAAAGAAAAGACACGTTCATGTATTTGAATATTCATCATTCATGTACTTTTCTAATATTTTAGGTCAAGATCTAGGACAAGATAAAAGAAAAAGAATTTGGAATGACCTAAAATTATTTCAATATTTGAGTAAAACTTTGACAAAAGGAAATTATATGGTGTTTATAAAATACAAGAAATAAGGAATCTCATTTTCATTTTGTATACTATTACATCTATTTATAATTACTTGTTAAGAATTTTAGAAACAATAGTAATCTTACAGAAGCTTACAATTAGAAGGAATCTGTAGGTGATTACTAAATACCTAGTATGAATAGACACATTTTCCCCTTACAAAATATTGAATGCTATAATTATAGTTTATAAAATGAAGGACTCTCAATTTTAAGTAGATGAAGATTAAAGTTTGTGAATCACTGCAAACACAGATTGCCAGGGAAACAACTGAGTTTCAATTTAAATGCATACACTCACCTCATCCAATGATGAGCCTGGTGGTTAGAACTAAATATGAAAGAAAACAAATTATGTATATAAATACATTCTAAAAGCAGGCTCAGATTTTCTAGGACCTTGGTCAAATGTTTATGCATTCTAAGCTTCACTACCATTAACATAAAACAAAAATAATCTCTGGGGTCTTTTGTTTGTTTGGTTTTTGGTTTTTTTGGTTTTGTTTGAGACAGGGTTTCTCTGTAGCTTTGGAGCCTGTCTGCAACTCACTCTGTAGACCAGGCTGGCCTCTAACTCACAGATATCCACCTCCCTCTGCCTCCCAAGTGCTGGGATTAAAGGTGTGCACCACCAACGAGGACTCAAACTCCAGGGTCTTAATGTTGTGGTTTAAATGTGTTCTTCTTCAGAGAACATATTATACAATTAATCCGCAAAGGAAACCATATTAGGAGACTTAAATAATGAAGACTCCACCCTCATAAATTAACTACGACTGGTTACAAAAGTATATGAATTTGTGAGCTTTCTCTTTTCCTGCTTTTTGGGCATCCACCTTCTGTTGTGAGGTGATACATCATTAAGTCTCTCACTGGATGTGAGTCACTCAGTCTCGAATGTCCCTCTCTCCAGAACTCTGAGAAGTAACTCTGTGTTCTATAAATTTTCCCAGTGTCATATATTCTGTTACAGTAGCACAAACTGTGTCAAGACAGCTAACAAGAGGATTAAATGAAAGAAACACCATGGGTGACAGAATGTTTGGCACCTCTTAAACAAGCATACACCTTAATACTTACTACATAATATCATACATGCTATTTCATCTTTTGAGTGAGTATTAATAGCAATAGAAAGCTTTTTACAATCCTTCATGTTAAATTTCATGGTTTTTAAAAGGAAGTTTACATCATGACTATTTATTATCTCACATTGTTTTCCGTATTTTTTGTTTATTACACAGATGTAACATGAGGATATATCCCATTTTGGAAGCAATAATCTGTTATTTATATGAAACTATAGTAAGGAAAAATGTCCAACATCATTGTAGATTTCTATTTAAATCTTGGTTCAGTTAAAATTCCTTAAAATAAATGAAGACACGCCTTGTAAGTAGTACTGTTTGAAGAAAAACACTTGCGATGTTCATGGAATAATAGCAATAATAACAACAAATATAGAAATAGCAAGAACAAGCGTGGGCTTGAGTTTGTGTGTTCAACATCATCCACTCTCCCAGGGATGAGAAGGACAAATAGGCTATTCATTGTCAGCAAAGGTCATTGGGTTATGTTTCCAAGTAAGTAGAGCCAATCCATGAAAAGTTGAAGTTGAGGAATCTGTCTCCTTATTTTCTGGTTTTGAACACTGTGAGTTTGTGCAAAACCAGACTCCTTTACTGCAGAGCGTCTATAGCTTAGCCTAATAGTAAGGGGAGGGGCTTGCAAGGAAGGAAAGAATGATGGACAGTATGGGAGGGAGGCCACAGCAAGCACACTTGGACATGAACTTAAGAAACTTGCTCAATTAGATAGTATTTACCAAAGCTGGTAGTTTAGTCTCTGTGTACCTGCTAGTTTGTTCTTAACTTGGATAAGAAACAACAGCATTATTCATGTGCCTCATAAAAAGACAATAATCACCTGAGTGTCATCCTTAGTGCTTCTCCCAGGACACACATAGAACGATGAGAGTTGTATGTGCCATTTCCAGTCCTGCTGGTGAGTATTACTCTAAGGGAAGTGAAGTCACAGGAACATCAACTTTGCAGTCTTACTTTAATGAGTGCTGCAAAATTATCTTTCTAAGTGACTCCATCAACTAAGACCTCGCTCTGTCCAGTGTACCTGAGGATACTCTTCCCTCCATTTATCCCACAATACCATCATTTCAATATCCAGTCCCCTTATTTTCACTAAAAATACATATTATCTTTCAATTATTTGTTGACCATTTGTATTATTTTCTGCTATGAACTGCATAGTTTCAAGTTTTTTGAACATTTTACTATTGGAATATTTGACTTCTTACTGACTGTCTTAGTTTCAATTGTGGCTAAGATACACCATGACCATTACAACTCTTACAAAGGAAAACATTTAATTAGGATGGCTTACAGTTCTGGAAGTTTAGTCCATTATCATCATGGCAGTACATGGAAGCATGTAGGCAGCCAAGGTGCTGGAAAAGGAGCTGGGGGTTCTACATTTGGATTTATAGGCAACTGGAAGTGAACTGTGGGCTACATTGAGCATAGCTTGAGCATCTATGAGACCTCAAAGCCCACCCCCACAATGACACACTTACTCCAACAAGACCACACTTCTTGGGGGCCATTTTCTTTCAAACCACCAAACTGACTTATAAAATATTTTATTATGTTTAGGATAAGAATCCTGTCAGATATCTGAGACATTATCTTTTCCTAACCTAAGTTATCTTCTAAATATTATAATGATTTTGTACAGTACCAAAGTTTTGTATGTTGATCAACTTGAGCTCATCAGCCTTCATGATTTTAGTTATCACCCTAAACTCTTTGGTTTACTCTGTGTCCTATGGTGTCAAGCTAATTAGCTTTCTATCATCATGGCAACTGTGCTGGATAGTTTTTATGTCACCTTGACACAGGCTAGGGTTTTGTGGGAGGAAGGACATTTTCTAATAGAGAAAATGTCTTCCTAGGATTGGCATGCAGGCGAGCATGTAGGTTATTTTCTCAACTGAAGATTGATGATTATTGAGGGATCAACTTACTGTGGGTGGTGCCACTCCTGGCCAGGTGGTCTTGGATGGTATAAGAAAGCAGACTGAGCAAGCCACAGGTAGCGTTCCTTCACAGCCTCCACATCAGCTCCCGTCTCCATCCAGGATCACACCTGGAGTTCATGCCCTGACTTTCCTGGATGATGATCACTACAAGCTGTGAGATGAAATGAACCCCTTCCTCCCCAAGTTGCTTTTGGTTGTGGTGTTGATCACAGCAATAGAAAAACTAACTATGACAATAACACATAAGGGGAAAGGTTTCTTTTAGTTCATGGTTTCAGAAGTTTCAGTCCATGGTCACATGGTACCATTGTTTGGGCCTGTGGTGAGGTATAATGTCATGGTGGGAGCCTGTGTTTGAGCAAAGTGTAGTTCTTTGTCTAGGAGTGGGGCCTGGGAGATTTTCCCCTTCCACAATCATGTGTCTTGGTGTTAGAGGAGACGCTTGTACCACCACTTTATTCAGCCTTACCTTCTTAGGGTTCTCCTACCTCCAGTAACACCACAGGCTAGGAACTAAGCTTTTAGCCCTTGATCCTTTCAGAAAACACTTAAGATCTAAACTAGAGAAATTAGTCTATATTTTTCTGATAAATGTATAGCCTCCCACTTTATAGTTATATTTTGAAATACCATTTGGAGCATTTTGAATTTAAGTCACAAGAAATATACACCTAGGTGCAAGATTTGCAGAGCCTTAGCAGCTATACTGGGCAGACCAACCTAGGGCACATAATGAGACAGTATCAAATAAAAGGGGAGGAAAGACCTAGCAAATTATTCTCTCTTAAGCATTGTTTACAAATGTAATCACAACTATTTAAAATGTTTAACATTACAGATATAAGTTTTATGTATCAATTTTCCCTGACTTTCAATACTGCCCTGACAGACATATTAATTAAAAGCAAAACCCAAAATTTTTATTTTGGTACAGTATAAAAATGTTTATCATTTAGCTCCCTTGTTAGAAAAAGGTACAGTAATTCCAGAGTCAAAAGTCTCAGAGCAGTAGGAATAGGTGCTTGTTATCCATTGTCATTTGTTCTCAAATTTCTAGCTTTGGTTTTTTCCCCCAAAATAGCAACAATAATAAGAGGTAAGTTTAATTGAACACTTGTAAGAGGCTAGGCAGCTTTCTGACACACAGTATATGACATTTCAGTTAATCTCCACCAATTTCTAAAATTATTATTCCCATTAGAAAGATGCAGTAATGACTCTCCAGTTTAGAAAGCCCATCAGTCAAGAAGTAAAGATGTTATCCCACACACTGCATCTAAAGCCTATGCTCAAAGCCACCATGAATGTGTCCCTTTCTATTTTTGGAGACAGTCTTATGTACCCTACCTAGGTGGCCTTGGGCTCACGGCTATGTAGCTGGGGCCAGATCTTCTTCTTCTTCTTCTTCTTCTTCTTCTTCTTCTTCTTCTTCTTCTTCTTCTTCTTCTTCTTCTTCTTCTTCTTCTTCTTCTTCTTCTTCTCCTTCTCCTTCTCCTTCTCCTTCTCTTTCTTCTTCTTTCTTCTTCTTCCTCCTCCTTCTCCTCCTTCTCCCTTCTTTCTTTTTGTGGTAGTGGGGATTGAACATAGAGTCTTGTATATGGTAAGCAAGTGCTATAATCCTGTCATCCCTTTTGCATCTTTTTTTTTTAAAGGTGGGGCCTCTCTACTCTCTTTGGACCTTACGTTCTTTCATCAAATAAGAGGTTGAAAGCATTAGCTCAAGTTTTCCTTTTACACATAGAATTCTGATCATGATAATCACCAGGACTTAACAAAATAATATTCCCTAGAGTCTAACAGCGCATCTCATTGTCTCATCAGTTTCCAATTATTCCGAGCAATCAAATTCTGCCTTCCCCATTGGGAACAACCTGGGATCTGCCAGGAGGTGACGGGGAGTTAGGAGTCCAGCATAACCCAGACTGCAGAGGCCAATGGGCTGAGTGGGCCTCCACGAGCTTTGGTTAGTTTAGTGACTTAGCCTTGGACTCTACAAAGGAGCTCAGCTAGCATCAGCAAAAAACAAAGACCACCACAGGACAGCTCAGGACTGGGTACCTGATTTTGCCTTCTGTGGTCACCATCTACATGGGTCCCACATACTCTTTTGCCTGGTGAAACCCTTCTCTCTGAGGATACACCAGAACACTACATTCTTTCAAACTTTTAGGAAGAGGACTTCATGTAAGTTCTCTGGACCACCTATCTGATTTCATTATTTAATGTCTATGTGGTGGTTTCTGTGAGAAATGTCCCCCCTAGTCTCCCATATTGGAACACTTAGTCCCCATTTGGTGGCATTGCCAGTGAGAGAAGTTGTGGAGTCTTGAGGGAAGAAGGACCTCACTGGAGGCTGGCTTTGAGCGTGCAGAGTCTCTCCCCATTTCTGGTTTGGTCTCTACTTCCTGCTTCCATTGAGGATGTGAGCTCTCACTGCACTGTTTCTGCCATCCCACCTCCTGATTGCTGCTGTGCCTCTCTGCCATGATGGACTTGTATCCTTCTGGAACTGTAAGCCCCCCCCCCCAAAAAAACAAATCTTCCTCTGTAAATGGCTTCTGGTCATATTGTGACCTCAATAGAAAAGTAACAAATGCAATCTGATTGTCTGATTTTCCTGTAGAACACTGAGGGGGGACATTTTGAATAAGGCACAGTAAATTAAAGTGTGTGGGGGGTGTTTTAACACAGCTTCAAATGAAGATGTAGATATGGCTTCCCTTTTACAGTGCTCCTGAGTATGTGCTAGCATCTATCAGTACAGTGCTAATGCTTATTTGCATATTACCACACCCTAAGAATCCTGTAGTACATCACAGTATCAATGCTCTAATTCCCACAAATGCCTTCTCAGGGAAGGACTTATTTTTGCCAAGTGATAAACGAGAAAACAGAAGCACAGAAAACATACATACATTTGGACAATTAGCTGGTTTGTTGTCCACCTGGATTGGAATTTCAGCAGTCTGTTCTTTAGCACTGGGTTTCTATTATTGAATATGTAAATGAAACAGGGCACATGCTTGCTTTTGTTTGATGAACAGATAAATCACAAACTATCCATAGCCAATGTTGCTGCAATGAAGGTTTTTTTTAAAGGCATTCTTTCTTATTCATACTGTACTAATATGAATTGGTGAGATGGCATATAGCAGGAATACAGTCTATGGCCACTTAAACCTTGAGCAGTGATTGAATAAAGTTGATTATACTCTGTACTCTGACTGAAGTAAGGAAATGCACAGAAATTGTAAGTTGCTCATTTGCAAACCATCAATACTCTACTACACTGAAAATCATTTACAAATGTATTTAGCATGTAGTCTTCATGCTGAAGTGGTAGTTGTTTAAATAGCTAAGACGACACAAGAGGAACAAAAGCTTTCAGTACCTTGGGAGACAATAATGAGCGCCTGTCATGGACATATCTATTTCAGCTGAGAGTCTAAAGAGCACACAACTGGACTCAGAGCAGAAACTTTACATGTTTTGACGCCTGAATCTGTTGTGTCTTTCAAATCCTCCCCGCCCTGCACACACACCCTGTACCTTTTCTTTTTTGAAGGATTTAGAAAAAGGATAACAAAGGGTTCAAGGAATTTGTTTAGTTACAAAACAAAACAAACAGAACATTTTTTTTCTAGGATAGGTCCCTGGGGTCCTGGTGTCAGGTCTGATCATTATCTCCCTTTAAGGGACTTCAGAGCACTGACCTGAGGCACTCCGGGTTGCTTAAGCATCAAAGGAGGCGGCTGTGCCATACACGGAATGTTTTACACTTTTTCCAACACAGGATGAGGCCAAGAGAAATACTGCATTAAACATTTACCTTTACATCCTTTAGTTCATGGGCATTTTTTTTTAGTAGTTTGGGACTGAGTCATGTTTTTTAGCAATTTAAAAAATAATTTTCTCTTCATACTTATTATAGAATATTTTTGAGGGTTTTTTGTAATCAGCATCATGAATGCAAAATGTCTCAACCTTTGTAGACTGTGAAATTATGTGAGTTATATTCACTATTCATCAGAATAGTTAATATGCTTTTAATGAAGATTGGATTTTGAATCAATAATTATGATTGCATGAGTGGTTATTAATAACTAGACTCTTTGCATGAAATTGTAAAAATCTTCCAGTGAATACGAATGCCAAAGGTCCTGAACATACCTTGCTGTCTAATGGATAAAGATGTTTCAAAATAACGAAATCCAAATATGTCAAAGAATACAAATGGCAAATCAGAAGTAGTCTTAACATTTGACCCTACTGGGCAAAAATAAGCCTTGCTATTAGCAAAGAAAACTAAGCATGCTGGGCTAATTGAATGATCTCAAAGCTGGCTTTTCCTTCCATGACTGACCTCCAGGAATGTAAAGCCCGATGTCCTCCATCTAGACGGGCTTCTTTAGATCCCATTTGACAACATACATAGGTAAATAACTAAACACACTGTCTTTCAAGTCACTAAAAACAAATGAATAAAAGATGGTTTGTTTCCAGCAAGAATAAAAAGTAGCTAATGTCTATTGGTCTACATGAAAGTTATTTTTTAAAAACCCTCCAATATATGGACAACCAAAGCAACGCTATTCATTTACTTTTAAATTCTTCAAACCCAAAGTAAGAGAAAGAGAAACAGGCTAAGTGCTGTGTGGTGGCTCATATCAAGGAGCATTTGCAATGAGCCATCTCTTTCTCTCTTTTGCTGATGAATATCTTTGTTTTCTTTTAAATTTTCTGATCACTTTCTTTGTAGCTAAGTAAGTGCATTAAAGGAAGCACAATTTGATGCCTTGTCTCACAGGAGTATGTGTTTCAATAATCATCTTCATCATAAATACTGGGAATTTGCTCCATTCCTTTTTAAAATATTTCTGAAAGGATAAAACTTAGGGACATTATAGTATTATTATAACAAGCCAGGGTGTTTTTCAACCACATCTGGAACTAAAACAGTATGAACCCACATTCACCTTTCTTCCTTTCCACTTAAATTTTATCATTGTAAGATATGTAACAGAGACATTTTGCTATATAATGATTAATAATTGAAACCTAATGTGCTTAGGAATGTACATGTCTTATACTTGATTAGAATTGTCACTTTTGAATACCCTTTTATCTCCTGCTATTTGGATGAAATATTTCATAACTAATATTTTATGGTGCCTATTATATGAAGTATAAGAAAGGGCATAGAAAAAGGTTATAAAATCTATTATCGACACAAATATGCATGGTACTGGACATACTCATTTCTGAAGGAAATGACATGTTTTCTGAATACTAACAGACTTTCACCTAGAAATGAACACACTATAACTCACCCACTGAAAATCATGACTGGAAAAGCAGCATCAGCCAATGGGAAAATGTTAGAGAGCCCCACTATTCAGCCAGCTTGTAAATCTGAGCAAACTTCTCAACCATAAAATGGGGATAACACCAACACCATATTTTATTTGTTGCAATAATTTACCATAGTGCCATCCATGTTGTGTGACTAGTTTCATACTATAGTATCACAGAAATAGAGCAGTTTACACATAATCTCCAAACAAAAATCTAGTATGAATTATTTTGTTAGCATAAGAAAACTACATGAGTTTTAAAGTGTAATTCTTTTTGTATATCTGTGTATACTTGTGTTTGTTTGCATGTGTGGGGGCATACATGTTGGGGTACACCTGCACATATGTGTGTTTGTGTGTGGAGGCCAGAGCTTGATGTCAGGTGTCTCCTATAGTTGTTCTCTGTTTATTGAGGCAGGGTCTCTTACTGAACCTGGCACTCACTAGTTCTGGCTAGTCCAGCTAGCCAGCTAGCACCAGGGACCAAGTTCTTGTCTCTGCTTCTGAAGTTCTGGGATTACAGATAGCTGCCATGCCAGCCTAGCTTTCTTTTGTGGGTCCTGGGGATCCAAATTGTGGTCTTCATGGTTGTGTGTCTTCATGCTTGTGTGCCACGTGCTTTGTTCACTGAACCATATCACCAGTTCCCCTAAATAGCATATTCTTAATACCCCCCCCCATTATACTTTTCCAGGTGGGCTACGGAAGGGAGAACTGCAGATACTAAATTGGTAATTGGTATCATTTCAACCCAAGTACCAAAGCTCTATTTTCCTGTTCAATTCTGTCTGATATTCAGCCCATTTCTTCAGGTGATGGAATCTCTTTGCCTGCCCCACCACACTTATTTGTGTCATCCGAAAATGTCTTCTGTAATTTTCCCAAGTCTATTGACTAAAAAAGAAATGATATTGTGGCCGGCTTGGCAAAAGGTAGCTTGCTTGCTTCCCACCCTCCTCTGCGTCTCCACCCTGTCCTCCCTACCCGTTGTCTTGTCAGTGTCATAAATTACTAGTCCACAGGAGAAGAGAGGAAGCTTTTTGGAGCTTAAGCCCGTGCCCTGTTCTCTCCATTAACATGACCTGCTGAGCACCCTGGGCTCTGGCGCCCACAGTGCTAATCAAGCTTAGATCTAGCCTTTGTTCTCCAAAATGCCATCCCAGCCTTGTCAGATGCCTAGCTGAATCCCAAATAAGTGGCTTACATATAAAGAATGCTGCTGCACTGCTCAATCCAGCAGGGCAGGGTTTCATAATGTTTGTGAGACACAGCTCCCTTGCTTAAGACCTGAGAAGACCCAGCCTGATCAAAAGGAACAAATGAGATCACAAATGGTATGTGTCTGGTTATGTCTGGTGTCTGGTTCCCCCAGGTGTCCCTCCTACCTGTACTGTTCTTCCCACTGATTTATTTTCTCTGCTTATCAGGGTCTCTGTAGGGCCAAGGTTGAATGTCACCTCCTTGAAGCATCTGCTGATCAGCCTAGCCAGAATTTCCTTCATTTGCATTCTACTCGGTTGCACCATGTAGCACTTTAGACCACTCAAGATTCTATTCATTTTGCTTACTTACTTCTCTATAGAGCTCAAGTTCCTGAGGGCAGATGCCATTTAATTTGTATTACAATTGCATTTGCAGAGTACTTTCTATGTTGCTGATACGGAATATTTATTGAACATCTAAGCAACTCTTCTCTAGTCTACTTTTCTTAGTCTCTATGGCTATTCTTGTTCTACCATTTGGCATCATGATTATTTTAAAGTCTCAAATCCCACACTTGCTTCAAAGTACAGCAGTCCCCATCACACTTAAATAATTTATTAATTACTTTATACCTTAAACTCTGAACTCTGATATGGTTAAAGTCTATGGCTCCAATGGTGTACATGGCTTAATATGATTCTCTAGTTTATGTGAACTCAAGCAGGTGTTCCTTTGGGTTGGAAACTGTATTTTCTAGTGTAATTTGCATAGTTTATGAATTGGTTGGTAATTAGGTCATTACTTAGTTTTCAAAGCCTGAGAATCTTCAGGTTCAACAGTGATTTAGAAAACATCTGAGTAGCAATGCAAGCAGATGATCCCATAATGCTTCCCACAGAATGTGCAAGGCTGGAGACTGATCTTTGTATGAGAAGATAGGGAACCCAATGTTTACAGGTAGTAAGTTGTTGTGATTTTTAGATTATGTAATTTATAGAGGAAAGCCATTTTGTTATCCTTGCTTTAGATGCTTTCTCTCCATTTTCTTTGACAGTAGGAAGTTATTATCATTAGAATATTATAAACACATATCTAATAATTATCTTTGAAGATTAAATAAGGCAACAGTCATAGGAAGTTGTTCTGAAGGACAATTCCTGTTCTAAGATTTACTACCCTAAATATTCATACAGTTTTAAATGAAAACCACCATTTTGGTGCTGCTTGTTCTTGATGTCAAAAATAAAAGGTTAAGTAAACAGCATAGGCTGGAGTCACTGGGTTATCAAACTTAAAAGGAGGACACGAACTTGGGGTAGGAGTAGGGAAGTGAAAGTGAATCTAGGAGGCAATAAAAGGAGGTCAGGAAGATGATCAAAATACTGTATGGAGTTGGGAAATACGCTCAGAAAAATTAATAGGGGAAATCCACAAGGTCGAAAGTAGAAATGCCAAGAAGACGGTGTAGTTTGCCCTGAGATTTATCCAAAAAAAAAAAAAAAAAAAAAAAAGGAAAGGAAAACATACTTGACAATCTTCAAACAGAACTATCTATCACTAATCCTTGTTAAGTGACATCATTTAAAATTCAGGTCAGAGATTAATGAGAAAAGTGTTATTTACACTACTTCTGTGAAAGGAAAAATCATAGCCAAATTATAAAAACAAGAAGCAAAAATCTCTACATTAAATACAGTTAGTTTTCATTCTGAAAGGGATAATTTTCACTGTGGCTAAAGTTTTGAGCATGAAAACAAGTTACTTGCATGCCCTTGATTTGCGTTAACACATAGTAAAGTTTTCGAACAGGTAAGTAAATTCATCTGTGAAAACGACAAAAATGACCTTGAGTTCAGGTGTTTTTCCCAGCACTCTGGTAGTGGTATGGTGGTAGATCCATGCAAGAAGATACTTTTTTTTTCTTGGTTTTTTTTCGAGACAGGGTTTCTCTGTATTGCTTTGGAGCCTGTCTGGATCTTGCTCTGTAGATCAGGCTGGCTTGGAACTCACAGAGATCTGCCTCTGCCTCCCAAGTATTGGGGTTAAAGGCGTGTGCCACCAATGCCTGGCTCAACACTCGTATTATTTTAAAATTTCTATGTGCAGTATTACCTAGGGCAGTGGTTTTCAACCTTCCTAATGCTGCAACCATTTAATACAGTTCCTCATGTTGTGGTGACCTTCCAAACATAAAATTATTTTCATTGATACTTCATAACTGATTTTGCTACTGCCATTAATTACAATGTAAATATTCTGTAGACAGAGATTTGCCAAGAGTTGTGACCCTCAGGTTGAGAACCACTGACCGAGGCTTCATATATGCTAGGCAGGCATTCTACAATCTCAAGTCTCACATTCTTTTTCACTTCGTTTTAACAGAGATTTGATGCCATTGCATCCTAGTTTCCTACTAATCTGGATCTTGCAGGAGGTGTAAAAAGAAGTCTAATGCAGTCTCACCAGTTCTATGACTGCTATCATTTACAAATCATTCACATCTGGGAATAGCAAGTGGACAGAGCTTCCTTGGGGAGATAACTGGAGAATCTGCACAAATGAACTAATCACTTACATATTTTGTGCATGTAATTACTTCAAATTCAATGACTTGGGTATTAGAAATATTTTATATCTGGCCAAAATGATCCGTTGGAAACATTGTTGAATAAAAAAAAATGCAGTTATTGCCCACATTGCCCTTCTGGGCAATCTAGGTCAGCAACATAGGATACTCTAATACTGTTGTTCACCCTTGGGATTGCAAGGCTGACTGGAAACTGGAGTCACTGCTGCTGCCCAGAATCCAGTTTATCACTAGCCAGGGAAAATCCAAATTCTAAGCATTTTGAGAATGCTATTTTTTTTTTGCCTCATTGTAGTTTGAAAACCATAATTTGAAGCATAAGTGACAATGAACTGGAGAGTCTGAAAACCTTAATTTGAATCACAGTGACTAACTGCATTAGGAAAATACTTGAAAAGCCACATTGAAACAAGAAAGTCATTAGTACTAATGATATGTGCATAATGGGATGAATCTTGAAACATCTAAAGTACAAAATAAGATTAAGTTATCCTAGATTATTATTAAATTTCCAAAAGACATGGAGTATGAAACAACATTTAATCCATGGCTAAATGTAGAAATCCTCCAAATTAATAATATTCCATTGAAACCATTTGAAAACCTCAGCGTTAAAATTAGCAAGCATGACTTTTAAGTCTTGAGAACTCATAGACCCATCTATAGTGTCCTTATTGGGTATAGTGTTGCTCACAAATTGCTTTAAAATGTTAGACAAACGTAGAAAACACGGTCACAACAAGAAGTTAAAACAATGATTGTGAGAAATTGGGTAATAGAACTTGTTTTCCACTACACTGTTAGAGCAATATAACTTCTATAGTTGAGTTTTCTAGGATTCTTTTCAAAATGAAGTCTGCACTATTTGTGGGTATTTAATGACCTAAGATGCAAAATGTACTGGTGTGAGAAAAAACACATGTCTACAGCACCATAGATCCAGATCCTGCTTGTCACTGGAGTGCAGGATGGCAATCCTAATTACAGGACAGATGGGTGTGGTTCTAGGTGTCATTCCCAAAGCCACAGAAATGATCTTCAGGGTGGCTAGTAGAGTGACCCCTAAGTCCTTGCACCCTCCCATCCAAGATAGTCTCACTTGCTTCATGAAGAGAACATTTTAAACCTTTGATACACTGACCTAAAGTTGTGCTAAATATTGAAATCCCAACGTGAAATATTTTCTACACAAACCTGCCACCTGCAATCCTTAGATAAGGCAAATAGTTGCAGTGAAAATTGCCATCTTCCTAAATGACTGAGTTGGATTTCTCAGGATAGGAGCAATCACTTCTAGAGTCACTTAAATTAGAAGCCTAGGGTTTCCTCCCAGATCAGAACTCTCTACATAAAAGCAGATCTGCAAGAAACAGGAGCCCTTTCTAAGGAACATAGAGTTAAGGTCTAAGAAGGAGTATTGTGGATCTCAGTACTGTTTTTTCACTTAATTTATAGTTTTCATAGCTCTTTTCTTCTATAGAAATGTTAAGAATTCAATCCTCTAACAAGTAAATAGCTACAAAACTACACCTGACAATTATGAAAAAATTATCTTTAATAAAAACAAGAACTGAAAAAAATTACCTTTAGCTCCCAATTGTTGAGCTCTAGTCAGTTTCACAGGGAAAGAGACCACCAAAGCCTTGTCTCTCAGAACTAAGGACCGGTTGTGGAAGGCTCAGGCCTTGGGGCTACTTTCCCAAAGAGGTTTAAAGACAGCACAACATGACTTAAGCACAACTGAAGTCGGTAAACAGTATTTTACTGAAACAGTTCATAACACAGAAAATCTGTCTGAAGTGTACGGTTACTGTCTTACACAATGACAGATCCATTTGCAAAGACTATATGAATACAATAAATATGGGGTTTATATACTAATTTACACACAGAAACTGCCCACAGCCATAAAAATTTATATTTAACAGTGCAACATATAATTTAATAATCTGATTTATTTGACAGGTTCCTACTAAACACAACTACCTGGCTTTCATATACATATATAACATATTTGTATGTATATAGATATTCAACCATCTGTACAGATTCTAAACATAAAACTCCTAAAAGGCACAATTGTCTATACAACATGTACAAAAATGGCTGGAGTTGACACAAAACAACAATTATTGGTCAAAAGTTCATGATTGCACAAAGATTAGTCATGAATTTATGCCAGAAAAATGTGCTTTAAGGAAAGGAAGGTTTTCAAAAAAAAAACCTGTTATTAAAAAAACTCAATAAAAAATAAACCACTAGGTTGCTATGACAAGCCTGTCCTCGTCGTCATCGCTGCTCACATCGCTGAAGTGCACAATGGGTTGCCTGTGGGGTCCTGGGGGCCTGGGAGCTGGTCTGTCCGCAGGGAGCAAGGGAGGCCCTGAAGCCGCAGCCTTCTGTAAAGCTTCCGGTGTGGGTGCCGGCTGCGCCTGCGCAGAGGACCGCCCGGGCAGCACGTGACTCGCGGAGGCCGCCTTGTTGGTGTCCATTTTGCTTGGGCCTTCAGGCCTTGCGTGGTCTGCGGAGGCGCCGGGCGCTGTTTTGGGGGGTTCCTGCGGGCCTTCGGGTGAGCCCTGAGGCGGCTCGGCGCTGTGCCCCTGGGCGGCGGCGGGTGTCTGCAACTCCGGGGCTTTGCTGTTGGCGGCCGCAGTCTCGGGGGTTCCCGCGGTGCCCACGGCCACCGGGCCGGGGCCAACCGAGGGGATCAGGGTGGGCAAGGCGATGTTGAGGATCTGGAGACCTGGAATGTGCGCCTGCGGGGCGGGGCTGCTCTGTGCAGACGCATTAGCCAGAACCTGCAGCCCCACTGCGTTGAGGGCCAGGCCTGGGGGGTGCACCTGCGGGCCCACGGTGGCCTTGGCCAGGCCCACGATGTTGACGGTTTCCATACCCAGGGATGTGAGCGACTGCAGGGCTGGGGAACTCAGGTTCTGCAGGCCTGGCACGTGGATTTGGCCGATGGGGATACATGGCACAACACTGCTCACTTCAGCCACTCCGGTGGGGCGATTGGTAGTGCCAGAAACCTGGGTGATGGTATCCCCAGGGGTACCCGTGGTTCTGTGAATAACACTCACAGCGGGGATGGTAAGTTGCATTGGTCCGGCCTGAATGGGTACAAAAGTGGAGTATGTGAAGGCGGCAGGCACCACATGGATACCGCCAACGGGAACCATGTTGTAGGGGGTCCTTGATTGCTGCTGGGAGTGCAAGGGTAGGTGGCTGAACAGATGTGTCTGAGGGGAAGGTAAGCCGGGGGAAGGCTGCAAGGTTATTTGCTGCTTCGGTTCTTGACTGTCAGAGTGAGGTGAGGCTGAGGAACGAATCCTGGCTGCTGGCTGAGGGTTGAGCTGGGCTACAACAGGAGGCAGTCTTACAGATGATGAGTCCTAAAAGACAAGAGACAATGAGCCTTGGTAACAGAGCCTCCTTCATCATGACTAAGTACTAGTGTGCAGTCTGTTCTTTTCAATGAGTTAAGAGTGTATGTTTCTATTTTACATGTGTTGGCTTGCTAAAAGTTTCAACAACAACAAAGAAACCTTCATTTTTAATTTCTTTCCTACTACAATACCAGAAAAATATTTTATAAGGCACTTTGTAATCTGCAAACCAGCTTCCTGGGTATCATCAGTTTATAATAATAGATGAGCATGGTTATATTTTTATGTTGATGCCATTTTTCTGGCATGGTAACATCACCACTTTATTTTAGAGACTAGGAAATGTTGAGAAATTGCCATATTAGTTGGCTGTGAGCATCAACTCAACTGGGAAAAAAATTAACCGAAAAATTATTCATTCATGAAATGAAGAGCTGTTATGAAGACAAAGGTCTGCAGTTGTTCATTTATTTGCTCACTGACTCGTAAGTTGATAAAATGTCTACTGAAGACTGAATTTTTAGGTACTGGTAGTTATGTGAGAGATGCTGAGATACAGCAGTTAGAACACAGTGTTTAGGGAGGGATGAATCTTGCCTACCCTCCCTTCCACCGGTGAATTTAATCTCATCTAAATACTGCCCCTTTCTTGACAATATATACATGCATTTGTGTGTGTGTGTGTGTGTGTGTGTGTGTGTGTGTGTGTGTGTTTTAGGGAGCTGCATTAGTTCACATTATAATTCAATCTCTATATTAAATTGACATTCAATTAGTTGAGGCTAGTATGTAACATTATAATAGTGGGAAGAAGCATCTTGTCCCATTAAGAAATAAGCCCTGTTGCCTTCTTTCACACCTAGGAGAGGGAAGAGAACTGTCAGGGAGAGACAACTATTTGTTGGTTAGGAGGCAGCCATGGAAAAACATGCAGTGCACTTGCTGTGTGTCTTCCACCGGGAGCTGTGTGTCCGGCCCTGAGCTTCCTCCTGGAAGGAAACCTTCCCAAGCTCTCCCAGCTGTTTGCTCATCCAAACAACATGAATTCTTGAATCATTTTTGTGTCAGGTTAATTTTGTCATGAAGCCTAGTAGCTATTTTCTTGACAGGAGCAAACAAAGCACAGAATTTGGATAACATGCTGTAACCAACCATATCCACGCTAGTGGAAAAACGAGTCAACCACGTGATCCTCAAGTCTCAGGATGTGAGTTTACATTGGTACATACGTATTTTATTGTGATTTTTGAAAACAGAAAATAATAAAGGAGTATTTTTTAAAGAGGCACCATAGGCTATAATACAGTATGTGGATTTTTGTCAAGATAATTAACAAGGCTTTAACAGACATAAATGAATTCTGTCATTGACTATAACAACAAAAAGATACATACTCATATGCTCATAAATGAATTAAAATTTTAATCTATTAGGTTTTCCTAATGGAATAAGAGGAGAAAACGAAAACAAAACAAAATAAAACAAAACCACCACCACCACTCATCTACCTGTATTGAAGCAACAGTCTGTGCAGCTGTGGGGCTTCTCAGAACATCAGATCCGGGGTAATCCACAGACATCTGATGGCCGGGAGACCTGGGGGTAACATCTGGGGACCTGGGAGTGTCTACATGAGGAACTATCTCATGTTCCTCTTTTGCAGTATGGTGCCTGGCCTTTGTTGGTAAGTCTGTCCTGTTGGGGTCAAGCTGTACTGTGCTCAGAACAGTCATCTTGGTGAGTAATGCTCTAGGTAGAATGTCCATAGGGTCTGTGTGTACCCCTGAGAAGCAACTGGGAACTCTAAGGTCCTCCTCTACACTCCCAGGGTCTTGAAGGCCACTTCTGGATGGAAGATGTTGTGGGCTGGCTGTGACTGAGGGTGCTGCTGAGAGGCCAGACTCTGCCTGGCTGTCCTCATCATCCTCTTCATTGTCATTGTCGTCCTCGTCAGGGCCATCAGATTCTTCAGGATCATATCCAGACCGCTCATAACCAAATCTTTGCTTTTCATCTAATATGACAACCAAGAGGAATTGTTACAGAATGCTCTAAAATTACACAAAAACAGTCTTCTCACGTTTAGAAGCTTGGCAACACTCTGTGATGCATACAGAAGATAGGGCTACCCAGAACACACACCAGCAGAATGCTGAGAAGCAGCCAGTCAAGTAGCAGGGACTCAGAGAAGGACATGAGGGTGAGGGTTCAGGTCAGGGTAGCAGGGAGGCACATGAAACCAGCCCTCAAAGAGAAATGGACAAGCAGTGTGAGATGTAATGAAAGCCTCAAATGTATTTGAAAAATTCTAGTATGACAAAAACATAAAAAAAAAATCAACTATTCCTAAGCTTTTTTTTCTATCTTACTATTGTGAGGTCCAAAGGAAACTCCATTTCCCCGAATTCCAAAAGACAGAAGGGACAAATGGCTGTCCGTGGTGCCCATTAGCATAGCAAGCTGGCCTCTAGGCTTCCTCAGTATTTCACGTACTTATTACACACTTCTAAGTCCACTCTAGCTCTTCTTACCTCCTCCCGAAACCTAACTTCCATAGCTCATGGGTTCTCCCCTCCCCCAGTTACTCATTCTCTGTAATACTGCAATTTTCAAGGTTCCCACTCTCTTTGCCTTCCTCCTGGCCTCCTTCTCCCCCTCTCTTTCTCGCTATGCCCCCCCTCCCCAACTCCTGTGCTTGGCTCCTGCTTCTCTTGTGGCCAGGTCCAGTCAGTTTGCCATGTTCAGTTTACCACTTTCTCTGTCTGCTCTAGACATCCATATGCCTCCGCTGTTCTCTCAGACCTATGATAAAAAACTTCCTTCCCCATAACCATGGCGTGGTCATGTCATCAGTTTATACAACTGTATCTTCCTTTTATTAAAGAAATTAGCACACTCTGACTTTGATGGTATTTGATTTGTTAGTAAAATTTGAATTATATCAGAAACATTTTTTAATTGATTTCTTAGTAATAATGCTCATTTGATATTTAAAGCCATACCCCTGTCCCTGTGTGTGTGTGTGTGTGTGTGTGTGTGTGTGTGTGTGTGTGTGTGTGTGTGTGTGTGTGTGTGTGTGTGATCAGTCACCCATGCAGGTGCACATGGAAGCTGAATGTTGACATACTGGCTTCTTCAACCATTTCTCCATATTGTTTTTGAGACAGAGTCTCTCACTGAACCTGAGACTTGTTTCAGTTAGACTGGCTTGCTAGTGAAGCACTGGAAACCTGCCTGTGTCTACTCCCCAGTGCTGTGGTTACAGGCATACGCCGCTATGCTCAGCTTCTTACACGGGGGCTGGGGATCAAGTCCTCATAGCCGCATAGGAAGCACTTTACTCACTAATCATCACCACAGTCGCCTCTCCTCTTTTCAGAATTCACTGGCATTTCTTCTTGTTTCTGTATGAACTGACCAATTTCTTACAAAAACCGAGATAGTATCTACAAATATCATTAATACTAACATCACTTTTCAAGAACTATTCAAGATATTCAAGTAATCCTGTCAAAATTCTTATGCATTCATGTGGAGCTTGATTTAAAAAAAAAAAAGTCACTATTTAAAATCATGCAGAGTGGAAAGCTAACATTTAAGGGAAGGATGAGAAAATATCTACACTATTTCTTTGTCACTAGCCCATATGGGTTCAGACCATATATGGTTTAGTTATATGTGATGCATTTCAATTTTTTTTTTTTATTAAACTAGGACATTGGCTTCAGTTTTGGACTATGGTCAAGAAAGTAACAATTAAACAGAGGAAAACAGAAATAATAGGTTTTATCCTATGCATGGTTCTGAATAGTGGGATAAGATTGTGGCCAGCTTGCTCTGTCTTGTCTGTAACATGGATCAGCCCTTTGTCCAGCGGTAAACAAATACCTGCCTGCTAATCACTTAGTAGCTTGTCTTGGTAGAAGGATGTCGCGCGTGTCAGGTACTGTCGGGTGGGCTGCGGTGTCACTGCTACATACACAACACCCACACCACTTATCCTATCCCACTTGGTCTCAGCCCCGGAGCTTTGCATGCAAGAAGTGTGAACACAGTGCAGAAAACACATTATGGAGGCCACTAGATAATTTTCATTATTATGGTATATTGGTGTAACTATTTTAGTCCATGTGTTATTGCTGCTGATTCTTTACTGTGTCCATGAAAAACAGCATGGAGCACTAGCTGAGGCTGTAGGTACTCACTGATTCTTGGGAAGTAGTCCCTAGAAAAGGAGCCCACTCTTCATTTTTGAAAAATGGAAAAAAAATGCAAACAAATATGCAGTTGATATTTTTACTGCATATTCCAAATATTCATTTATGTTAATATTCTTTCTGCATGGCAATAAATTCTTACAAAGATAAACTCTTACAGAACTATGCACCGAAACGTTGGGGGGTGATTTTATGGGATGGAAAAGACTAGAATGTGTTATTTTTACAATTGAATTAGTCAAAGATAAAACATTCAAAGATAGATTTTTTTTTTGTTTTCAAGGTCTTACTATTACGTTGTAAAATAAATAGAACAACATTAATTAGTTGAGTTCCACCAGCACCCATGATGGAATGAGTGATTTCTGGATGAGTACCTGGAAACTCTGGGTGCCTCAGAAAATGGGGAAAAAGAAAAGACAACAAGGAACTGGCTGGCCAGAAGATGCTACTCAAAAGGAAAGTTTCATCAAATGCTTACTTTCTGCAAAGTCTAGCTAAGCTGGATCCTGCTTTACCCTAAAAACTATTGCCTTGTTAAAAACAAGAGTAGGCCTAACTTTACACTCAGTGAAGAACTAAAATTTGGGACAATCATTAGCCCAAATCTAAGGCAAGACAGTGTCTACAAGGAAACAGATAAGAGCATGTGTCACTAGGGATAGAGGTAGCAGAATACTGGCCACAGAAGTTCATCAAAAATGGTTGAAAGAGGGGTAAGGCCTTGAGGGGGGAGGAGGAGGGACTGGGGTTAGTATGTAAAATGAAAAAGAATTAAAAATGGTCAACAGACTCAAAGTTATATGTAGCCAGGTGTCTATTGTTAAGACTGTGACAGCTCGTTCTGGGACTCTGTAGGTGCCTACACCATGAAGTCCCATCTAGGCGCTCGGTGCCGAATGCTAACAAGTGTTCCATTTGACTCCAATCTGGGAGAGGAACAGCAGTCTAAGGAGAGGCAAAGAACTTCATTTGGACCCTTCTCTCCTCTCTCCACTGTAGAAACAAAAGTCTTAAGACAAAAGTCTTAAGACAATGGGGACTGATGACCTCAGATGCTGGTGACATTCGCTGCAATAGGGAAGAGACAGGAGGAAATGGAATTTCCATCTTGTGGGAAGAACAAGATTACTGCCGATCCAGGGGAGAGATAGAGGACCTAAGCAACTAGAACCCAGGAAGCCAAGAACACGGTTAATGTATGGAACCCAGTGAGAACAGAAGTGTGCACTAGCTTTTGTTTTTATACCCAGTGCCAAGCTAAGGAGCTGCCCAGGACGGGGAAGGCAAGGAGGTTCAGAACAGAGACTGATACCAAATCTCAGCCGCAAAGAAAGACTATCAATTGAAATATTGAACAGATACCATTCTTGTAAACCAACCCCCACCCAAAGCACAAGGTATCTTTAGAGGAACATGAAATCTCTGTGCAGTGACCACAGACAGCAGCCAGAGTTATTCTCGGGTAATCTTGTGCCACTTGACACTGATGACACAGCCTGCAGGGCATGCCCATTCCAAGCATGAAAATGACTTATACAACTTTTCCATGTAATATAAGATGGCCAACTTTGAACATAAAATTACAAGGCTTACAAAAAGCAAATGCCAAACACTCCAAAGAGATAAAGATGCCCTTAGAACTAGTCAGATAGATATGACACAGATTTTTAACTGATAGGGAATTTGAAATATCAATGACTAAAGCATCCAAATCTTTAATGGGAAAATATGAATAACATGCAATGTCTGATAAGAGCTTCATGTGGGAGATGGATCATGAGTAACCAATGCTATAACACAGGGACTGGCAGTACACACCACCAGTCCCCACCAATTACAAAAATTTGAAATTTTTTTTCAAATTTTTGAGAAACAGAAGAAGACCCCATCTCAAAAAAAAAAAAAAAAATTAAAGATGTAGCTCAGTGGTAGAGTTCTTGCCTAGTAAGCAAGCATGAGAGGCCTGCGTTCAATCCTCAGTATCATAACAGGGGTAAGAAAACTAACAAACTCAGAATTCCATGCAAACTGAAAATGACTTTAAAGATAGGGAAATGCAAAACCTCTACCATTGTTGGAGAATGATGGGTGCTGGTGAAGAGTGGATGTTTCTTCCAAACATGACTGGACTTTCTGTGTGACTTTCTAGGTCTCAAATCCAACCTAGAGTCACACTAAAGTTTCTATAGTATAATCTCCAAAAACTAGAAGCATCTCAGATATCTTTGAATGGGATGGTGGGTACTGAGATGCAGCATGCAGCTCTGATGGAATACTACTCAGTGATACAAAGAGAGCGAAGCACTGATTCACAGAGTTGCAAATCTTCATGTTTCATTACATGAAAGAGGTAAGACTCACAAAACTACATAATTAACATTTATTTTTATTATTTTTAATTATGAACATAGAAGAGTGCATATCTGCAGGCCAGAAACTTTGGGTCTTGCTGAAGCTGAAGTTACAGGTAGTTGTGAGCCTGCTCCCCCTCCCACATAAGTGATGGGAAGTGAACTTTAGTCCTTTGGCAGGGCAGCAAGGACTTTGTGCCATCCCTCTAGACTCCAAAAGCACATATTTTATGCTGCTTTTTCCATGTCATTCTTGAAAAAGAAGCTAGGTGAGACACTGCAAAGGGTTATATGGAGTGGCCCATGGGATCTGCAGGTGACAGAACTATCCTACATGGCACTGGGCATGTGAGCACATAATCCTATACACTGTCAAAACCTATAATACTATACACAGTGAATGTGCTGGATTACATGTAAACTAAAACAATGAAGCAGGTCCTGGGGTGAGCTGTTGCAGAATATTACTTTAACTATAAAGGTATGTTGAATTTGTTTATGTTGTATTTGTTTAATTAGGCAACGATGTGTAACATTTGTTTATGCTACAAATATGCACACATCAGTTGTGTAATTAAACCTAATGATTGATGCACAAAGAGGTGGTGGTTGGTAGCAATGAGTACACCAGCCAGCAGCCAGCTAGGTCTTGGTTCCTTGAGCAACAAGGACCAGGGGTTCTTAGAGAAATGCATAACTCTGGGGATGGGTTCTAAAGAAAGGAACTGCTTAGAAAAGATAACCAGTTTGGGTCAGACCTGAAGGGCTCTTATTGTATATGTCCAATGCTGGAACCTGAGTGAGACACTCATTAACCACAAGACCTAGTAATGACTCAAGGAATAAAGTGCATTCTGAGTCCACAGATACAAGTGGATGGATGAAGAGAGTAACTCCATAGAAAAGTTCAGTTAATAAAGCCACAGTGATGCCACTGACAAGGTCAGCTTTGGATAAACAGGGCACACATGGTTTCAAAGTCCTCCACAGGTATTCAGTACCTATGAAGGGAAGACAGTTAAACTTTCAGTACAGAGTCCTAACAGATGTCACCTTAGACCTGTGTAACGTGAGTCAACAATAATGAGCTGAGGTCAACTCCAGTGTCCACAGGTGTGCTATGGCCATGTGAGGCTACCATACAAGGGAAGCTGGGTAAAGAGTATTCAGGAACTCTCCATGATAGTTTTACAATTTTCCCATATGAGATATATATATATATATATATATATATATATATATATATATATATATAATTTTTTAAAGTTAGAAAAGAAAGACTTGTCTGTGCTTCTGGGTCTTTACTTTGTCTCATAAACCCAACTAGATCCTCTAGACCCTGCAGTCACATTAAGACTTCTCTGGGAAGTATTTGCCCACTGTTTAGTAGGAGTCGATTCTTAAAATGAATCCTAACTCTTCTACTGATTAATTTTGAGGAATTGAAAATTATGGTATCTGCCCTAACCTAGACATATGCTTTACATTTTTTTTAACCACCCAAGAGTTCTTATGCTTCATGCATTTCTTATCCAGTTGTACATATGAAAGCAACATGGCTCCACTCTCATTCCATCTATACTAGTAAAGAACCTAGCTTTTAACACTAAATGCAAGCACCACCACCTGATCATAATTAATACAAGCACTAATTAAGGGTTAGAGCAAGTGAAAATGCTGTTAATGAGTTTTATTGTTGTACTACAGCTCACAAGTGTCAGACTCGAGGTTCAATCCTCACTGTCTGTGCTAAACACTTCCATTCAGCCATATTTAAAATTGACTACAGGATGATCTAAAAGGTCAACAATAGATTATAGTCATTAAGCTAGCTTATTAAAGATACACATGAGCTCCTTGTTTATAGGGAGAGACATTAAAAGCTCCATATAATTATTTGATTATGCATAGCAGACTATAGTCCAAGGGAATGTAAACTAATAATTGAACTAATAATAATGCTACATCTTCCTAACTATCAAAGTTTAAGAATTATCAGGATATGTTGTAACCACAGGATGGCTGTCTTCCTAGACAGAGCCATAAGCCTAAAATGGAGAGAGAACCTAAGGAGAGGCTGGTATGCTTTTCTTATAGCTCCCGTCCCAGGATTTGGAGAGAAGGGTGTTTCTTTCTCAGAATCACTGTCTAGAATTTCCCATAGGGAGAGACCACTGTCAAAGTTTTGGAAATCCACAAATGAAGAGTGGATCATCACCTATTTGTCAAACAAGGCCACTATTTTGGAATGAAATAAAATTATAAGGTAGGTAACATACCTGAACAGAAGATACAGGCTCCTGGAGACATCTGAATAAAGCTCTAAGAACTATAGCTAGCCAGACCTCAGGGATCATCCCACTTGATTCCAGCTTGCTTGGAAGTGGGGTTATTTCCAGGATATATATGGGCAGCTATAACACTAAGAAGAGTCAACCCAACCCCAACAACTGTTAGCCTCCTAGATATCCTTGGGTGGGAGAAGGGCCTCATACATGGTAGCTGAACCTTATAAACTCTCTATAACTTCAACCAGGAATGTGAGTAGGCTGGATCTTGTCTCATACAGGTAATGACAGATGTTCTGATTTCAAGGAGACAATGGCCATGTCACATTCTGACAACAGAGTTTCACAGCAGGACTCTAAACAGCCTGGTCAGCTTCCATAGAAGCCTGCTGGCAATGAAGAGGTTGTATCCACAGAAGTGCCTGGCTGGTTTATATTATTATTATTTATTTAAAATGTTTTGAATTATTTATTTTTATGTGTATGAGTATTCTGCCTGCATTATGTATATATGCAATGCTGTGTATGCAAAGCTGATGGAGGCCAGAAGAGACCTTAGTATTAATGAAACCTGGATCCTCTGCAGGAGCAGTAAGTGTTCTTAGCTGCTGAGCCATGTAGTGAGATATCCACCCTGCCCATACGTGTGGTGTGGTTACAGGTGAGGACATGACAGGCAGTGAGTTTGGGTCTGGGGTGGGGCAGGTTGCTCTCTCTTGCATCCCAGGTCTGGGGTGGGGCAGGTTGCTCTCTCTTACATCCCGCCAGGTCACAGAGAGCAGCCTGTGCGGATCCTTAGAGCGGGAACCTGCGGCGGCCGTCTGTTTCTTAGTAAGTGACTTCTCCCCAAAATGAATTATATCTAACCTATATTTGAACCTAGTCCCATATATCATTATCCATGCCTCTGCAGAACCATCTTTCTAGCCCTGTTTGTGGCTTTTATAAGTATGCCAGAGAAGATGACATGGACTTGACCACTTCTCCAAAACCTCACCAAGTATGAATTTATGAAATTGCTTGGGCTATTTAACACAGTAACTACATCAGGACTCTCAGTGCCTTGGTTACCAGGGCTTGGCAACTCTGGTCACTACCATATCTAGCTCACTGCCTGTTTTTATAAAGAAGGTTTTATGGGGACACAGTCAGGCTTGTTTGTATGCTGTAGTACAACTAGAGTTTGCTAATGGTGACAAATACCAGAGAACATATGGCCTGGCACACCTGAAATATTTACTATCCGGCCCTTTTGAGGAAAAGGTCACTGGGGTCCAGTTGTTCGTATCCTATTACCAATTCGAAATCAAACCACCATGCTATGACAGCCAGCATGTGAACCCTGGTCTCCTGTCACTATTCCAACACGATTCCTATCACACTGCAGCCATTACTTATTTTGGTGTGTACAACATAGGCGAATACCCCAGGAAGACAAATGCTATGGCTAGTCCTTCTGGAGCCATTGGAAGCTGTAGAAAAGGCATAGACATCCACATTTGCTTAACAAATTCATAAATAAATGGCTCTTAAAAGCCCCATGCAGTTTGTTCCTCTAGATGCATTCTCCATTCATTGTAAATGTTTCTAAACACAACACAACTTTTAGATCACAAAACTATTCCTTTTTTTTTGCTTGTGCAATTTAACTTAGGAGGGGAAAGGGAATCATTTAATATAGCAATGTCTTTTTCTCCAAAAGGAATGCTCTCATAAGCTTACAACAAGACTCCCTGAAAGTTTATTTGGGAAACAACCTTCTTCCCAAGGCTGCCTGGATGACCACAATCTGCCCCCATTGCTGCCAGACAGTGACACCTGCTGGAAGAGCTGGAGCCAGAGCCAGCTGCAACCCAGAACACAGGGCCCCCTCCCCAACTCTTTTGTTATTATAGCTAGTCTGGTTTTGTTTTCCTCCTGGGCTAGGAAATACTAGGTTGAAAGCCAAACAACAGCAACCAGGGGGACATTTTTGTAAAGCTTGTGAATAATAGTTCTATTTAAATTATGAAAACAACCTATATGAACACAGCAGGCCAGAACTGCAGATCTGTTAGCTTTAGGCAATAAACCAAAAGACCACCCTTGCTGTGTTGTTCATAAACAATTGCTATCAACACTGCTTTAAGTATACATCTTAAGGGCCATTATGGTTTCATATTCTACAAAAAAGTGTTTCTTCAAAGCAATGGATGTTTGTAAAAGAATTCTGGTGCTGGCAGTCAATAGGCCTCATTTAGAAGGAAAATATTACTAGTACTTTTCTAAAATTCACTAATTGTTTCTAACAGTAAACATGATACAGGCTTTCCGAACCTGTAGTCTAAATCATTATCTCATGCATATAGGTCAGTACTTAAAATTCCATTGAAAAGCATGGTTCTCCCTGCACTTGCCCTTTGAGGCTGTTGTCCCTGTGGTGGCAGCTGAGGGCACACATTAACATTCCTTGTGTTGAAGTGTAGCACTCTGTTGATGAAAACATTCTTTGGATCAAAGGCTGTAAAGCAAATTGCTGGTGGCACCACTTTTGACACAAAGGTGCAAACTAAGACACATTCCCTAAGACCCTCAAAACACAAGAGCAAAATTCCCGAGGCTATATAATTTTATATGGCAAGAATACAGGAATGTGCAGTATGAGGGCTTGGAAGGACTAACTTTTCATGAGCGTATACTACAAATATAGCTCGCATTGCTAATTTTAAGCTAACTGGAAACAACTTCTAAATTTCAAATGTCCAAATTAGAATGGCTGGTGTATAAAAATGTATATTCAGATTTGATTGATTCGCCACCCTTGAGTTTGCTCCAGTGAGAATTCAATCACAGAGTCATGTGACAGAGGATGAAAGAGGAAGCTACAAAGCCCACTCTGGCTAAGGCAGTAGAGTCATGAAGCTCAGGGGTCTCTGGCTGTCTCACCCTGTGTTATCTTGACCTTCACTGAATACTGTCACGGGAGAACCTGCATAAGAAAACCCATCATCTGATACCTTGGGCAATGCTTCTGGAACAACAGAAAACAACAGAGAGACTGAAGATAATGCCTTGAAGACAGTGAAGCTCAGCTGGAATAACTGTGAAGAAAACCTTCTGTGAAAACCACACAGGGGACAGAGCGTGTGCTGCTCTTGTGGAGGACCAGAGTTCAAGTCATAGCACCCATGTCAAGCAGCTTTCCTCTAACTCTAGCTCTGAGGGATCCAGTGTCTTCTCTGGCCTCAAAAGCACTGCACACACAATGCACAAACCTACAGTCAAACATGCATGCACATAATCTAAAAAAATAAAAAAGAAGTCTCACAACAAACAAACAAGGCGACTGGAAAGGAGTAACTCAATGAAAGCGTATTTATAAAAGTGAAGTTTTCCCAGGGAGCTGTTTGGCTGAGCGAGATGCTACCAAATGGTGATGGTGTTTAAACAATGACGAGCAGGGGCAGTTCAGGCGCATCGTCAGTTAATGAGGAAAGAAAAGCTCAGGCACTTCTTGGTAGTGATTTTTTTATGTCCTGGAGAAAGATCCAGTTTGATAACCAGGACCCTAAATGTGCCTGTTAAATGTAAAAGCACTGTTCTGAGGCTTCTGGAAGAGTCCAATTTCCTGAATTACGTCCTTCAGCTTGTTTTTAAAGACTTGTCCCATTTCCCATGTCTGTAATAATCAAGACCTAAAAACCAAGGGGGCACTTTCATGGATGTGTACAAAATGTACCAGGCCTTCTTAATTCTCGTTTCTTTGTGTGTATATGGGGTATATGTGTACGCATGTGCGTGTGCGTGTGCGTGTGCGTGTGTGTGTGTGCGCGCGCGCGCGCGTGCGTGCGTGCGTGCGTGCGTGTGTGTGTGTGTGTGTGTGTGTGTGTGTGTGTGTGTGCCCTCACCTGCCAGGGATGTTAGTTTTCTTCCTGGACTGCTTACAGTGGGACACAATGTCTATCACTGTTTGTTGTATCAGCTACACTGGCCAGCCAGCAGGTTCCTGGGATTACAGGTATGCACTGCTATGCATAGCATTTAGGCTGGTTCTGGGGATTTGAACTCAGGTTCTCATATTGTACATCAAGCACATTACCTATGGGGCCAACTCCACAGTTGACTAACAGTTCTTCTTTAAGAACCACAGGACCCAGTGACAGACATAACTACCTGCCTGTTGGCACCTCCTAGTGAGACCTAGAGAAAACCTTTTGTTTAGGGATTTTTACTGTATTTTATTTTATTGAGATAGTCTATCCCTGTTGCCCAGACTGGCCTGAAAACTTCTGAGTTCAGGAGATCTGCATGCCTTGAGCCTGCCATGTAGATAGGACTACAGTGTGTCACCATACTCAAGATGATGATGTCACCATTTTCCAGTTACTCCAGACTTGGGTTTCCTAGTATTGGTTTCTGAAAGGACGTATGGCTCACTCTGGCTACTTCTTTCATTACTGCATTACACAGTGGATTGCTGCAATCTGTTGTCAGGATTGAATGACAAATTTCACCCATGTAGAGGCAAATACCCAGGGGGTGAAAGAACTCACTCGGTTACTTAAGATTTCCAGTTTTCACTGTGCTCAGCCTGATGTCCCATAGAAGGAACAGGTCTAAGCCAGGACAGAGACCTCTGAGGGCTGAAGGGTAGATTGAGGGTACAGCATGTGCCTAGCCTATAGGAAGCCCTAAATTCCTCCTCCAGTACTGGAGTGATGAAAAGACACCTAACTACATACAGCCCTGCACAGTGGGGACTGTGATGGCATGCACTTGGGTCTTTCTGACCCATGCATTATCTCTGCACTGCACAGACAAGGCCAAGTATGAACACTTCTGTCCTCCAGGAGCCTTGGTCCCATGGCTTAGATATTGAGGATGAATCCAGATGTGGCTCAATGGCAAGGATGCCTAGGGTATCCCAGAAGGAAGGCAGGGTAGACTCATCCTTCCATAACTTTATTGGAAAATGTCTTGGTGTAGGGGTAGATAACTTAAGCCTCCCAGACAATGCTCTTTATGGGCAAAGGTGCCCAAATTGAAGGGAAGAAGAGGGCTTAGGAATGACAGAGGATGTATCAGGCAGGCTGAGCCACAACCAGGGAAGGGGTGGGAGGCATGGAATACTGTGCAAGGGAATTCAGAGTGGGAAGAAACTATGTGAGATTTAAATTTGACTTCTCATTGATGTGACCCTTGACATCTTCGGGGTTTCTGCTGGGGCCAGTGAAAATCAACTGCTTCAAGCTTTCATACCTGAAGATCACTGCTGGATAGCTGTCCTCTGCCAGGACTTTGATTCTAAGTAGCTAAAATTTTGTATGTTTTTTCTTTTGATTTGCTTTCATTTTACATCAACTGAAGACCCTGCAGTCTCTTTAGACCCATGTATCCTGCTTATTTGCTTAAATCTTACATAATTTTATTTTCTTAAATGCTCTAGAAATGTGGAGGCAAAGATCATTTGGCTTTTCACCTGTGACCCTTGGGCTTTGCATTATTTAGGGTAGTGATGATGCTGAGAGCTAGTGCTGCTGTTTTGGTTTAACACTGCCATGTGGAGTAGAGATTAAATGACAGCAAACTCCAAGTAATATGTGTAGTAGTTATTTACATGACAGCAAAACCGGAGTAGGTGGATACTTTTATTAAGAGAGCAGCTCAAGGAATCTGATCCCTTATTCTCTGACAGGGAATTAATTTCCCCTTGGGTGGGGAGCAGATGTGGTGTCCTTTGGTAACTCCAGTCTTGTGTGGGTGTATAGATGCGTATGAATGCGTAAAGACAAAGTGGAATCTTTTCTTTACTGAGTTAGAGAGCAGGTTCCCACAGAATGGACTGGGGAAAGGGCCAGGCCCTGACTTGACCAGCCTTGTATGTTCCTGTATTGTCAGCAGTCCAAAAGAACACATATACCTGTAGGAGTTACTGAAAACATGGAGCATATATTTACTAATCTGGAGAGATTATTATCATAGATGAGACTATGTAATATCAGAGACTTAAAATTTCTGGTATTTTGATCTAACGATCAAAACCCAACAACTTAATAAACAAACATAACCTTTGTAATATCTAGTATCAATCTGGACTTGTAACAGAAACATTACAGACAGTGAAGGATACTAAATAGTATATTACAATTACCATTTGATTACAACCTGTACAAGCACTAATAATCAAGTATTTTCTATTAGGTCATTTGGCATTTCTCCCCATCACTTCAATCAACAACTGTTTACTACCTACTGCCGCTAGACAGTGAACAAAACAATAGCCTATCCTCATTAATATATCTTCTACTTGTTAGGAATGGAGAGACAGAGGAAGCAGCCAAGGAGACTGAAAAAGAATATCCAGCATAGTGTAGGTTACAGGGAGGCTAAAAATTGGTTCAGCCTCTAGACAAACAGCCCTACTTTGAATGTTTCTGAATCCTCCTCACCAAACATTTAGAAAGCTATGAACAAAAAGATCTCAATCTATAGGGCCAGAGAGATTTGTCAGGGGGTCAGAGAGCTGCCGATTCAAGCCTGAGGACCTATGGTCAGGTCCCAGAACCCATAGAAAAAGCCAGGCATTGTTAGTTTTTGTGCCAACTAGACATAAGCTAGGGGTGTCTGGGAAGAAGGAACCTCAACTGACAAAGTACCCACATCAGATTGGGTTGTAGGCAAGCTCAGGGGTATCTTCTTGATTAATGGCTGATGTGGGGAAGCTCAGCCTACTATGGGTGATGTCACCCCTGGGCAAGTGGTTCAGTGTTGTGTCAGAAAACAGGCTGAGCAAGGCATGGGGAGCAAGCACTCCTCTCTAACCTCTGCTTCAGTGCCCCCATCCAGGTTTCTCTTGAATTCTTGTCTGGATTTTTATAATGCACTGTATACTGTAAATCTGAAATAAAATACTTCTTCCCCAAGTTGCTCTTGGTCAGCAATAGAAACCTAACTAGGACACGACATACATATACCTATAACCATAATGCAGGGGGTGGGGGCAGAGACAGGAGGATGGCCAGGGCTTGCTGGATACTAGTGTAGCTCCAGGTTCAGTGAGACCCCGACTCAAGGGAATAAGGCAGCAAGTGACAGAACAGCACCCCTCAATCCTTCCCCTCATCTTCCCACCTGCACACACATATGCCCACATACCACACCCAACCTGTGCCTGCACACATCCAGATCCCATCTGTAACTAAAGCTCTGCAGAAAGAATATGAGGCCAAGCATCAGTTATTAAGAAAACACACAACTATTATCAGTCCAATCAGGCTGACTGTCCAATTGAGAGCAGTCCAGCTGCCCAATCCAGACAATGATAACACTGAAGAGGTGGGGGAAATGGCAGACTCCTTCTGGAAAATAATATTGTAAGCACGAATACTATGCTATGTATCTACATGCATACAAAGTACTATTTTTTTCTGCAAATTAAAAACACAAGCATGAAGAAAACCATACACTGCTCATGAATATAGACTATGTATTAAACAAATCAAAGAGAAATCCTCCTGTGTGTGATGGGGAGAGGAGAGCAGCTGGAATGAATCAGGGAGCATGTGGTGCCTTCAAAGAAATTTACTGAATGCACGAGAAGGATGAGGTAGATGTGAGAAAATATTTATAATCCCCACCTCAGCCAGGATCACATATGCATTTAAAATATTTATAATCACCATCTCCAGCATGAGCACACACATATATGTATATTTAAAATATTTTTAGATGGAAAAAACAGAACAGAAAAAGCAAGATCAATTGTTTAAAACAACTGCCTATTGTATTTATACTTACACTGTAAGCCTGTAAAACAGCCAAAGGGAGGACTGTATTTTGTTGGCACAGAGATGGAGAATTGTAAGCCCCCCCACATGACACAGCACTTAGGATTTAGCACTTGGGCACTATGCTTTACTATTTGATAAAAGCAGACAAAACCAAGTACACTTCCCATAAATATAGTAATCCAAAAAACATAAACTGAAAAAAGGCCAACTAGTAAAAGACACTTGTTTTGTCTTAACAGTGAACCATGCTATATAAAGTTTGACTTGGAACCTAAGGGCAGCTTTGGAATGAAAGGAAAATACGAAAGAGAATGGGTAGATACGTGCATGGACTGGCAAGTCAATCCACCGAGCAACGTTCAATTCACAGAACTACATTTCTTTTCCGGTTTAGGATGTAAGTACCAGTTTCCCTTGAGAATTCAGAGGAAGCTGCATGTGCTACCTCATTCTCCTAAGGCTCATCTTGAAGTGAAACACAGCAGTGTGCATGATGGAAGCGTGGCTTGTTATAGCCTGCAGTTTGTATCTTTTCTAGTCAATGGCTGGTAAACACCCTCACTCAAATCCTTATACATTCTTCCTAGCTTTTAAAACTGGAATTGCTCTTGCTACCTAGACCAAGTCGCTGCTCTTGCATGTTTAGAAATTAACTCAGGGTGATTCATTCAGTCTATGACTGGTTGAATGGATTAAATGAGTTTATAAATTCTTGGTTAAGAACAGAAACTCTACAAAATACTTCTGTACTCTGACTGGTTAGAATAGACTAAAAGTCTTGTTTCCCCCTCTACACTGGTCAGAAATAATTACCTACATTTGTTAACAGTATTAAGGGGAAAGATACTTTTTCAAGACAGTAAGTGTTTTTTCATCAAGTAAAATGTTTTATCCTCAAATGCTTATAGTGCCCCTTTCTTGTTCTTTTCACTAGGAAGGCATGGGGCTTAGAGACTGAATGGAGGCCCCCAGCATGCTAGGCAGGTACTCTACCACTGAGCCACACTACTAGTCTCTGACAACACCAGGAACAGTGGTGACCTCCAGGCACTGAGCTGAATGCTGAGTATCAGAGAAGCAGACAGCTAGGCAGTGGGCTCTGTTCATGCTACACTGCAGGAGCTCAGAAGGGACAGAGGGAAATGGAATAATCACACAAGGAAGCCAGGCCAAAGGCTTTCCAAGGAAACTCCTAAGAACCAGGTCAGAGAAGGAAAATGTTCCCTGTAGGGGCTATGCAAGGGAAAATCAGACAGGATTTCTGAACAGCAGTGGGCCCTCTTACATTGAAAAGAGAGTAGTAATGTGACCAGTGCAGGCTGGGGCAGAGGTGAGAAGGGCAGGGTGTTGTGGGAGGGGCTGAACCAGGGAGAGGGTCCTCTACACAGGACATTCAAGTGTGAGCCTGGGTGACAATGAGAAAAGAGGGAGGGCAACTGAAAAAAGGAAAAGGGAGGATGATGAGAATAGGAACAGGGAGGACAATGAGAACAAGAAGAGTGAAGAAGCAGATCGTATTTTGAGGATTCTCCAGTGATGTGCACTTTATATTGGTAATTTCAAGCCAATTCAAAATGTCGGCCAAGGATCAGCTTGACCAGACACATGCTTTGGGAAGGTTAACCAAGCACTTAAGAGTCAGCTTGTAGTTTTGATTGCTGACTCTTCCACAGTGGGGCAGGAGAAGCAGGCAGAAAACATGGAAACACCAATCATGAGTCCATAGCATAAGTGAATAAAGCAGGGGAGTGTGTGTGTGACATAACTGGCATGCTGTAAACAGCCTTCTGAAAACACAGGTGGAGGCTCACCTGATTCTTCTGGGTCTTGCTCATCTATCACACCCACCGAGACGCCTAAATCCACACACTTCTTGCTATGTGCCTTGGACTTCATGTGTTTTGTAAGATTTCCTTAAGGGAAAAGAATGTTCATTAAACTTAGGTAGTGTTATTCTGGTACTGCACTTGTCGACTCTGGAAAGTTACATTCTTACTAAAAACAAACATATACACTGTGGAAACAATTCCAACAACTAAAACTATATACAAGAAAACAGTTAGTTGCAATGACCCTTGTGATTACCAGTGATAGACAGCATTTTGTTTTTCAAATCTGCATTGTCTATTTTGATGGTAGCTACTTTTGCCCAATGGTACATATTCTCCAGTTATGTATTTCTTACACGTATACACATTTCATGCTGGCTTGCTCACTTCCCTGTATGTGTTTTCGTTTTCATTTTAAGTCCATCTACAGTAATACGGTCATCCATGGAGTACTAAGGTTCCCAAGTTGTAGAAGGACCTCTACAAGAGTTTTCTACCTGGGACCTTAACAGTTTCATTAATTTCAGGACATTTTGAATTGCTTATTTCCCATATGGCCCAAAGTCAATGGAAAGGAGGGTCAGGCATACTTTGGGAGCCTGACAGGTATTAAACCCCAGCTCTGGCATGAATATTACCTTGACTCCACTATGATGTTTTATAATCTCCCTACCATGCTAGTTTTTAGTTTCTCCTATTTCTGACACCTGGGCATTTGCAGTGTTTAAATTTGGACTACTGATGACCACTCTGGGTTGCTTTAAAGCATCATTAACAGCATTGTATGTGGCACAGAAGAGAGAACCTCTCAACACTGTCACCCCATGTGCTGAGCAAATGCGTCTGGAGCAGCTCTAGGCTATCTGCTCTGGCAGCTGACACGGCCACCTGTGTGAGTATCACAGGTGCACAGGTCATACCTGCTGGAGTGACCATGGATGACAGAGAGCAACTCATGGTCTCCTGAGGACCCCAGCCTACTTGAATCTTTTTGAACCCAAATGAATTTACTTGTGATCGCAAAATCTTATTTTTCTTCTTCAGCCCCAAAGTAAGTATTCTGAAAGCATGTTAGCAATGTTAAGGCACTATATTTTGGGGAGTAAAATATAAACAGAAACAGCTGATCCTTTAAAAATGTTACTTATATTTATGTATTTCTAAAACTCTGTAATTAGAAGCACTTTCCTCAAAGGGTCTAGAAACATAAAGAACAAACACTACAATGTTGGCAGGATGGAAGTTAGTTCATGGAAGCTACTTGTCCTTTACAGAGACAACACATAGCTGGACGTTGGCCGGAATTCCTGTGTAAAGGGACATGTCATACCTTTAGTCTTGAAGGAGAAGTTGCAGTATGTGCAATGGTAGGGACGGACATCTGTGTGGGTTCGTATGTGTTTCTTTAACATGCTAGGTTTCTTACAACGGATTCCACATTCTTCACAAATGTACTTTCCTCTTCCCCTGCCTCGGACGTATACATAATCCTCGTTTGACTTGTATCTAATTTAAAGGGGAAAAATGAGCAGGGAAATTGGACACTGTGTCTTTGAGAAACTATTGATGAAAACTCAACCTAAAAAATAAAGCACAACTTTTATACACAATCTACGATGATTTTAAGTACATTTAAGAAAGAAGATTTCCAGGTTCTACATCACACCTAAAGTTCTGACAGCTAATTCTAACTTGTAGTCATTCAATGTGACATTTACTTCTTAAATATTTCCACAATTTGAAGATGCAAGGTTGAACTTTTTTTCATTATTAAATTCAACACATGACTGTAAACCCTGAAAATAGTATCAAGCTTTGCCTGACACTGGCTCTTGTAGCTTGTTTTTCTCATCATAACTGACACTGGCTCTTATAGCTTGTTCATTATTCTTGAACTAAATCAGGAAGACAGCAAAAGGCAATATACATCTCCCTTAAGAGAAATTTTCCAAGCTATCCCATGCTGCAAGTCCATATGGAAGCCAGGATTACTCTCAAGATATTCTCACAGGCCTCCAGGATCTAAATTTTTTCCTAGTCATCATTTTCTCTATCAAATGGTATTACTTAAGAGACTACTAACACATGTGGTCAGGAAACCTTTAAATAAAATCACCCCTGGCAGGTCTTCATCACAGGACAGCAAATGTACATTTAAAAGGCCAGTTTAAATGTACATTTAAGAAGAAAACATGTACTTGCCCTCCATCAAATATTTTAATTCTTCTTGGTTCACTTTTGCTTAAGGAATTTTCTTTATCTTGCTCACTGTTAATTTCAGAGTCATCTTTATTGCTGAATTCAACTACTGAGGACTTTTGATTACCTACTGCTCTCTGAAAGGGAAAAACAAAAAGAGAAACTATGTTCATTAAACTGGAAACACAAACACCAGAACGTTTCACTAGCAATTAGCATAACACAGTACAGACAAGTGTTTAGCTCAATGAATGTATTCCTAAGAGGTAGCTCAAGTCAAGGCCATCTCCCCTCTTTCCTCCCATCTCCCACCACCGTCTATGACACCTCAAGTGGGAGTCCAGGAACTTGACAGAAATCCTTCTTTAACAGACTCAACAGTCTTTCTGCTTCACTGGCCACCTGTAATAGTTTAAGTCTATTTCTTGTCCTTCCTTCCTTCCTTCCTTCCCTCCTTCCTTCCTTCCTTCCTTCCTGTCTTCCTTCCTCCCTCCCTCCCTCCCTCCTTTTTTTTTCCCCCTGAGATAAGGTTTCTCTGTATAACTGTCCTGGCCGTCTTGTATCTCTCTATAGATCAGGCTGGCCTTGAACTGAGAGATCTGCCTGCCTCTGGGATTAAATGTGTGCACCACTACTGCCTGGTTAAGTCTATCTCTTAAAAGAGTTATTTCTTCAGAGGTGGAAAAGCACTAGCTAACTCTAGATACAATAGAGTCTTGGGTTCCTCAAAGACATCACTAAAACCCCTTTAACCTGGGAGAGCCTCCACAGTGGAGCAGAGCCCCACTTCCCACTCTCCAGCCTGCCCCCCTCCCATTCCTTTGAAGTAGAACATGGCTTCTCTTTCTAGAATGGTTCTCAAAAATCAAACACTGGGTAGCATGAAAGTCATGTCAGGCCAAAGTCAGAGTGTGGGCTGACAACGATAAAATCTTTGGGAAAGGGAGCAGACATCAGAATGACAGCATGTATAGCTGTCCTAGAGGGAATACCGCTTTAAGCTTTGTACAAGACTTCATAGGGCTATGCCACTTTGCCAAATCCAAGTGTTAACGGAAAGGCTACAAGTCCTGTCCTTGCCTTCACAGGAGGCACAACTCCCATCAGGAAGAGTTCCTTTCCTACAGTGGGACTCAGCAAGACTGAAGTGATTTCCTTCAATCAGAGAATGTGCACCATGGAGAAGAGGCTGTGTCCACTAGAAAAGTGCTTGGGAGTCCGGTCCTGACAATGGCAGAGGCAAGCAAAAGATGCTGGCCAACTAGTCCACAGAAGGGGAGAGTGGTGACACAGCACCCGTTTCCTTCTACTCCCCAGGAGGCAAGCAGACCAGACACTCCACAAAGCAGAACACACAAACTCCCGGTGCTGACTTTACCCCTTTAGCATGGTCTTCCTTACCTTCTTTTCAATATCAAATCACCCGGGGGATGGGGAGGGGGGCAGTTAAGAGATGGAAACTGGAACCTGCACATGTTAAGCAAGGTCTTTTTTCCAAGAGCACGCCTCAGCTCTCTACTCCCTGTACCTCTTGCTCATTTTCCTACCATCAAAACCAGCTTCTGCTTGCTGAAGACATCAGGAGTTAAATGGCTCAAACTGTCACTTCAACAGTTCTAGTGTGCTTGCTTGCACACTCCAGGGCATCACCTGTATACTGCCGAAACTCGGCTTTTGTTTTCACTTTCTAACACCTTTCTGCTCCTTTCCATTTTGAATCCTGAATGCATTACCGTACGAGTTATAGATAATAGGTACCCAAGCCTCCTGAGCCACCCGTTACATGGGTTCAGGTCTCCAGTGATAAAATGTATAGCGCTGTTCATGGGTTCAAGTCTCCAGTGATAAAATGTATAGCACTGTTCATGGGTTCAAGTCTTCAGTGATAAAATGTATAGCGCACAGACTCTTGCATTGTCTTTACATGACGCCACTACTCTTAACTCTTGAAACACATTCTTCTGAGTTGTGCCTGCTACCATTTCCTTCTGGGGCTCTCTTCCTAGGAACATTTCCGAGTGGACTTTCTTCCTCATCTCTCCACTCTCCTCCCTCTGAGCAATCGATACCATTCCTGCAAGCTGACAGACCTCTGGACAGACTGTCCTGCTGTCCCACCCCCCCAACCCCCTCTGAGATTTGAAATCTAAGTACACAGTGCCAGAATTTCTTCCAGGGCTTTTTAACTCTCCCCCTTGGGTTCTGGGGATGGAAAGGAGTATCTTACACATGTTCACCACTGAGGTACAGTTCCAGCCTGGGAGAATCATGTTCACTGGGACATTAGGAATATAAACCTAGATCTGCTCACAGGGAGGTATAGCCCAACTAAGGTTCTATATAGGGACCTCATAGTCTAAGAAGTTTCAGCAATGAAATCTCTGAATCTGTAGCTGTACCTTCCTTCCCTGGCATAGATGGTTCTCCATCACCATGTGCAGCCCTTGATTTTCACCTGTGTTGTCAACTTCAGACTCCTTACAAAACCTCCAGCCCATGCCAGAATCCCTGCAGTCTTTTTTTGTTTTGTTTTGTTTTTTTGTTTTTCGAGACAGGGTTTCTCTGTGGAGCTTTGGAGCCTATCCTGACACTCGCTCTGGAGACCAGGCTGGCCTTGAACTCAGCGATCTGCCTGCCTCTGCCTCCCGAGTGCTGCGATTAAAGGCATGCACCACCAACACCTGGCCAGAGTCCCTGCAGTCTTTAACTAAACCAATTTCTTCTCTTTTCCACATGACTTAAAGATCTACTAATTAAAAAAAAAATCTCATTTGTCTAAAGTATCTATCACTATTGTCATCATCAACCCTGCTGAATTAACACCAGCTTATTGTGCCTTGCTGTATCCACAACTCCACACAACAGCCATGTGAGAACTATGCAGACTCCTACTGTAGTGCCAGTAATGCAGGTATTTCATGTGGATAGATTCATAAATGCTTATGGATCAGTACTATGTGCTTGTGAACCTACAGAAGTCAGAGTTCATCAATAATTCTGACTGGAGCCTAATGTAATACCCTTATTTATTTAATTGCTTAAATGATTTCCTTATTTTTATAAAGCCAACAAATTCTAGTGAGAATTCCACCCATTACTCCAAATTATAATGTCATGGCCTTAAATTATTCCATAAATCTTGATCAAATCAACGAATAGGGCATGAGTTTTATGCATTTTTTGGTGGTTATTAGTGGTTCTCAGAGGTTCACTTAGAATTCTGCAGTGGGCATGGTGAGAGCAGATCAGTCTACAGGAGGCAGAGGACAAGTTATTGGTTCTTTGTGTAGTTCACAACAGAATACAGCTACCTCTGGTAGCCTTGAGAGATTATGGCCATGGTCTTCTCTCATCTAATAACTCCTCAATGAAGAGAAAAATCAAAATGCTAACTCCGATTGAGCAGAGTCAGCTAAAGGGAAAACCAAAAACAAACCAACACTCAGTGCCCGAGGAAGTTATTGTTTGCAAAACATTTACAGACTGAATCACTGCCAGTCACACTGGTGATTCTTCCCAGAGTGACTCCCAGGGAGAATGTCACCTTCCCTCTAATAATCACATAGTACAACTTGTCATTCAAAATTAAAATACTTATTGTAAGTAAGACACTTAAAGGTATCAAGACTTATTGAGACCAATTTGCACAAGCTACATTTGAAGAGAAATTATATCTCAAGTACCTTGCTTAAGTTGCTTTTCCACTTGCTTGAATAGACCACTAAATCTGATTTTGAATGGGTGGTTATTGCTTGGCAATACAGCGACTTTCCAGTCTTCTGTTTAGAATTAAGAAGAGAAAGAGCAACTTTTGTAGGCAAACCAAGTGGATTTGGGTTACTGGAGCACATTGTCCATCCAGTATAGGCTGAAGTTTTCTGGTCACTCTGAGGCAACGGCAATGACTTCTGTCTTAACAGATAACACCATGTAAAGCTAGTAGCAGTCTTGAGGCTGGGGAATGATGGCTGAGTGTCTGGTCTGCTTAACAATGAAAGAACAGGGACTGAAAGTTGACTCTGCCCTTGCACGCTTGCTTTATTCTCTTGCTGTTTAACTGCTGGTGACTCCTTTTCCTGGTTGTTGTCTATAGCTTTCAAAGGCAAAACACAGGCACTTTCTGAAGGGACAGGTAAATTTTGCACTGTAGGAGTCAACAATATAGATATCTTGGGATTTTTAAACTCCTGCAGTTCATTGACATGGTCTGTGACTACAAACTTAGAGGGTCCTGATGACAAATTATCAGTTGGTAAAACCTGTGTCAAAATAGCAGTCTCGCAGCTCCTTTCAGGTGTAGAAAATGCGTCCTGCTCTAGTGTCACTCCTTCAAGGGGCTCTGTAGTACAAAGCTGCCTCACCAGCACTGGTTTCTTCGGTTTATTGCCCTCGCCTCTTGAACTCGGCAGCTCCAAAGGTCTAACGTTTGTGCTGCAAACAGCTCCATTCTCATCTTTAGCCCGCTTCTGATGCTTTTCCATGGCAATGTCTAAACTGTTTGCTGGGGAAAGCATCCTTTTACTTGAGGCTGAGGATTCTTGCTGCGGGGAGAGTCTACCAACGGACATCTTCTGAATTGTAGTCAAGGATTCTGAAACTGAAACTGAAGCATTTTGGCCCATCTCTGGAAGAACATGTTTGGATGCAGGATCTTTCTCTGGTGTTGGCAATGCATTTTGGAGACGGTTCTGTGATTCTGGCATGGAATTTTGTTCTTCACTGACTGGCACTCTACTTTGATTAGTCCGGCAAATTGGCAGGTTGGACAGATCATGGGTTACTAGAATTTGTGGCAGAGATGTGACAGTGGCAAAACAGTACATAGGAACATTAGTCTGTTGGGGTACCGGCAGCAAAAAGGATGGCAGTCCCTTCTGCACCTGATCGTTTGGTGGCCTGAGCTCCAGTGATGGCAGAGGGCATGACTTAGACACAGGGTCAACTGGTTTGGCTGACAGTGCTACTGAAGCCACACATGGATCTGTTCCGGTTTGATCTGGAAGAACTTGATTAGGTAAAGGATGCAAAGGACTAGAAGAGCAACCCTGGCCAGAAGTGAATGGTTGACACTGGAGCTGGTACTTAGGAGCAAAGCTGCCCTCGCACGTAGAGGACGCACACATATTAGGATGTGTACCCGCTGGCAGAGACGGTGCTGTGTTTTGGTGACTAAGGGATGTGTGAGTTTTATTTAATAAATGGACACCAAGAAGCTGTTGAGGAGGAACAGTGTCAGTAGAGCTAGAACTTGACTTTTCCGGCTGAAGATCCTTAGCCAGGGCCTGGGAGTGCACACTAAGTGCAGGAAACTCAGAGCAAGATGCATCGGGAAGCCTTGGACCCTGAAATGCCATTGCATTCACACTAGGAAGAGCAATATTTTGGAAAGCTGATGTACTAGCCGGACATAGGTGACTATCGGAAGCTATGTTTAAAGATATCTGCCGGATCAGGGGACCTCGCCTCCTTTCCAAAAGGGGCACATGCCCAGTACCCCCAACACCAGAAGGGGAACTGGAGGGCTGTGACTCAGCAAGTGCTGCCGTTGCCACCTGTGAAGGAGGAATGCTCCCACAGTCAAATGACTTACTTCGGAAATCAGAGACCTCCATCAGTGTGGGCATGCAACTGATCTGCTCTGATGCAGCACGCCTCATTTCCCTGTGACTGCCAGGGACACTCAATGTGTTCGAGCCCAGTGGAATCAGAAGAAACTCTGCTTTGTTTGGAAAATCGACTTTGGGGGATGCCTCTGATTTAGAAATCTCTTCTATGTCTAAGGAGGCTGAGAAGCTGGATGCGTGGGATAAGCTGCTTTCTCTGCTGAGACTCCGGGAGACAGTGGAATCGAAGCTTGACTCAGTTGAAGAGTGTTCTATCTCAGCCAGCCGGAGCCTTTTCTTTTTGGGTGGCAGTTTCTCCGTTGGCAGCTTTGACAAGGTTTCACTGCGCTGAGGCCAACTGAACTTCTCTGACTTTTCTTCCTCATGGCCCTGGGCTTCCAGGTCCCGGTCTGGCTCTTCAGTGACCAGAATTTCTGGGACTTGGATGTTGTGCTGCCGGACCAGTCTCAAGGGCTGTCCTAACACATACCGCTCACCTGGAGTCTTCCTAGAACATTCCCATGGCTCTCCTCGAAGGGCCTGTGACAGTGCCATCTGAGGTGGGTGACCTTCCTCTGGGGCAATCCCTATTACCTTCAGAGCCCCAGGCATGCTGGTTCTGCCTAGCTCCTGTAAAGAAAGGGTGGTGCCTCCTTCTATTGGCTCCACTTTGTCAAATGAACTAGGCCTGCTCAGGGAGTTGGTGTGCTGGATGACAGAGATGCCGCCGCCACCGCCTTGTCTCTTCACCTCCATCTTGTCCTGAGCTGCACAATTCAGCTGCTGTTCAACCACAGGGCACTGCTTTAGGTGTAGGGCCTGCTCAGGGGTCCTGGGCACAAGCTGAACAGGAATGCTCTGCAGCTGGACACCTCTGTGTGGCTGGTCACCTGCTGTGGCAGTGGCGTGTTTGGATGGACTGGGAGTAGAGCCCAGGGCAGGCTGCAGCTGAGGGGCTTCGGCGCTTTCAGGAGACGTGCCACTTTCCCGTGGCTGCAGGTCCTCATCGTCACCTACGCTCTTCATTTTCCTCCGTTTCCTTATCTGGGGTGTCTGCTCCCACACACCTGTGGGACCAGCAACTCTGTAGTGGAGAACCTGGGGTTGTGTCCCACCAGGTGCAGGGCCATGCTCAGGCTCTCTCACACCCACCTTTGTTTTGGGCCCATGTAACTCTGAGCAGTAAAACTTCTTATGGTTCTCGAAATTCTCTAGTTTGCGGTACCTGTTTCGACAGGTTTCACACTCAAACATGGTCCCCCGTCCTTGATGGGACTTCTTCTTTTCTAGGTGAGGGGCTTGGGCTGCTTTGCTCGGCACTGGCCCGGGGTCACTGGTGGCTGGGCATCCTTGACAGCTCTCATCCACAGACTGCCCAGAGCCCAGCATGTGATTCTCACCCACTGACGCATCTTCCACAGCAGCCTGTCTGACCAGGGGACGGTGATGTCCACTTGGGGGCATGGACGGGTTGGGTCCTGACACAAAGACATCATCATTGAAGGTGCCGATTTTATCGTCAAATGACTGGCTTCCTCTTAGAGGCGGAGGGGGAGGAATCATATTTGTGGGGACAGCTGAATATCCTGTGGTTGGCATGGAGTTACTTCTCGTGATAGGCAGGCAGTCCAAGGATGGAACAGACAGGAGGAATACCTGCTTTGACTTCTCAGTCGGGGTGAATGGGGACTTTGGTATATCAGAGCTGGAACTCGTTCTCCGGCCCATTGGTTTTAGGTCAAACTGGAAGGAATCTTTAAATATGTATGATTTGGGGGAGTCGATGCTCCCCCGCCTAGAAAGTGAGGTTCTCCTGGGCTTCACACTATCCAGTTGTTTATCATCAACCAGGGCTTCATTGTCAGAGATCAGCTTTGAAATCCTTTCCTCCAGAGTTTTGGTTGCCAAGGGTGGGCGCATCTGGCCTGCTAGAGCTGATGGCTTCTCTCCAGGGGCCAATGCAGGAGGTGCTGGAGCACTGACTCGAGACCCTGGGGGTCCACTGTTCTTAGCTGGGTCTGGATCCATGGTGGGAAAAGTTCTGGCAAATGGAGTTGGTGGACTCACAGCTTGATCAGCACTTTCGGAACGTGAAAAGTAGCCTGAATCTGTGCTTCCTAAGCTCCGTGGACTCAGAAGCAGTTTGCCCTGCTGCTCCTGGGGGTCGTCTGTGGCCTGCTGCCTTTGGAGTTGCGCATGTGTTGTCCCACTGTGAGACTCTTGCTTCCCTTCTGGCTGACTCATATCCCCTTTCAGATGGAACTTCTCATCTGCCTCTAGGGAAGATACACCGGCTGGATGTGACAGTATGTTTGCAACATGAAGGTCCTTCTGCCTCTGTGTGCTAGGAAGTTGAGGCTTGGGACTGGCCCCCTGCGGACTGTCAGTTCTTAGTGTGGAAACACTTACTGGGTGGACCACAACTTTTGGTAACTCTGTCAGGGCTTGTGACTCTGAAGGTCTGTCCTGTGAAGAGAAGCCGCTGACCACATGATCTGGGGTGCCTGAAATGGACTTGGGTAAAGCGTCAGGATTTGATATCGTCTTCATTATTTGCACAGGTTGTAGGTCCATGACCCCTGGGTCATTCTGCCTCCCATCTCCAGGTCCCTCCTCCTCACTCTCCCCACTGTCTTCAACATCTGAATGGACACTAAGTACTTTGGGGCATTCTTGGGACAAGAACAAGCCACCAGCCTCTGGCTGTAAGACGAGACCCAGTTTGATAGTGTGCGCATGGGATTTTTTGTGCTTATACAGGTTACTTTTAGTCTTAAATGAAAACCCACAAGTCACACAGGGGTAGGGCCGCTCACCAGTGTGGGAGCGGATATGCTTTAAAAGCACGCTGGGCTTTGCACATGCTCTGTTGCAATACTCACAGATATATTTGCCTTGCTTTTTTGGCTTCTGATCTCGCAGAAGAAGATTGCACATTTGCTCCACACTTTGACTGACAACAGAGGCAACATGAGTTGAACTGTAAATTGGCCCTGGGGGCGACTGTGTGGAACTGGTGGGACTGACTGACGAAGGTGACGTGGAACCCATTTGCTGGTGTGGAGGAGTGACCTGAGTTCTACTGGAGGGAGGAGGGAGACCTATGGTGGATGTCATTGCTATATTGTAAATCGGTTCAAGTTTAGTGTTTTCAGGGGTGTGCAGATTTGTCAGGGATCCTGTTAAGCCCAGACGCCCCGGAAGCTGCTGATTCTGTTGGCCAGGTTTGGGAACTTGGTGGTCGTGTGGGTTATACAAGTGAGAAACAGACTGAGCTGCCACTTGCTCATTCTTCTGAGCAGAGGCCACATGTACTGAGAATGAGGTACACGGAGAACACTGTGACTCGGCCACCAATTCTTGGGACGTAGGATTTGGGGCATCCGGGGAACTGCTCTTTAATTTACAAGGGGGCCGGACAGTTTTATTTGGTCTCAGGTTTTCTGTCTTAATTGCACAAGATGAGCCCTTTTGTGACAAGGTGCTCAATTCTGGCTCCATTGCTTTCAATAAGACATCGAACGCGGTACTTGTGTAGGAGAGGGGCGTGGTGCTACAGCGAGGAGAGCTACATTCACTATTGTCAGTCCTGGTTTTACTAGGTGAGGAGCTGGAGTCCCGCTGTCCATCAGGGTCACTGAGCCTGGCTGGGTCTGAGCCCTCGGACCTCCATCTCCGGAGCTCTGACCTGTGGTGGGGAAATGAGGCCTTCTTTGGAGAGACTGAGTCTTCAGATTTTGAGGCCTCAGCAGTCATCCCAGGTGTTTCTCCATTTTGCTTGGTACAGTGCTTCCCGCTTTTAGCAGGGACACAGTTGTGTTTCTTAGGAGCCTCTGAAGCATTCTGGACAACACTGAATGATGACTCTTCTGTGTTTTGCTTGTGTTTAGTCTGGAGAGGGTTCCTCAGGGGGGATTTGGGTATTTTCTTCAGGTGATTCTCAGCAACAATCTTTTTTCGTTTCACACCTTTAAGAGACTCAGAGGTTCCTTTAACGCCAGCCTCTAGGATTTCTGCTAAGACAAAACAGAAAACCGGTTGCTAAAATTGTACACACGCCATCCTTGTTTAACAACTACAGTTACTATCAAGAGGGTGAAAGCCTCCTTTAAGAGAGCCATGTCCACACTGTGGACATTTTAAGAAGGTTCTCAGGCAACACCTACAGAAACACTAATAAAAAGGTCATGCTGAGTTTTTCTGGGGGAACCCACGTCATAGAGCTAGACCTTTCACAAGGAGATAACCCTTCCCCATTGTTGACATAACTGGGGACTACTGACACCACATTCTGAGAAGGCTGGCCAAGAAAAGAAGAAAACCCAGCCTTCCTATGGGGGTATCTAACTTACCACACTCACAACCATTAATTGCAAGCTCCAGGAAGCTTCTGTATAATGGATGCTCATGTTTGTATGCATGAAAAGGTTATAGTAGTGAATTAGTGAACAGACATCTGGTGGGATCAGGAAGTGTGATGACCACAGAGATTGCATCAATGAAAGTTACAAAAATACAGAAACACTCATTTGTGGTTTCTTGCCAAAGACATGAGAAAGCCTGAAGACAGTGATGGCTCTTGGTTTAATAAAAATTACCAACATAACTGAACAAACTATTCACTACATGTTCTTTGCAGTATGAGGAAAAGGAAGTCAAGTAGACATACAGAGACAAACAGACGAGTAAAACCTACTCGTTTTGAGCACCTTGTCACAAAAGGGCTCATCTTGTGCAATTAAGACAGAAAACCTGAGACCAAATAAAACCCACAAGTAAATAAAAGAAGACACTGACCACATTTTAAACTGCATTGGAAGCAAAAGAGTTTAAATGGCATAAACTATCCACAATTTCTCTAAACTATTATGAATTTAGGTAAGGATCCTTCACCATGATTCAGTCTGTTTTGGATGTGTTGGATCCTTGGGCATATAAACAGAAATTATTTCACCATGTATCACTTATTTTAGAAAAGCCAAATATTTTAATTTATTACTTTCACATAACTGCTTCAATGTACACATTTGAAATTCATACTGGACCAAAGCACTGTAATACCCACTTTACCTTTGATGATGATGAAAGTTTACATAAAATGTTCTAGTCCTGCCGTGACATGCATGTATGTGCACTCACAGATACACTGAGTGAAGGGAAGATACCAACTCCATTGTAGACACCTTTCTTCCCCGGGGGCATAATGGGAAGGCAGAGGCCTCACTCCAGCACTGCAGTGAAGCCACATGAAGTACCAGCTGTTGTCTACAGAGCAAGCCTTTGGTTTTCTTTCAGGCTCTCAGCACTCTTGTACAAAGTGACATTTTCCTCACTGGCTTCTCCTCAAAATACATTTAACAAACAAGTCATGACTTGCTTGTGGAACTCTTTGAGCTACCAGACAAGGGTGACAAACTGAGAAATGATGCTCACTGTAAGAGGGAGTAGTTTCCCCGCCCATTTCTCAAAAGCCAGGAGATGAGCAGTCACAAAAGAGAAAGCCATTAGGCTCTAAAAATAACTTTACAGGAAAGGATGAGAAGTTGCTCAGGAGGGGTGGCCCATGGACCTGAAACCCTGTCTACATCAAGTCTCATCAAAGTTCTCTCTTGGTACGTATGATAATTTTAATATTTCACATACTTTCTGGAATAATCTGTTTTCAAGTGTTCATATTTTTAAAATCAGATCTTGCTATGTAGTCCAGGCTACTCTGAACGTGGGATCCTATTGTCTCTGCCTCCTGAGTGCTGGGATTATTTATTTATATCACCATGTCAGACTGTTCTGTTGTTGTTGTTTTAGTTAAATGGTGCCTGGCATTGCAAATAAATCAACCTATAGGTGAAATAGTCCAAATTATATTGTTTTAAATAAAAGTTGTAACATGAGTTCTAATAGATCTTAATAATAAAAGCCGGAAATCAGATAATAGGGGGTGAAAGCTGAGAGATCAGAGAAGCAGAACAGGTAGCCACTAGAGTTATTACCTCTACACACTCCTCAGACTAAAAGAGAGCAAGTTCCTGTCTCTTCCTGCCTATATTCTTCTCTCTGCTCAGCCATCTCACTTCCTGTCTGCCTGTACAGACCTCCACACCTCTATGGTTAGCTAGTGGCAAGCTCTGCCCTCTTCAGGCAAGTTTTGTTTGTTAGAATATAACAAGATCTTTTCTTTTCTTTTTTATGACAATGAGACATGTCTACTCCTGGCAGCACTAATCTACTTTAGAGAAGACGATGGACATCAAAGAAACTCCACATGGAGTGGCAAAGGTTAGCCACTGGGCAAGAAAGTGCTATTGTCCTGACTGCTGACAGTATGCTCTCCAAACTGGACAAGCAGAACACAAAAGAAAGGACTGCCAAATTTTGCCAAGACAAGGTAGGACAGCCCTTCAGAACATCCTGCTTCACAGAAAAGTCTGTCAAATATGCTAGGCCTGTAGGCCAAAGATAGATGCCCCAACATTTTAGATGAACCTTGGGTTACTACTGGCTAGGCAGCCAGCTGTTTCTGTCATTTCTTACATTTTCTTGGAAGTCACTTGCTTGCACTTCCTGCTTACTCAAGTAATAGTATTTCCTTCTTGGACCTTCAATGAAGTTGATGATTTTATAGTTATAGTTTTCCTTGTTACCAGATCCAGAAAAGAAATTCACTGAAGAAATGTAAAGTGTATAAGGTTGAGACACATAAAAAGATAGTTTTGGTAATGCAAGTTAAAATAGAAAGTAAATTAGGCTCAACCTTTTGGACTTACCAAGATAGGATAGACATGGAGTATTTTCTCCAAATGTGTCAATTGTTAATGGGCTAGACACTGATGACATATTTATTGCCTGAATATATTGTATATAATCATTGTACTTATTGTATAAGTTTTTATGTTATAACCTTTTTTATTTTTAGACAAAAGGGGGAAATATGGTGATATTTTGTTTATACTCTAACAAATAAAGCTTGCCTGAAGATCAGAGGGCAGAGCTAGCTACTAGCTAGCCATAGAGATCTGGAGGTCTGTGAAGTTGCTTATTTTTAGTTCTTCATTTGTATCTTTAACTTTAGTATATGGTGTACTGTGTGTGTGCACCTGAGCTGTATGCCTATGGGTGTGTGCACTTGTGTTTCATGCTTATGGGTGTGGGTGCTCCCGTGCTGTATGCCCATGTATGCATGGGGATGCACCTGTGTTGTAAGCCTTTCTGTGTAGGTATACCCATAGGTACAATGTGGAGGCCAGAGCTTGCATTGATTGGGTCTTCCTCTACACCATAATTTCTGAGGCAGGGTTTCCCACTGAACCCAGATCTTGTCATTTGAGCTACACTGGCAAATATCTAGGATCCTAATGTCTCTGCCCCACAAGCATTGGTATTAGAGGCATGTGCTACCATGCCCAGCTTCTCTGTGGTGGCTGGGGGCTGAAGACAGGTCCTCATGCCTGCAGAGCAAGCACTTCACCCACTGAGCCATCTCTTCAAACCCTCTTTTTAAATTTATTGTATTTATTTATTGCACTGATGTATGTATGTATGTATGTATGTATGTATGTATGTATGTATATATGTATGTATGTATGTATATCCATCTGTCTATGAACATCTATGTGCCACGAAGCATGTAGAGTTCAAAGGACAAACTTATAGAATTGGTTCTCCTTTTCTACTATGTGTATATCAAAGATAAAATTCATCAGGCTTGGAAACAAATACCTTTACATGCTGAGCCACCAGGCTGGCCCATTTTGTTTATGATATATGGTCTCAGGAGCTCAGGCCTGAACTCTCAATGATCCTCCTGCCTCAACCTCTTGAATGCTGGGATTACAGATATGTGCCCCTAATCCTGTCTTCACTTGAGTCTACCTTAGCATTTAATAAACACTTCTTCCCTTCAAAGTTCTCCTTTGCTGTCTGGCAGCTTAGTTTACTTAAGGAAACTTTTCTTCTAGTATATCTCCCAACATACTTTCTAGTACATTTTTCTTTGGGGTAAGGTTCTTTTCTTTAATGCCAACCCACTTATTGTGATCACCCTCACTTTCACCTATACTCTTTTCTTTCTTTGGTTTCTTCTGTTTGTCTTTCTCTATAATTCCCTAATGCTTTTCCTTTATGCCAACAATTTCATTTTCAAGCCATTAAACTCTTAACGCTTTTGATTTCATTTGTTAGCTTTAGAGTGCTGTTGTTGTTTTATTCCCTTAGTTTTTTATTTCCCATTTCATCTCATTTCATTCTCTTAAGTTCGAGCTCTTGTTACAATATTTATGATGTCATTAACTTAAAGTTACTTCTGTTATCTTGAAAACTATTTTTGATCTGTCTTTCACGTTCTTATATCCTTTCTCTGGCTAAAACTACAGAAGGGGCTGTCACTCAAGGACACATTCTAGGTCTCTTTTTCAAGCTGCATTTGTTCGTTCTTGCTTTTGCTAGATTTCTATCATAGGTAGGTGGAAGGGAAGAAGGTGACAGTGATGTGTGGAGAGGTTCTCCCAGGGCTGTGTCAGAGTGAAAACCTGCCTGCATCTCAGGTAGTGGCAGCAGGACTTTTCACGGAAGCAGAGTGCAAAGCCTATAAACAGTTTTCCAAAAGTTCCCAGAGGTTTCCTGTCTTTATATGGGAGCACTGAGCTAGTTTAGGGGGGTGGGGGGGCAGAGTCATTTCACTTGGCATTTCTCAGAACCTAAATTCAATCTGCATTTATGGCCTGGGATCCATGGCTGGAAATTCAGGACAAGTCATTTTCAGTAGGAAAATGGTGGTTAGGCTAATTATGGCAGAGCCAGTTAACATAACATTACAGAACCATTTAAAATAATTACTAAGATTACACAGCAATCTGAAAATTATGATACATGAAGTATACATGCACATTCTTTTCTTTCCCTAGAGAGTGGTCTGGGCTAGACGCAGAGATCTGGAAATACATAGTGAGAGCTGTTTTTATAAAAGTAAATAAATGACCAGCCAAAGAGAACAAGTTGTAGAGAGAAAAAGGTCTGGCATCAGAGGCCTAGGTAATTGCTACAGTTAAGAGTGAGCTCGGAATAAGAAGAAACAAGGAGGAATTCAAAAGATACAATGAAACCTAGGATAAAGAAGAAGTACTTAGGGAGCAGAGTTTAGACAGCTTTCACACAGCAGCTGTAGTGGCCAACAGTGTTAAACACACAGGATGGTATCAAGGAGAGGTCACCAGGCTTGCTGATCATGGGAATGGGATGGATGTCCTTATGTCTGAAAGTGTGGTAAGTGGGTTCCAGAGGTCAAACCCATCTCCTCCTCAGGGTAAGTGTCTGGTAGAGGGAGACCACAGGGGCCAGCGAAAGCAGATTGCTTCCAGGAAACACAGCTATGGAGGGAAAACCCCAGGTGTTACTACCAGGGCAGAAGAAAAGAAATTTCTCAGGGTAAGACAGCTGAGTATGCTTGTAGATAGAAAGCTACCCTTGGCGGAGCCAAGACAGAAACACAGACAGAGAACTAGAACATCAAATGCACCGTGAAGAGGTGTACTCAGGAAACTATGCCGAACTGAGGAAAACTGACCGACTGTGCTGGACAGAAAGAAATGGCAGCAGCGGTTTCAGAGGGGCACATCTCTGACTCACTCCTAGCCTGAAGGGGGTAGAGGAAAGCACTTTCCTCTTTCAGGAAGGGGGTTTCATGAACATGGTGTGCAGAAAAGTGTTTAGGGCGCACATAGGAAATAGCAAGCAAGCCCTGTGGCACATACAAGAGCCGAGTGGAGGACTCGGTGGGAAAGGGACTCTGCCTGCAGGTTTTGCTCAGCCCTGAATACAAAGCAGAAGAGGTGGGAATTTGCACAGTAGGAAACAGGAAACCATAGTGTTCACTGCCAATCTCTTCCTTCCCACCAGGAATATGATCGAGAAATATTAATGTTGTGGTGGCTTCTTAAATCTCTCCCATCTCCTCAGCCTCTATCTACCCCATTTTCACACTACTTAAAGAAAACTAAACTATTGCCCAAAAAGTTGGTATTGAGAAACAATTAAGCTTTCAGCAAAGAAGGTTAAAACATGGAATAGGGATCCTACGGTTCGGTCAGTAAGGTCTTTAGCATTCAAGAACAAAACCCTGAATCTGAATCCCCTATATCTAGCATATAAAGAGAAAGGAAGGGAGGGAAGGAGGGAGGAAGAGAGGGAGGGAGGGAGGGAGGGAGGGAGGGAGGGAGGGAGGGAGGGAGGGAGGGAGGGCAGGCAAAGAAGGGAAAAGAAAACAGAAGAAAAGAAAGGAAAAGAAAAGGATAAAGAAAAACCTGGGTTTGGTAATGTATGCCTGTGAAGCTAGCACTGGGAAAATGGAGACGGGAGGATTTCTGGGCTGGCCAGCTAGTCTTGCAGAATCATGAGCTCCATGTTTAGTGAGTGAAAAAATTGTATCAGCAAACAAGAATGATAAAGGAAGAAAACAAAGTGTTAGCCTCTGCCCTCAATGTACATATGCAATACACACACATGAACATGTCCACATACCTACAACACATTAGAAAGGAAGACTTAATCAGTAAAAGAAAAACAGACATCCTTGCCTGCAGACTGCACTGAACTGTTAAGCTGTTAATCTACATCTAGCATATAAACAAGCTCTGGAGGTGAACAGGGAAAGGAACCCTCAAGAGACTGGCAAAGCTGCCACCTAAGATGTCAGCATGAAGCTCTGTTTTCCACATGGCCACGTGGAAAGCAAAATAATGGCCAGCAAAATGAGGATGCACCAATCCCTTGGACTAAGAGCAGGCTTCCTCCAGTGCTGGAGAGGCTGTGCAAGCCTGATGAGATTATGGACTTTGCAATGAGGAAAGCATCCTGAACTATAATGGGATCCTTTCAAATCCCCATTAGACTCTGATTAAACAGCATCCAGGAATGAGACTGGGCCATGAGATCTGACTTGGCCCTGATGCCTACAAAGCTACGGAGGGGCCAGGGAGTTCCTCAGAACAAGAGCACATGGTAGTCATGGACCTGGAGTATCCTCAGACTCCTGTGTTGAAGGCCTGGGCAACTGTACTCCTAGGTGGAATTTTGGAGAATAAACTGCATTATGGGGGCTCAGGCTCCATCAGAGGATTGATCAATTAATGGGCTCATAATGAGATGCACCACTGCAGAGCAGGGCTTCACTGCAAGCAGGGTTCTGCACTTTGGTGTCAGGTTGTCACGAGGTAAACAGTGTCTCCAGGATTCTCTGCTATACATCCTGCCCAAAGAAATGGAGCTGGACCACCCAGAAACTGTGAACCAAAACAAGCACTCTGTCCTCTAAACTGGGTCTTGGGTTATTTTGTACAGCAAGCACCGCTAACAGAAACAGCATGTGCTTAGCATAGGCAAACTGCTGGGTTCAATTTGCTCTCCTCCAAAATAAAGAAGAAATAATGGGACACCAAAGAATGAATGAATGGGAAAATGGAGAAAAGAAACATTGATGAAATGAATGGAGTGATCTGAAGAAACTGGGAGTGGCCCTTAGTTGAGAGGCAACAGATCAGTCTAGGAAGAACTAAGGAGTATAGCCACAATATTGAATCCTGCCAATAGGGACAATGAGCAAGAAAACAGATTATCCTTACACCTCTAAAAAGAAACAGCCCTCTGACACCTTGATAGAGCCCACTCTATCGACATAATGACAGGACAATGAGTACTTTATTCTGCTTAGTTTGCTCATGGGTGTAGCTCAATGGTAGAGTAAATGCCTCACAAGAATCAGGGCACTAGGTTCAATGCACTGCATCACACATGTTAATAATAATAATCTTAGCAAATGAAAATAAAAATTAACTGTCTAGAGCAATAAAAGCAGACTGTCTCTGCTACGGCCAAACTATACTGCTGAAAGTTAACTGAGCACAGCATGTCTTCTAACCACAACAAAGTTCAACTAGAAATAAATAGCAGGAGATATCTGGAAAATCTCCAGCTGTATGAAAATTAAGCAATGCAATTCTAACTAGCCAGAGAGGAAAACCATGTCACCAGGGAAACGAGAAAAATCAAAACAAAACTTGCACACTAGGAAACAGTGATGAGCATTTGCTTCACACCAGTGCCACACACAACCACACTGCCATGTACTGGTATAATGCCACACACCACCACAATGCCACACACCACAATGCCATATACAGCCACAATGCCAGACACCGCCTCAATGCCATGTATTGCCACCATGCCACATACCACCACAATGCCCCACACCACAATGCCATGCACAGCCATAATGCCACAGACCACCACAATGTCATGCAATGCCACTCAGAAGTAAAGCCCAGTTACATCTCACTGCATGACGGGGACAAGAGGAACTCTTCCAGAACCATTGCTGTCCTTAAGCATTTCTTGAGAGCATCCCACTTATTCAATAAGCCAGAATGATGATGAGGACGAACAGTATTTTGTGGGGACAGTCTTCCCACCTGGCCGCAAAGAATTGGCCAAAAGTCTTGACTGGTACCTCCTTACCAACTTAGCAAACATCAATCATTTTACTTACACCAAAGCTGATAGAAAACAGAATGGAAAATGCTTCATTTATAACAGAAACCTGGAAACTCTCAGAAGTAAATTCTATGCCAAGTATTAAAAACATGCAGAAAATACAACAGTCTTGTGTGTGATGCACCTGCAGCATGGAAGGTGGGGTAGGAGGTGAGGGGTGGGGGGAATGCAAGTTCAGAAACACTGGTTGTCACCATGCCTCGGAAAAAAAATCAATATTGTGAAGGTGCCAACACAAAGCTTTTAAAATTTCTATAGTTTATAAAACGTCAAGAAAAAAAAAAAAAACCCTTCAGTTTCTAATTTGACAAGCCATAATGTTTACTCAGGAAAATAAACCTAAATTAGACAATGTCATTCTGCAAAGGACTTTAAGGACCAACCATGGCCATGACACAGCACTTTCCCCCAAGACCAAATCAGTGGTGAGATGGAAACTTATAAAGTTTTAATATGTTATAAAGCCAGAGTTCAAAGCCTTAGAAAAATGATGGCACCATTTTCAATATAACATTCTGATCTCATATATATATGAGATGATAAAGTAAATATAGGTTATAAGCAAACATCGTGTAAAAAATAAAGCCAATATAAAAACTAAAACCAGAGAGACAACTAGCAAAGCACAGGTGAATTCTTGGCTTATCTTATGCTAGAAATATATTAAATTTTTTAAAAAGCAAGCAAAAGAAAAGTGATTTAGATACATTAAAACTACAGTCTCCAGGCATGTAGATATATGTAAATATACAGAAAGTAAAAAAAAAAAAAAAAAAAAATGAGAAATGTACCTGTAGTGGATGAAAGGTTGGTTGATAGAATAATTTATAAACAATTTTTATGTGGGATTTCTGCTAAAGGAAAAATAAATAATGAAGACCTTCTCTGAGAACTGGTTAGCCAAACAAAACACCAGTATTATTAGCTTGGAGGTAAAGAAGCACTAGAAAGATAAAGAAGTTACCAAGTCAAGATCCCCAAGGGATTAAAGTCCCCCCAACTGGGGACACTGGCATAATCAAAGAGGGGGAATAAGGCTGTGGAGTTCTGGCTGTCTAAACAACAGTAGAAAGACAGACTACAGAGCCCACTAGGAAGGGTGTGCATGCTAAGTCCTGAATAGTCTCCTATTTGGGAGCTTCAGGCTCCCTGGTCTAGGAGTGAGAATGAACTGGATGACAAGCAAGCTCTGCATATCCTGCAGTTCACTATTCATGGCTCCCAAAGTCACAGACCTGAAACATTAAGATCATCTTAGACTGTTATTCTCCCAGAAGCCTAGGAAGAAGAAAACGGATCTTCTCCGAGGAAAGATTTCAATTTAGCCTTCAAAATACTTTCACAGTTTGCAAACAAAATGTCCAGTATGAGTTCAAAGATAATGGGTCACCTGAGAAAAGAATTCAGCATTAAAGAACCATTTCCATAAATGTAGTGACAAGAGAGCCAATAAGCCAGAACAAGTAAAGACTTGTATGTGTTTATTGTGCTGAAGAATACTAAAGATCTAGAGGAGAACCACAGGCTGTAACAGAGACACTGTAGCTTTAAAAAGCACTCTATGGAGCACAAGCAAGAGGAACAGAGAGAATGCACCTGGACTTAACAGTGGGAAACTGTAAAAGTCAAAGACAACATTCTTCATGAGAAAAGCATACTGATAATAATTTTGAAAACCAGATTGCTTTCAAGGACCAACAGTTGACATGCGATATTACAAAGTGCCCTAGAGGAAATAAACTTTTATGCCAAGTTTCTACCTTCCTGACCCAGCAAGAGTTCTCCAGACTGAAGGTGAAGGAGATACTGCCTACAAGATGACACTTTAAAGACTTTGTCACAACAGGGACATATTAATAGAGAAACTCAACACAATAGACACACACTGCTAGACAGGTCAACCCAACAGAAATAAATAGAGAATTCAATACAACGGATACATATTAACAGAGAAACTCTACATGATAGTCACTAATGGAGAAAGTCAATACAACAGACATAATAATAGAGAAATTCAACACAACAGACAACACACAGAAATTCAATACAACGGACACACATTAACATAGAAATTCAACACTAACAGAGAAATTCAACATTGTTCTTCAAACAAAAGCAAAGTTCCAGAGTGAAAACTCACATAAGGCAAACCAACAGCAAAAAAGTGACTCATGGGTGGACCAGACAAGAGGCCAAAACTATGGTACAGGCTGAATCTACAAGTCCTCCAAAGACTCCTGCTTTAAGGCTGTCCCGAGCTTGGCACTGGGTGGTGGTATAATCTCCAAGGACATAGGTCTTAGGTGTTCGGAGACATGCCCTCCAAAGGGGACTGTGCACACTCAACTTCTCGGCTGCCACTGAGAGAGCGGCTTCCTCTCTCTGCTCCACCCTATCAACATGATGTGTCTCCCCAAGGACTCAAACCATTCCAGCCAATCAACCACGACCTAAATCTTCAATAACTATCGGCTAAAAGAAACCTTTCCTTCATGTTTATGTTCTGTGACATTCTGTTCACATGACAGCAAGTCAACTTATACAAACTGCATGAAACACAATCAAGTACAAAGAATTCCAACAAAGGCTAACAACGGAGGAGTCAAAGGCAGGTAAATGGGTCAGCCCAGAAAAGAGGAGAGAAGCAGTGACAGGATTAACGGCTATGCCTGTGTTAATGTTGCATTTTCTTTTGTGGGCATTTCTGTTGCTCACCATGTCTCTAAATGTTACATCCTAACAATACTTTGCAATGGGTACTACTTTATCCAGATACCTTTTAAAGATATCGAAAAGAAGAGAACTGGCAATACCTAGTGCTGGTTCTAGCCATCTCACCCTTTCCGTAAGCATCAAAGAGAAAGTTATACAACTGTGTGTCTAGAGACAGGTTCTTTGACTATGCTACAGTACAAGGCCGGCAAAGGGAGTAACAGAAGATCAACAACCACTGATAGCAGGTGTAATGAAATAACTCTATCTTCGATTTTTTCTAACAGGCTCTAATTCTGAATAATGAGTCAGGCAAGTTAGAAATGAAACAGATAAAGCATGTGGGGTGCATACCTTCAATCCTAGCACTTTGAAGGCAGAGGCAGGTGAATCTCTTGAGTTTGAGACCAGCCTGATCTACACAGCAAGTTCCAGGCAAGCCAGGGCTACATAGTGAGACCCTTTCTTAAAAGAAAGAAGGAATGGAAGGAGGAAGGAGGGGGAGACTGGAGAAATGAATCATCAGGTAAAAGCATACCCTGCTCTTCCTGAGGACCTAAGTTCATTCTGTCAGGTATTTCCCAAGGGTCTGAATTTCCAACTCTAGAAGCTCCAACCCTTCTTCCAGAACCCATGAGTACCAACACATGTCATGCATACACACAGATGCACAACTTAAAAAGAAACAAAAAGAAGTCTAAGCCAAATATCCTCATGTATTTCACAGGTTCACAAAATACACTAAAAGGAGGCTGACTTTGCCTCTGATTAAGACATGAACTGTAAGGAAAAAGTTCCATTTCCCTGTCCTAAAAGTCTTTGCAGTTGTTTTTGGATTGTTTCGCTTTCATGAGAAATATTGAAAAACCTTAGTGATTTGTTTAAGAAAGCCCAAAGATCTCTACACTGTAGGGTTGCTTTCATCCAGTTCCAGGAATCAGTCACACTATGGGTGAGTCCACAAGAGCAACATGAGATGATCATTTGTCCCAGCAGCATGTGCTCAGGACCACGAACTATCAGATGACACTCAGGAAGCCTCAACTCAGAACCGCTGACATTTATTACAGCAGGGGCTATGTCTACCAATTTGACAGATGCTAAAAAGTGTTCATTTTCCTACTTTCAGTGGTTTACAAGGATAATGCTGATGCTGACCCCTAGTCACAAGGAAAGTTATAAACTGTATGATACTGACTCTTATGAAGTTAGGTTTTGTAGAATTCCTGCATATTTAGTGTTAAACTGTCAGAAATCTAGAATCCTCACTTGATGGTTCACACCCACCAGGCTAAAAAGATGTTGATATCACAATACAAGTACAGAAGAAGACTCTAATTCTTCATGATTAAAGGAAATCTTGAGGAAAGAGCAATTTGTAGCTATCCATAGACTCTATTAGAGGTTAAAGAACGAGGCTTTTTGTTAGTGAGACAAACATCAACGGTTTGTATGCATCACTGTGCCAGATAATTGAAGATACTAAAAGAAACAATTTGCTTTAGATAAGCAATCTAGGTTACATGTACCAGGAGAAATAAATAGCTATTTAACTACACTGGAGAAAGAAAAGCAATAGTGTGCACTGTTTACAAGCCCTGCCTGTAAGGTAAAGGGACCCACCGTCTCCCACTCCTTCTTTGTTGAGTCAGCAACTGCCAAAGACCCTCCCAAGGCACAGGTACCTATGGGCACTGGGATGCGAAGATGGGCAAACTCTGGATGGAGTGATTACAGGAAGGTACCCATTGAAGAGGTAGGGTGGAAGGGGGGCCACAAGGAGAGAGATGAAAAACAGTGAGATGAAGACCTGAGGATCACCTTAGGAGTTCTGTCATGACAGGAGCAGGGGTCTGCTAAGGAGTCCCAAAGAGGCTCAGGGCATGTTCAGTGAAGGGCTTGACAAGCCATACCCCACAAGCTGAAAATGCCACATCTCTCTTAAGTCTGGGTGGGAGATGGTGCTGGGGGAGGGGCACTGGGAGGGGAGGGGGACGGGGTGGGGGGACGACAGGACTGAACTTCACCCTGCAGTCTCTCTCCCCATACAGTATAGTGCATCTCCACTCCTTTTGCTCTCCCTAGTTTCTGCTATTTGTGAGTAACCATACTTGAAAACTTTACATAGAAAACTTTAGAAATAAACAATTCATAAGTTATAGTACCTTGCTATAAGGACTCTATTTTATTATGGATTGGTCTAAATTTCTTCTATTGACCTTCATCATAGAAATGTAGACATGGAAAATCCCAGCAAATGAGGGACTCAGCACTGTGTACTGGGCCTGGAGGGACAACCACCGTCTAGATGCTGTAGCACACACTGGCTTCCCAGCAGCCTCTTGTGATCCTGGTCATCCTCCCAATTGCACTGTATCTGCTGCTTCCCAGTCTTCCCCAGAATGAAATCACTTTATATCCGAGAAAAGTCAAGTTATCTTTCCAATATGCTATCTTCCTATAAACAGCAGAGCCTGTGGAATGCTGTCTAGCGGAACAGAGAAAGAACGCTACAGCTTTGTTGAAATGGCACTTTACTTCCAACATATTTTGCTATTTGCATTTTTCAAGTTTACTTTCTGTATCTCTAGTTGTTTATCTGACTTCAGTCCGTTTCCCTCCTTCATTTCTATTCTTTCCCCTCCTTGAATTGTATTCCTCACATATCTGCAGGGTTTCTTTCTTCCTTCCTTTCTTCCTTCCTTCCTTCCTTTCTTTCTTTCTTTTCTTGTTGTTGTTGTCTTCTAGGGAAAACTCAAGAGTCAGTCCCTATTGTAGGAACCCAGGTCTGAGCTTGACTTTTCTTTCTTCTATTTTACAGAGGCCACATTCACAAAGCCAAAGAATAGCATAAGTTGATAAAGAGCAGCACAATCTCTTTGAGTCAATCTGTAACATTTATTTAAAAAATATTGAGGTATGTGGTATGAACTTAACTATCTAAGAACAAACTGTGGCTGTCCCATCATTGGGCCAGGAATTCAGTGAATATATACAATCTACTACTCTATAGTCCTCAGGGATGCTGTCATAGTGCAACTCAGGCCACACATCCTTATCTTAATTACTCTTCTTAAAAAACAAACAAACAAAAAACTGATGCCATAGTAATAAACACATTATGTAACAGAATCTAAGGCAAATGGGATTTTCAAACATTTTCATTTCTATATAATCAGAATACATCCACTAAGCAAACATGAGAGCACTGTGTCATAATGAAATTGGTAGAGACTTGTCTCCTGCTAAACAAAGTTACTATGCAATTTATAGTCAACAGCACTTTGCTGAATGATATGCTGTAAAATGCACAAACTGCATCTTTTAATGAACTACTTCATGAAATTAACATCATGTTAGCTACCTAAATCTCCAATTTAATTACCAGCTTGACAGACACTCAGTGGCACCCTTAGAAATGAGGCGGAGAGGCTACAGAGATGTTTAAGCAGTTATGAGCACAGGCTGCCCTTTCTGAGGACCTGAGTTTGATTCCCAGACACTACGTGGCAACTCACAACTGTTTGTAACTGCAGTTCCAAGGAATACAACATCCTCTCCTGGTCTCTGCAGGCACTACACACATGTGGTGCACAAACATACATGCCGGCAAAACACACACATAGAATTAAAATTTTTAAAAAGAAAACTCTGAAGGAGTTTTACCTCCTGTATTTCACACAAACTTCATGGTTTTATACTCAAAGACAGTGAGGACAGAACAGTTAAAGACACTTATTTTATACTGAAGTACCAAGAATGCATCATTCCTATCATTATATACCTCACCTGTACTGATTTGTGACATGTGTCATTTTTAAATCCAAAACAACTGAAAGGGTTGACATACAATACCTCTATAAATATAGCACAGAAAATTAAACCAATAGTAATTTTCCTATAGCCCAAGATCACTGCATTATAATTTATATAGGAGAACAGATCATGAACATGATTTTCTGGTTTGAAATTAATACAGCACACATGAAAAGTATCAGTGCAGTGCACATGAGAAGTAGCTGTGCAGTGCACATGAGAAGTAGCTGTGCAGTCCACAGGAGAAGTGTCTATGCAGTCCACAGGAGAAGTGTCTGTGCAGTCCACAGGAGAAGCATCTATGCAGTGCACAGGAGAAGTGTCTGTGCAGTGCACAGGAGAAGTGTCTATGCAGTGCACAGGAGAAGTGTCTATGCAGTGCACAGGAGAAACGTCTATACAGTCCACAGGAGAAGTGTCTATGCAGTGCACAGGAGAAGTGTCTATGCAATGTACAGGAGAAGCGTCTATGCAGTGCACAGGAGAAGTGTCTGTGCAGTGTACAGGAGAAGCGTCTATGCAGTGTACAGGAGAAGCATCTATGCAGTCCACAGGAGAAGCATCTATGCAGTGCACAGGAGAAGTGTCTGTGCAGTGCACAGGAGAAGCATCTATGCAGTGTACAGGAGAAGCATCTATGCAGTCCACAGGAGAAGCATCTATGCAGTGCACAGGAGAAGTGTCTGTGCAGTGCACAGAAGTGTCTATGCAGTGTACAGGAGAAGTGTCTATGCAGTGTACAGGAGAAGCATCTATGCAGTGTACAGGAGAAGTATCTATGCAGTCCACAGGAGAAGCATCTATGCAGTGCACAGGAGAAGTGTCTGTGCAGTGCACAGAAGTGTCTATGCAGTCCACAGGAGAAGTGTCTATGCAGTGTACAGGAGAAGTGTCTGTGCAGTGCACAGGAGAAGCATCTATGCAGTGCACAGGAGAAGTGTCTATGCAGTGCACAGAAGTGTCTGTGCAGTGCACATGAGAAGTAGTTGTGCAGTGCACAGGAGAAGTGTCTATGCAGTGCACAGCAGAAGTGTCTGTGCAGTCCACAGGAGAAGTGTCTGTGCAGTGCACAGGAGAAGCATCTATGCAGTCCACAGGAGAAGCATCTATGCAGTGCACAGGAGAAGTGTCTGTGTAGTGCACAGGAGAAACGTCTATGCAGCGCACAGGAGAAGTGTCTATGCAGTGCACAGGAGAAGTGTCTATGCAGTCCACAGGAGAAGTGTCTATGCAGTCCACAGGAGAAGTGTCTGGGCATTCCACAGGAGAAGTGTCTGGGCAGTGCACATGAGAAGTAGCTCTCTATTCCATAAAAATGTCACTATCTGCTGCTGTTCTCTCCAGGGCAAGTGTGTCTCGCAGCTGGCTCACAGAGAAAGTCATGTCTGCAGGAATGCAGGTGTCAACATCTGTGCAAGCACTGGGGAAAAGCCATAGGGCTACCTTGGGGTTCAAACTTGGTCCTTTCTTGTAGGGTTTCAAAGACTTAGAAAAATGCTGACACAAAACAAACATTTATTGCAATGAAGAAACTAACAACTTCATAAGAAACATGGGCTGATTTGGGGGGATGTTTAACATTAAAAGAGTAGGATTTACAAGCACTGATATTTAAAAAAAAATAATTTCTCATCAAATGTACTCACTAAAGTTCTTTTTTCCTAAAAATTATTTGTAAACCTAAAGACCACAGCTTTTTAGTAATATCTAGACATATGTTAGCCTCAGTGTAATACTAAAATTGAAAAGCAGGCCTAATCTTTGAAAGTACTCTGGAGTTCAGATGTTTGTCTAAGATACTACTCTCTACTATGACCATCAGTATTTACTATGAAAACTGTTAATGCCCTTCCAATTTACAACACCCAAACAGAGTTTTTCAAGTGTTTTTACTGTGTATACTTTCCATAGAATGGTTAAAACATTTTCATCTTATCATGAGCTGTACTGTAATTGTATGTTTTAATTTAATGGTACCTGTTCAACTTTTCCATTATGCCATCCAAATGTCTGTCCTACCTGAGGACTTCGTCATTCTTGTTGACACAATATTCTCTAATTATCTTAATTATTATACTCAGCATACTTATTAAGGGGAACACCATTACAGTTTGTCCTTATTAACATCAGCACTGACACTAAAGTACACTTGGTCCAGATTAGCCGTCACCTTTAAAAACATATGATGAATTTAGAAAACAACTTGACAATCAAATCACCAATCTTTTACTACCCAGAAATGCATTCATACCATAAAGATATTAAAATGGAATAAAACATTGGGAACACAAGAAAACTCTTGTTTTCCTATTTATACTAACTGGAGTCCAGGAATAAGTCTCCTGTTCTCTGCTTGGCTGTCACTCTCACTTTTGAGCTATATGACCTTCCCTCAAGCTCCCTGATAACTGAAGAATATTCTAGTGCATAAATTCTGGCCATGTTAAGAAAAGAAAAAGAAAAGGAAAACAAAAACCAAAAATCCTACTTTTCAACCAACCTTAGGCATCTGCGTGCTCTTCAGTCTCTACCTCCATTCCCCACCTTTGCTCACGCACACAAACCACTCACCCCTGCCAAGCCTATTTTTTCTCACATACAAATAGATAGTTTATGGATGTTATTTTTAAAATAAAACCTCCTAGTAGCTAGACTCCAAAGCATCAGGAAAAAAAAGCAGCTCTGCCAGAAAAGATTACCAGACATGGGGTGACAACCATGGGGATGCTGAGAGAGACTCACATGAAAAAGAAATACAAGACAGAAACTGACCCAAGAAAATCCACCTTTCCCTATATCCTTATCGGGATCTTAACTTTAAATACTTTTTGTTGTTGTTGTTGTTTGCTTTGTATACATGTACGCTGTGAAAACCCACACATGTGTGCAACTTGTGGAGTTGGTTCTCTACTTCCCCAAGTGGGTTCTGAACTTAAGTTTTCACACTTGGCAGCAAGTACCTTTACCCAGTGGCCCATCTCACTGGTAACTGGATCCTAATTCTCCAGTCACCTCATTTTTGAAGGTGGATGCTGTCACAGTTTCATTACTTGGAAGGTACTTAGGAGTGACTTAGGAGTTCTAGTGATACAAACATGCATCCTAGGACCACACAGCTCAACTTTTTCATTTTTGCAAAATGGCGAATTTAATTTTAAATGTCTAGTATAGGATTATGGAAATAGTTTTGTAGAATATTAGAAAATATTGGTTGTAATGTAACTAAGAAGCACAAAAAGTAACTTTACATATTCTGAATAGTTTGGGGGTAAAATGAATATTACAATGTGTTTAAGTGAGAAATCATGAAAAACGAATGAAATTCCAATCTATTCGGCAAAAGAAGAGCCAGCAAAGAGTTGAAGGTAAGAGCAACATAAATTTATAAAACTAGCAAACATCAAATTCTTTACAATCATCAAAAACAACAGTTTGAAGCAATGAGCTTTGATGCTTTCTACAGAAAATAACAAAGGCATAAAAGTCAATGAGCTCCATTTATAATATCAAAAATCTGAATAAAAATTTTCCCAGTGGAAGAAGAAAAAAAAAGACAGTAAAAATAAAGCATAATGAATCAATGATTATGAAACGATATATCCAAAAAAACAAAAACAAAAAAAAACAAAACAAAACCTGGAAATTGAAATATTTAAAAGAAAAAGCACATACAAATCTCTGGCAATGTTCAGGAAAGGCTTAGTAAATGACATTGCATTCCTGAACAACTGGAGTGATGACTACTGAACAAGCAGTAACACAAGAGATGCTGTGAATTAATTTTGCCAACAAATGTAAAACCTCACAGAGCAACAATAGATCCTAAGAAAATGCAGCTTCTTGGAACTAACATAGCAGAAAAATACTTTGGCCCCATTGCTCTGAAAACTCAGAATGTTTCCAGAAACCACATCAAAGAGTCACTTAAGTATAAAATACACACACGCACACGCACACGCACACGAGATGGGGAATGTTCTTCTGTATATTTGTTTCTCTTATTGGTTAATGAATAAAACATTTATTGGCTGACTGGCCAGACAGGAAGTGACATAGCTGAGCAGAATCAGAATATAAGCAGGGACAAACAGGAAATCATTCTCTTCTCTGCAGAGATGCTGATCAGTCATCATGTAGCAGGCAAAGGAGCTGTAGGTCCAGCATTCTCCAGTAAGATAAGACCATGTGGAAATACATGGATTAGTAGTTATGGGTTAATAATTTAGACAGAGCTAACTAATAAGAAGCTCAAGTCACCGGCCAACAGCTTTATAACCAATAGAGCATCTGTTTGCTTCTTTGGGGCAGAGAAAGGTAGTGGGACCTAGCCCAGCCAAGAAATATTCATGTTACAGACACACATACACACACCACACATATGCACACATAAATATACAGAATTCAGATCACGTTCCTGAACTAGGCCCAACTCCCAGACAAAATCTGGGGAAAAGACTGCAAAAAGTATAAATCAGTATGTTTTGATCAAGGGTAGGACTCTTCAGTAAAATAGTTCAAAAAAATTGAATCTAGCAGCATGCTAAAAAAAATAAAAAGACTAAAATCTAATTAATGCAAGTCAGACTGAAACATAACGAAAGTATAAAAAACACAGGTTAACTTTATAGTTTCTGTTTTATGAAGGGCTGCTTTTAGACAGTAAACAATCTACCAGTGAGATATGGGTGCATTTTCTTTAAAGAACAAGGGAAGACTACATCACTATTTTGAAATGTGTTTGATGTGTATGTGTGTGGGGGGGGGGGTGCCATGGCATCCCTGTAGCAGTCAGAGAGCATCTTTGTGGGATCCTGTTATTTCCTTTCACTTCTATGTGGGCTCTGGGACTCGATGCAGGTCACCAGGCTTGCATCATGGGTCAGCAGCCATTGTAATTTGCTGACCCATCTCACTGGCCTACACACTACTATTTTGTCATCATTTTATCTAACCCAAGTGAATAAGGCAAAAAAGAAAAAAAGTGGCAATGATGTACAAAGCAAAATAAAACTTTGAGTATTCACAACTAGTATGACAAAAACATACCAATATATAAATTATCAGAATAAGAAATATTCAAGTGGATGATTAGATAGAAAGGTATCTATGGAATTATTTGGCATTTATTTTCCAACAAGAACTAAAAAATAATTCTTAGTAAAATAGAACTAAATGAATACCCCAATTAATTAAAAAAACAGTTAAATATAGCTCAGTGATACAATAAATTCAATGAAGAGGCAAAACTAACTACATAAAGTCGTCTCCCCCCACCACGCCCAACTCAACCATGAATATATGAGATCTCTATGAAGAAAGTGTAAGACATTAATGGCCACCAAATACCCTAAACTATGCCCATCTTTATGAGCAGGATACAGGACACAAAAATGGCTAGTTTGCCTCTCCTAACTCAAAATAAAAAAAAATTCAAAATGATTAACTTCTACATAATACTAAAATTTACATAGTTGCGTGAAAATGTCTTTCTACTGTCAAAGCAATCGGAAAACAAAACCTGACAGTCCCACCAGTGTTCACACACTTCAGTATCAGCACACACAGACAAACAGAACACAAAATCTAACGAACCCAGCTATACATCAAAACTGAAAAGCCACAGAGACAGAGAATCCAATAAATGCTTCCCAGACTGTGACACAGACATCTGCGCTTCCATGTTTATTACAGCATGTTTTTCCTAACAGCTAAGGAAGCGGCAGAGCTTTGAGTTTCAGGTGACTGTGTAAAGAAAATGTGACAATGCAGTATGCACCTAGTGGAGTACTATTCAGCAATAAAAAGAAGAAAAGCCTGCATTCGCAGTAACTTCAACAGAGCAGGAGGAACACTGTGTTAAGTGAAGTCAGCCAGGCACAGAAAAGGTAATTTATTTCTGTACGTCATCACTGGAGTGTGCAATCTAAAGAAGCAGATGTCACAGACATCGAGGAATGAACGCGGTTCTGAGACTGTGAAGTGGAGAGCAGCAGCAAGCTCTGTGAGGTACTGCCTGCATAGGAAGACAGCTGCAGGTAACAAGGTGTCTTTGCCCAAGTGATTGAAATGTTACACATATTATAAAGCACAAGCTACCCCAACAATGTGCCACCTGGGAAATTAATTCAATTCAATTATTTAAAAAGATCTTAAAGATGGTGAAAAGGAAAAATATCAGCAATGGTTACTCATCTGGAAAAAAATAAATTAAAAAACAATATTTAAAACAAACGTATTTTGAAATATTTTTACATTTATTTTGTGTGGGTATGGGGGGTGTGAACCACAGTGTAACTGTGGAGGGTGGAATGTACAATTTGTGGGGATCAGTTCTCTCCTAATGTCACATGGGTTGTGAGGATTGAAATCAGGTCATCAGGGTTGGCTGTAAGTGCCTTTACCTGCTGAGCCAAATCAGAGTTGTTTAAATGTATTTTTAAAATCAACTCTGAATAGTATTTTTAATCTGAAATGTAGAAATCTCCTAGAAGAAAATACGGGGGTGGGGCGGGGTGGGTAAGATCTTGTGGTAGGGAAAATGTGTTTTACTAGGAGCCAAACACCCAAACGACAAACCTGGGCATAGGTGCTGGCCTGTAGCCCCAGAGTTTGGAGAGCAGGGGCTGAGGAAGGCAACTCAAGTCAGGAATATATGTGTACTCAAAGGCAAAAGCTCAAGACTATAATCCTGGACCTGAGAGGCCAAGACAGCAAGACTCCCTGGGGAATTAGAAGCTAGATTTGGCTACAGAGCAAGACACAAAAGAGGGAGGGAGGGAGGGAGGGAGGGAAGTGCAGGGGAGCAGGAGGGGAAAGGAGGAGAATGGAACTCCAAACAGAATCACACACGGGATGGAATAATAGTTCTCCCCAGTATGCTTTGATAAGGAGAGGGAGCTCGGTGCTGTGGAAGTGTGTACAGACAGCGCTTCGTGCATTGCAGCAGGCAGATCCACATGAAAAGGGGGAAGACACGCCTAACACCAGCATTAGATTTCCTGCGAGACCTGCCCACCCAGGATGGCTGGTGTTACCTCCCGACTTTGAGCTCCTATAGCTGCCGCTGTAGCTGGACCTCAGCGCATCACTGGCAGCCAACTGATCAGACCACCAGTTCCCAGTGCAGAGGTTCTGGGTGCAGCACAACGCAGGAATAGAGCTTTTCTTTCTTTCTTTCTTTCTTTCTTTCTTTCTTTCTTTCTTTCTTTCTTTTTTTTTTTTTTTTGGTTTTTCGAGACAGGGTTTCTCTGTGTAGCTTTGGAGCCTATCCTGGCACTCGCTCTGGAGACCAGGCTGGCCTTGAACTCACAGAGATCCGCCTGCCTCTGCCTCCCGAGTGCTGGGATTAAAGGCGTGCACCACCGACGCCCGGCCTAGATCTTTTCTTAAATAAATCGAATGTGATCAGGTTTTTCTTTTAAGCTTAGTAATCAAAGAAGTTTTTTTTTTAAAAAAAAAAAATGAAACAGTGTTTTACATCCATTCAAACTGGAAACAGTGAGAAGAGCTGGGAAGAGCATCTTTCCGTGGGGTGTTAGTGCCCGGGGTACCACACTGTGCCTAGGCTTCATAACCAATGATTACATGTTTTACATACATGTGACAAATACCACAGAACACTATTTTAAAAAGTATTAATGCTGATTCAAGAACAGCATACGGGGGCTGGAGAGATGGCTCAGAGGTTAAGAGCACTGGCTGCTCTTCCAGAAGTCCTGAGTTCAATTCCCAGCAACCACATGGTGGCTCACAACCATCCGTTATGAGATCTGGTGCCCTCTTCTGGTGTGCAGATATACATGGAAGCAGAATGTTGTATGCATAATAAATAAATAAAATCTTAAAAAAGAAAAAAAGAAAGAACCAGCACACACACAAACAAACGGTGTGCTGATCCAAACCTGAAACCCACTAGACGACCAGCAGGAGGGTCACAACTTCCAGGTCAAACTGGTCATATGGGAAACTATCTCCAGAACAGAATGCAGCACTAACACAAAACAGCTAAGCAAAGAAACAGGATCCACCTCCTCCTAACTGATCTGCCTCTTACGTTCCATTACCATGTTGTTAAATCCTAGCTGACAAATACTGTGAGGCACAGTGCATGTTGAGCAAAGGATTGCCAGCCCACAGACTTCATCACCAAAGGAACCAGGAAACAAGAAGGCTCTAAGAGAAGAGTGCATGGACCCTGGAGAAGGGGAAGGAAGGGGCCAGATCTCCTGAGCTAATTGGAGCATGAAGGTAGGGGAGAGGGAGCTGGGAAAATGAGAGGGGGAAAAGAGGAAGGGAGGGGAGGAAATGGAGGAGCAGGAAGGTTGAGTCGGGGGTGGGGAGGGGAGAATAGAGGAGAGCAGGATGAGAGATACCATAACAGAAGGAGCCATTATAGGTTCAAAAGAGATCTGGCACTAGGGAGATTTCCAGAGATCTACAAGGATGACAAGCAGACTTAGTTTATGGCTAATTTAAATGTTACACTTGGAAATAATTCTCTTCTCATTCGATCAGGTGAATATCTCTGTTGTTCTGCGGGAAGCACATATTAAATACAATCTCTCTGGAATCTGCTTCACTGTCAGGTGGGAAATAAGGACCCAATTATGTTCTCTTCCAAATGATTAAAAAAGAAAGAGCAGACAGCCCCTGAGGAGGGACACAAGGACATCATGGGGATGGCACAACTATGTCATATTCACATACCTACCCCAAACTGATTAAAAATCAAAATAAATCCAAGTGGCTTAGATTTTACCATAAGCAGATAAAAAGAGTAAAATAAGTACATTAGCATAATTTAAGTCATTTCTTTATCCTACTGGCTTATGACTGACAAAGTCAGGGTCAATACTGAACATACATATATTTATCGCCCTTTTTTAAAAGATTTATTTTCATGTGCATTGGTGTTTTGCCTGCAGGTATGTGTGTATGAGGATGCCAGATCCCTTGGAACTGGAGTTACAGACTGTTATAAGCTGCCATGTGGGTGCTGGGAATTGAATCCGGGTCCTGTGGAAGAATATCCAGTGCTCTTAACTCTTGAACCATTCCTCCAGCTCAATTTAAGTCATGTCTTTATTCTATTGATTTATGACTGGCAAATCATGGTCTCTATTGAACATACTTGCCTTTGCTTAATCCATTAAAAAGTAGAAAAAAATTGTAATTTGGTCAATGAACAAGTTTTTGTTGGGTTTTGTTTAGAAAGAGCTGCACCTACACTGGCTCCCACTGAGCATCAATTAGTGACTCATCCCAACCAGCAGCACAGTGATGGGAGCAGGAGGGAGAAGCCAAGATCATGTGAGGACCATAGGGTCTTCAATGCACACAAAGCATTTCAGGACCGTTTGCCATGGGGAGCAAAGCAAACAAACAAAAAGATCAAAACAAAAACAGTTTTTCATGTCAGAAGTTCACAGACAAAGTGACATCATGATGGCTTACCATCACTAAAACCATGTGAGTCTGTCCTTTTATGGCCTCCTTTCATGGAAGGATTGGAGTTCCTTTATGAAAAATAGATAAGTCACCAAGAAATGAGACCTTAGCACTGCTCTTACACAAAGGCCTCTTACTTCCATGCGGAAGGGAAGCTGTTCTCTTTCACTAGCTCAGAACTTCTGTGTGAAAAAACAGAAGACTGCATCGTAGAGAAGGAACTGCCCTCATTTGTTATTCACACTGGGTCTGGCCTCAGAGCCACCTGCCAACTAGGACTGCTCAATTACTCGGAGGCTCATTGCCCAGTTTCTTTCTTCCAGCCTTTGTTGTCTTTCCTCCCTCCTCTCAGCATTTAGTTCACGTTTGTGAGAACTTTTTGGTCTGGAGAAAAGCAAGAAACACATGTGTTATTCGTTCTTCTGCACAGAGCTGCTTGTACCGCCCCTGGCTGTGAGCAGAACAGGCTGTAACAATGTCTGAAGGGGCCTCTCCTAACCCCACTGGATACTGTGGCAATGTGGGCAAAGGTGGTCAGGCACCTTTCAAGGCTACAGCATGGCTGTGGCAACCTGTATCCTTTCTGCAAGAATCACCAAGGGTCAGATTCCTGTCGGAGTTATTATGGAATTGGGATCGGGGGCAGGATTTAAGGAGAACACTAAGGCTGCAATGCCACATATAAACAGGTACAAAGCTGCTCTGAGGAATAGAGAATGCGAGATTACAAAACTCTTTTCTCTGAAATTGCCCAGTGAGTAATCAGTCTAGACTTAAAAGAAAGAAAAATAAAAAGAAACGAAAAAGAGAGGAAGGCAGGCAGACAGGAGACACACACACACACACACACACACACACACACACACAGAGGGGGGGAGGGGAGGGGAGGGAGGGGAGGGAGGCCTTCCACTGGGGTCTTATTTAGCTAAATTATTCTGTCAACTAGTCTACTCAAATTAGAAAATATAATAAGGAAATGTAAACACTAAATCATGAAAATGAATGTCTCACTCTCCCCAACATCAGAGAACCGCCACAATCTCTCCAAGAGACAGAGCTAGGACAGACAGATCCTACCCTCGCCCACGCAGCTCTCATGTCCTGCAGGTTCTAGAACCTAGAAGACAAGATACTTTCTGCCATGACACCAATATTTGCATATTATTTTGATTTTTAACACAAACTGTGGCCAATGTATACCCCAGAGTAACATAAACACAGTACAGGGATCTCTCTTACTCCCACTTCAAAAGCATGTATACAGAAACAAACCCTTCCAAACTTTCCAGTCCCGTGTTTATACATGTGTTTATGCATACACATGTCCACATATGAAGCCACAGTCCTGATTCGACTGCTTTCATAAAAATTAGTTTATATGCTATATTACAGGGTTATTTCTTACTTAACAAAGCCATTAATATCCTTTGAAATAATTAACATTTTGTTAGAAAGCTGCATGATTTTCTCTAATCAAACATGCCTCTTACAAACGTTCAACTGCTCTTCAGCCTCAGACTGTGTGAAATGTCACTGCTTTCTGTCATTAGACCAGATCACACATGGGGGTCATGGTGTCCACACGGTCTATGCTATTACATGACAGGGTCCAGCAGCACTCTCAAAGGAGCTGCATCTGCTTTTCATATTCTCAGCACCAGGACACTGGTAGGAGAGAAACAGTGCTGGGAGAGGTGCTGAGACTGCCCATGGCGTCCACACAACATCAGCACCAGCTTCTGGAGGAAAGGCTTTGATTGGGAGAGATGTCTGAGCATCTTTGCAGGAATGAAGTCTACACAGGGCTGGTTTTTAACTTACCTTTTTTGGAAACTTCTGCCCCATTAAGCTCTTTTTGTGCTTCTTCAATTTTGTCTGGGAGAAGTAAAAAAGAAAAATCACATCAATCCTAACAAATAAAGAATATGGTAAAACAAACACATCAATTTATTTGTGAAAAATTTACTCTTAAAGTAAGGATACTTCCCTTAAAATCTGCAACTTTAGCCAATCTGTAGTTAGAAGAGCTTCTTTTAATTAATGTCTCAAGACAAATTACTTCACATTCCTTCATTCAATAGACAAGGTCTCATGTAGCCTGGGCTGGCCTCAAGCAGTGGAAGAGAGTCTTGAACTTAGGATCCTCCTGCTCCCACCTCCAAAGTGCTGATTTCCGGCCCACACATCCACATTCACTTTACTTGGTGGTAGAGATTAAACCTGGGTTTTATGCATGATGGGTAAGCACTCTACCAACTGAGATATACCCAGCCTCTTACTGTATTCTAGATACTCAACTATATAGCTAGTAAGTATTTTTATAGGCTAAAAGTATATCTAAAAATAATAATTTCTATACATTGGAAGTGAATCCACCTGGGACTTGCTAAAAACAAATGCTTACCAGATTAGGATTAGTACCGACTACACCAGATGGTGTTGTAGACTAGATATGGTCTGAGTGTCCTTGAGGGACTGAGTGTCCTCAGTGGGACAGTGTTAAAAGGTCCTGAAAAGTGAAAAAGTGAGAATACTTGTGTGTGTGGGGGGCGGGGGATCTTCTTTAGAACACAGGGAATTGCCCTCAGAGGGACTGAGGTAGCTCTCACGGGATCTGAATCAGTTCTTGAAAGAGATGCTGTGAAGAAAAGCCTGGCTATTCCCTAGCCCAACTGACTTGTCTCGCATGGTCTCTGCCTTTGGTGTGTGATCCCACCATGAAGAGACTCACCAACACATGATCTACCATGAAATGCTAGCTCATGGGCTGATTTGGCTGAGGCCAAACTGGCTCTCGCAGAGCCAGCATTATACTATTTAGGGTTTTATTCTCCAAAATAGTAAACAGAATAAACCCTTTTCACTTAGGAGTATCAGCCTGAGTATTTCATTAAAGTAAGAGAAAATGAAGTAATACCAAGACAAAGCTAATGAAAATCTGAAGGCAATGATGAACTGAAAAGCACTGTGACAGAATATTGTCTGTCCCTTGATAATGTCATAGCAGATCTAAAAAGTAAGAGGACTTGTCAAAGAGATGGCAAATAGAAAAGGTCATGGAACTACTGAATATGCACAAAGCTCTGACAGGCAGGAAAAGCCCCCAAGCAAAAACACCTGGGCCACGCAGAACTAGACCTAGGAGTAAAACAAAGCGCTGGGGTAGGTAGGACTGGAGAAGTAGCTCAGTGGTAAAGTGTTTGCCTAGCCTACACAAAGCCCCTGGGTTTGATCCCCAGCGCTGCAAAAACAAACAAATGGACTTGGATGTTGTTTCAGGACAAGGAAGGAAGGGAAGTGTGTCCCCAGGGTCTGCTGTTCACCAGTCTGGGCTCTAGGCAAACTAGGTTTTATGAATATATCCATGTTCAGCTTTGGTAACAATTAATTTGAATTCTGAAAGGCTGTACAAATTTGATGGTGATGATGGTGGTGGTAATTCATTCAAGTACAATGTCAGTCCGGGTGCTTATTATAGAAGGCACACAATTCCCAGGGTACTAAGCTATACTCTATTGAACACGGTGCCAACCACCACATGACTTTAGATATCTCATCAAAGAATAATTTAGATAAATGTTCTACAATGTTGTGCCAATGGGACAATAGCCTCTGCCACACACTACTAGCCCCAGAACTGTCCCCAACACTGACCCCATCACTACTAGTCAAGGAATACCTGGCCTCTGGCACAGGACTACATAAATCAAAGAAGCATACCCCAACAGGACCTTTCACTTCTATTGCAGCTTCCCCTCCTCCTCTCCTGTCAGAAAGGCAGAACTCAAACCATCTTCAATTCACTGACCAAACTTCTTGCAACTGCCCAACTGGTAATCTAGGCACAGTGGGGGCCACAGAAGGAAGGAGGAAAACTAGTGTGTGCCTCAAACCTTACACTACTTTTCCATCCTGAGGAACTAAGGAACAAATACATCCCCCAGAGCCTTGTCCTGTTTGTTTTCCCCTAGTTATCAGACTCAAACTGTAACTGAAGAGAGCTTTAGAAACCTGTAAAATAGGACAACAGTTGTCATTTACAGACCAGTTATTTGTCATGAAATGATGAGTTGAAAGTGAAAGCAGACTGTGCTCATGCATGCATGCCTGTACACACATTCTAAATGCAAAATAGAGACAGCTTGGGGATAGAGCCGGTTTAATGCATGCAAGACCCTTCACATACCCCAAGCATAAGAAGAAAGGACTTTGAGAATTTTCCACAAAAAAATGATAAATATTTGGGAAAAAATGGATATTTTTAGCCTGATTTTGAACATTACACAATGGTCACATATCTAGAAACAGCATGTTGCTGCCCCACAAATGTATAATTTATATAGTTTTATGTACCAGCTAAAGTTGAAAATAAATAAATTTAAGAACAGTGTGAAAAAGTAGACCCAGAATTAAGCATAAGTTTTCTTTAAAATGCAAAACAAACAAACAAACCAAAGGCAAGGGTGAAATTTGTATAAATACAAGTGACAAAAGAATAAAGGCTATTTTTAACAAAATAAAGCATTAAGTACAATGTTGACATTCAAACTATAAATAAATAAATCATGTGACTTGAATACATAGCCCTCAAGAAACATAAAAACCTGTTTTTTAACCAAAGAACTATTATTACTCTGCCAGCAATTCATCTAAACCTTAGTAATAAATAATAATGTATATATTTTATATATTCACTGTAGTAATGACTGCAGTTTCCAGAGTTTATGCACACATAATTTGACATTATTTAAGAAAAGCAACTTTTTTATTAATAGACTAAACTGTAGCTCAAAGCAACAAAACTTAAGATTTAACAAATACTTAAAGAATGGCTATTTAGGCTACTGAGGCTGGCCACCTCTGTGTGGTTATCTAGGATACCAAGGTTGGCCACCCCATGTGCATTTCATATAATTTCTTATAAAAAATGACCTTGGCATCTGATCACAAAATATTAGTTTTCATTTTTCAATTTTCAGTTGCCTTCTTTCTAGACAATAATGCCACACAAATTTGCAAACTTAGAACAACTACATTCAGTAGAGCAAGCTTTTACCTGCCTCCCAGTTCAATAGGTGAACAAAATCTTGGATTGGGGAGCTATGAAAGCTTTGGCTTCTGTCAATTTTCACTGAATATACTCTTCATATTTAACTTGTGCTTTACAATTCTCCTTATAAAATATTTTCAAAACAATCTCTGAAATTTCAGATAGTGGTTATTTTTTCTGTGTTTATAGTTTATACAAGATAGTTTGCCAATATTTAATGGAATATATACTTTTCACTATGACTCAGAGCAAGAAACAGTTTTACAATTCTATCCAGAGAGAGAGAGAGAGAGAGAGAGAGAGAGAACAATAATAACTCAGCAACAAACATTTCCACATCTCTCTCTCTCTCCTTTGCATCCCTTACTATTAAAAACAAAGTCATGTCCCTAGCACATTCACTGCTGGATGTCAAGCAACAATTTGGCGCCATGACGAAAGGGCGCGTTTGCCTACGTATCTTCATCACATCCTTACTAAGTCAATGATGAAACTGAACCACGAAGGAGGAAAACCTGTGGACAAGTCTGTGACAGGCTTTCCGGGGTGGGGAGACCCAGCCAGAGGTGGGCAGCAACATTGAATGCACTAGAGTCACTTAAGAGAGAGAGAGAGAGAGAGAGAGAGAGAGAGAGAGAGAGAGAGAGAGAGAGAGAATCCCCTCTCTCTGCTTCCTGACCACACAGGGTCACCAATGGTCCTGCCACTCGCAGCCATGATGGCCTATGGTTCTCCTCAACCATGAGACAAAACAAACTTTTCTTCCCTTCAGCTTGCTACTGTCAGATTTTGGTGACAATACAAAGGAAAAATCAAACAAACAAAACAAAAAAAAAACCTAATGTAATGTCCCAGCAATAACATCTTACAATGGGAAGAGAGGGCAGTGAAGGGCTAGAAAGATGGTTTATTCAATTCTAAGATAGCCCCCAACCTGACCTCATCACCATCACGGTGACACAGGACGGAAATCTCATAATGAGAGTGACACATTCAGGGTTTAATTTTGTCCATATCAGTTCTAATGCTGAGCTCTTGCTACTTGGGTTGGCCCTACAGTCTCTAGACCCTAATGTCCTCACTCAAAGTCAATAAAATATTAAAAGTAGAACCTAATAAACTGTAAAAAGGCACCTGTTTTCTATCATCTGACTGATATCAGCACAGTTTTTACTACTGGATGCAGCTCCTACATCCTTCAATATCTGTCAAAACATGCCCTGGTATCATCTTCGGACTGCCACAGGTACTTCAATGACACCAGACAGACCATGGGATAGCATCATCAAATGACAAGGCACACTTAACCATTTGCATGTACTCTTCGACACAAGGAACATTCTTAGTCTTTGCTAACCCCTAACCTAGTACACCTGTGGTTACAAGCAACCCCTCTTAACTTACAAGCTCCGTACCTACATGACCTCAGGACTGACCTATGTCTGTACAGAAGAGAACCCGCTGTGGGAATGTCCAAAATGGAATTCTAGACTACTGATGTTTCATAGTACAGAACTGTGAAATAAAAGAGAAAAGCCATGAATCTAACTGTGTGTGACACATTTGACAAAATGGGGAAAACAAAAAAACAAAAAACAAAAACATCATGCAGTTATCCAAACCAACACAAGAAGAAAGCCTGACCAGATGACACCAGAGAAAACTAGAACAACAGAGAAAACTAGAAAAACAGAGAGCTGGCTTTCTTTTTTTGGGGGGGGGAGGTAGGGGGGCTCTACGCCCAAGGACTTCTGATATCAAATTCTTTCAAAATTTAAAGAAAACAGCATTTTCTAAAGAATTCCTAAAAGGAAGATTCACAGGTGTTCCGACCCACTGGACATGCTCAACTGCTAAATAATTTTTGTAGCAGTAGCAGGACAAGGAGGACAAAAAAATGACTTGCATAATATCCGAAGCGCTCTTGATTAAATCACATCTGTCCTTACACTTAACAAAAGTCTCAGTACTGGAGAATGAATCACTTAGCTTCTCCAAATGGTCCTTAAAAATCCTAACTCATGGAAGATACTCAAGATGTATTATTAAGGAAAGATGATGTGCCACAAAGACAAATGTGAACTAGGTGTCAGTGCATAGGCAGGCCCACCACACATAAACACCAAGACACACACATCTGAGAGGGGCCCATTAACATTTTCATTTTACCACTTATATTTTCTTTAATTACTAAATTACCTATAATGAGTAGGAATATAAAAATACAAACAAATTCGATAGAAATGAATACTAACAATGCTAAAGTACAATGATCATAGATCCTAGATTACAAATTTACAGATCATATGAAAAGTTGCAGGATAATTTCTAAAATGTAGCAATATTACATGTTGGGCAACCCTAATCTTAAAATCTAAAATGCTACAAAACTTGAAATGTCAGTGCTCAAATGTTTCAAATTTTGGGAGCATTTATAATTTTTTTATTCAGATTTCAGACTGCTCTACTTGTAAAGTTGATGCAAATATCCAAATATCTCCAACCTTAGATGTATGAAACACTTCTGGGCCTCATTGTTTTTGGATAAAGGATACTTAACTATCCATGGCTCAACATATCCAGAATATATTCATTTGCTCCTGTGTACCAGTGCAAGGATGCCCAAGGATGAAAAGTACTGCGCTGAAGAAACTGAGATACATAAATACGCAAGTCCTAAACTGTGGGGGTGACAGCACCCACAGGGGAGGGGCATTCAGGCTAGTGAGCATCCAGAGCTTGGAAATGCAAACATTCTACTGGGGGCTGGGGTGGAGGGGGCAAAGAAAAGCAGTTTGGACACAGAAATCTAGAAAGTAGATGCAAAGAAACTGAATTCAGAGAATTCTTAGAGAAATGGTAGTTAAAACAATACAGAGTTCCTCCATGCAGAAACAGAACTCTTTAAAAAGACTCCAACTGACCACAAGATCGTAGAAACCATCACTCGTTTAATGAGGATCCCTTTAGGAAAACAAAAGACAAACAACACCAACAACAAAACAACTAACCAAGACAAGGGTCATTTGTTCAAAGAAAGCATTTTACAGTTGAATAACTAGTAGTGCCACTGTGATATAGTAAGTGCTCAGTGAATGTCTACTGAATGCATAAGTAGTTAATCAATGGTTAAATGTTAACTCCCAAAGTCACAATACCGTCTTGTAGGCTTCTACAAGACCTACTGAATCAGACACTCCAGGGGTACACATTTTAAAAACTTTGGGAAATGATTTTTATGGGTAACCTACACTTCAGCTAAGAATCACTGGCAGCTTCAAGAGAGAGAGGCAAAAGGGGATTGGCCAGAAAAATTAGGAGAATCTGATGGGATTTTTGTTTGCAGACATCAGAGGGGAGTGTCGTCAAACTTTTAGAGATGCTCCCAACGGATGGCACAGTTGGAGAGGCCACCAAGGGTACTTTCCCAAAACATCTGGGATACCAAGAAGCATGGAAAGTCATAGCAGGGGGAGAGGTGAGCACAAGATAGCTAACAAAGGTGGCAAGGCAGAAATGACTTTCAAACCACAGGGCTGAAGGGAGGAGTAAGAGTAAGGGGTGGAAAGAAACACAGACTCAAGGGAAGGTTGTTAAGCTCCCTCTGCTCTGCCAAGGCATTTTGGAGGTCCACAGGGAGGAGCCAGGCTGAGTGGGTGTGAGAAAGGACATGGGAATGGGAGGGTGAAGCTGGAGAGAGAGAAGGCAAGAGCCCGGGCACTGTGCTTGTCTCTGAGGCCACTTGAAGGATGGAGGGCAGGCAGGTGTTGGAGGGAAAGTCCACCGCAGGAAGGAGTTCCCATTCAACTGCCTCAGCATAAGTGTCTACAGAGAAAAAGAGCCTAGTGAGTGGTAGAAGGGCTAGGAGGCAATGAATACAAGGCCTATCGATGATGAGAACCAAGACCTGAGAGATTCTAAGGACATAAAAGCACTGGGTCTCAGACCCAGGGCTCTGCAACTAGAAAGTTCATGGATATTTGCTGACTCCGGTTCGTGTATGACACAGCTTCATATCTGAGAAGCACTGGAGAATAAATGAGGAGGGTGTTTTGTTCAACATGAAGGACAAAGAATTCAGTGACGTGACGTTACCAGGCTCCCACGACTACCACTTGCACATGATGGGCAACATATGGGAAGGAAGTGATGAAGGAGATGTGGACCTCTGGGCAGGAAGTTAAGAAGGTGGGGTGGACCCCGGAGATCTATTAATCTCTAGTGAAGGGTCCAAAGGCTTTATGAACATGGAGAATGACTGTGAATGAAGTAGAGATGGGCTGAGTGGGCACAAAAATGCCTTTCCTGTGAAAAACAGAGAGTCACAGAACAGAAAAGAATAGTCTTTGTGAACCACACTGCCCTGAAATTTCTTAGTAGAAACACCACATCAGACACTGTCTGCTCACCACACCTTTCACCAAGTCTGCCTGAGAGAAAAGCAGATATGGGCGGGCTACACCATGCTTTCAAACTTAGGCAAGTTAAATGCACAGCCTGACTTCCCTGCTATAAAAACCAGTCAGGGACAAGTAAAAATGCACTCAGACACACCAAACACACTCTGGTAAGCCATCTAACTGTTTCTGACCCTTGATAAATATCTAATTATTCCCATGGAGACTGCAATCACTCTCTCCACTCAGTGGCCTTGATCAACGGAGTAGGAACTATGGAGGCCACTGTGCTTAAATATCCCATTAAGTGGGGAGGGGACATTCTCTAATTTTTAAATTATTTTTAATTTTTTATTATTTGTTTATTATATTAATATTATTATTATTTGAGACAGGTCTCACTAGGCAGATAAGGCTGGCCTGGAGCTCTCCACTCTCCTGCCTCAGTTGCTCAAGAACTGAGATTACAGATGAAGGGTCATAACCCACTGGAGCATCTGGCTCTGGCAGGCTTTGCCATTCCTTCTGCCTTGCTAAAAACCATTAGATGGCATTCCGAAAGCTAGCCACCAAGGTCTATTTACCTTATTTGCCCAATCCCTCCTCCTGAGGCTGACTGCCAAGGTCCAACAATCAGAAGCCCCTTTGACTCACCTAATTAACATGTCTAATTAAAATTAAACACTTCATCCTAACATGAAGTTTCCCCCTTAATCTTTATAAACCACCATTTGCCTATGGGCCTCATCTGTCTCCTCTCTATCCAGAGGCGGTCCGTTGTTCCTCTGGGACTAATACCCCTGCCCTCTTTCCATTGTCCCCTTCCTCTTTTTCCTCATCCTCTATCTCTTTTACCACTGCATCCTAGCCCATTCTAACACAGACCCCCTACCCTTCTGCTGTTCCCAAGAATGACACCTGCAAGGTCTGCCTGAGTCAGAAAACAGCCACATTAACTTTTTTCCCTGCTTAATAAATGACCTCTCTGGGAAAAACAGATGTTTGGGGGTGACTTGTGGCTAATCTGGAGTCCAGGAGGAAGCCCCCACTGTTCGGAGACCTCCAAAAGACATATGGTATCACACTGGCAAGGAATTCAAGTACCTTTTACCCCACAGAGGATTCTACGAAGACAAGAGGCAATCTAAGACAAGGCTGATGTGCTGGCGTGGAGTGGGGAGCAGAGGCTCTTACAGAGGAGACAACAGAAATTGGCAGAACCAGTCAAGACACTGGGAATTCTTTCACATTTTCTTAATCTTTATACCATAATTTGACAACTGCTCTTCAGCTGAGTCAATTCTTCATACACCACTTTACACAACCCTCCTCTAGGGTAAAGAGACACACGAAACCACTTCTCAGGTATTGAGCCTTCATTTAGCAATGACCACAGCCATCTTGTAAATGTGACTTGTGTGCCACTTCCTTATCTCCTGGCCAAACAGTATCCTCTTCTCTTGTAATCCTCCCCAGGATCAGGATCCCTAGGTGGGGGACATATCAGCCAGCAGCAAACAGCCTCTTATCACAAGGGTGCTCCACGGTGTTCCAGGACCTCATATCACCACAGACACAAGGAAGCCTACATCTGTAAGTGGGGAAGGAGAGGTCGAGTGTGCAGGCAAGAAGAAACTGTGGTGGTCATTCCCTGGGTTTACATAACAGGACCCACATACACGGAAGACTCTGTCGGGAAGAAGGTAACCATGTTCCTTCGAGAACTAGCTGAATGAAAAGTCTGACATGTGTTTTCTTTCTTTCAGTAATGAGCATTTTTAGCATTTATTCACTGTGTTGGCAGTGATGAGGGTACACTTTCCTTCAGGAAGCTCTGCCCCCACCACACACTAGGAGAGAAGACATGATGAGGTGTCTTGGAGCATCTACCCAGGTTCCTGTGCTACTGAACATCCTAGCTGTGGCGATAAACATGCCTTCTCTTCCGGTCTCGTGCATGGCCTGTTGCAAACACATGCGCAGAATGGGCTCTATGTTACCGGTTACAGGAAACCACGGTATCTCTGTGGGCTAGCCTGGACCCCTGACCTGACAGAAGGCACTACACCTAAGGGGGAAAATAATCTGAGAGGCAAACCACTGATGTGAAACTTGATTTATCTCATGATGTGCTTGTATTGGGACCAAGGACATGTGATCTGGTTAACAACGCTTCCAATGACTGACCTGAAGAAAAGCAGCTGCCAGTAAGAGCCAGCTGAGCTCCTCCCAGGCTCTGGCCTCCTCACTGATACCTGGGATCCCTTGAACAAGAACCACATCTATGGACAATTTACAGTTCCAGTTTTCTGTGTGCACATCTGACACTCTCAATAGGCCTCTCTCCACGGGACACAGAGCTGTTGATTACATTCTCATTAAAAACCACTTCCATTCCTTGAACCACTCTCACAAATAACTGAGCCAATGTACATATGACCTTTACCATGCTTAGGGGCTGGTATCTGCTATGGCTTGAATATCTTTGCCCCCTCTGAAATTCATGTTTGAAACAATCTTCAACGAACAACAGTGGGAGGTGCAGGCTAATGGCAGCTTATTCATGTCATGCAAGCCACCACAACAGGGCTTGCAGAGGTAGGTTTGCTTTTTCCCACTCTAATGAGACATGTAGACAGGGCCCCTGTGGACTACAGTGCAGTAAGGTGGCCTCTGCAGGTGCCAACACCTGGTCCTCATCTCCAGCCTCCAGAGCTGTCAAACCCACACCCCATATCTTCATGAATCACCTGCTTCCTGGTATTGCCCTACAGAAGAAGGACACCACTCTCTGTGTCTTTGATTAACACTACCTGGTGCTCCGTTATTTTAGTCTTGAATTTTATTCAAAGTGCATTCTCTGTTTTGAATCTATGACCATTTACCAGTGACCCATACAAGTCGCAGTCATAAACAGAGCTATGCTGAGCCACAAGCTAAAGACAACCCACCACAGCCTGAAGACAGCTGGAGATAGCTTCAAACTATAAGGTGCTGGTAAACTGCAAGTCCCAGTGGGAGAAGTTACAGGACAGACAGCCCAATTTCCCAAACAAATGATCTGCAAAGAAACAGGGGGAAACTAGAAGACATGCTCATGGAACAAAATATATGAAATCTGATTATCCCAATGAAGGGTTTAAAAACTATTTGGAGACAAACAGAAACTAAAGCACTGCCAGGGTGTCTAAACACATGAAGGAATTCATCTGGTGGAGTCCTTGGCGAACTCTTAATGTTTTGTTGCTTATGGAAGAACAAGAAGGAAATGCCACATCTGAGGTCAGCCTGAAGCCAACATAGGGCAGAAGTAGCCAGGGGAGTGATTGGAAGTGGGCTGGCCCAGAGCTGTCAGTCACCACAGCTGGACAATAGGCCAGGGCACAGTTACCATCACTGTCTATTTTGTGGCCACTTAGAAACTTCCATAATGCCAAACTTACAAAAGAACCAGAAGCAGCCTGTTGAGATTTCAGAAACTCCTAGCAAGGTATAATTCACATAATCATTATCTTTAAAACATTAAGCAGGAAATGACATGCAAATGGTTTGAGGGGTCAGTGTCCACAGGCCAGCACCTAACTAGCACCCCCAGCCCCTCCCCCACAAAAAAAAACACTCTGGGGCAACATGCATAGAAATAACCTCTGACCTGCCACTAGAAGGCAGATTTGAATGCGCCAAGGCAAGAAAGACAATTAAAAAAGGAAAATATTTTCTAGAAATGTACTAGCCAATGTTCTTAATTCCTTTGGGATGAATAGGGAAGGTAGCAGGGTCACAGACTCTTCTTAAGAATCTGAAGACTGGAAGGCTTTCCAAGCTACAAAGTTAAAAAAAAAAATCCAAAGAGTAGGTCAATATGTTAGTGCATTTCTACTTGTGGAAGAATATCACACTGGATGTGTGTGCTGAGTGTATTTCTGTGTGTACACAGACATACAGGCCACTACTGTGGCATTTATATTTACCTGGGGAAGGGACCCAGAGAAAAGACCCATTCTTTATTGTACTTTTTTTTTTTCTGTCACTGAGTTTGAATTATTAAACTATTAAACTTAACTTGTTTTTGAAATTTAAACAATTTATGCCACAGGAAGAAAATACATGTCAACCCGAGTTAGCCACTGTTAAGTCCAAGTTATCACATCCATTCCCACTTATTTTTCTTACTTAAATATTTATAGTATATGTGATAACTAAAAAAATAAAATCACACAGATACACTATTCCTTTGGGTTTTAAAGAACACATCCATTTACTACCTGATCCATCACTATTCCAATTAAAGTAAATGTTCATTTAAAAGCCAAGATGGAATTAGGAACGCCCCTACTAAAAAAAAAGTCCTAATCAGTGTAAAGCTTGTCCCAAGAAGTCATGTGATGCTCCACATACAGAGACACAAACATGTATTACTGTAGGCAACTTCAGTGACTCTAGCAGAAACCTTCGAAGACCCAATCAAGGCTACAATCATCCAGTACAGACCTCAGCTACACTGTCATCCTTCTTTTCAATGAGATCTTATTATTTGTTTGTTTGTTTATTTGGGTTTTGGGTGGCAGGGGCTCACTGTGTAGCCCTGGCTGGTTTAGAACTTGATATGTAGACCAAGCTGGCCTTAAACTCACAGAGATCACCTGCATCTGTCTCCCAAGGATTGGGATTAAAGGTGTGCACCATCATACCCTGCCTGAGTGAGGTTTTAAAGACAACATTTTTCCCAGCTCAACAAACTATTAGGGTTTTTGCTTGTTTCCATCTTTCTTGGTTGCAAACTCCTCCCTGAATATAACTCTTATCAATACAAACTATTTTTAGCTATATGAAAGGAGGAGAAAGTGAAACAGTACGGTGGCACACCATCCCACCCACACTGTGACCCCACACAGAGTGGGAGAGGACAGACAGGACAGAAGACATCACTCATCTCAGGACCTCAGAGCCAATGGTACACAAAGCTTGAATTAGGCAGCGACTTCCCTTAAGAACCTAGACTCTAATACAAAAGAAACAATATTCACCAAATAAAATAGATTTCTGTATGCACACTTACAATATACAATATGATGGGCACTCTTCTTTGCCAGCTTGACCCAGGAAATCAGTCAGGTATGCTTCATAACTCTAGGTCTGTCGTGAGGTGTGTGTCCAGAGTTGACTGGAATGTGCGACTGAACTGAGAGAAGACTGTCCCTGAATGTGACGGTCCCATTCACTAGGCTGGAGTCACACATGGGATAAAAATGGGAGGAGGAGGAAGTGTGTCAGCACAGGCAACTCTGCCTCCTCTCCATCATGCAGAGCGGATTTGTTCCATCCATGGCCCTGGCCAGGACGCTCCGTTTCACCATAGAACCCAAAGGAAAGGAGCCAAGGACTGTGAACTGAGGCTGCCGAAACCAGCAGTCAAAGCAAATCTGTCCTTCCTTACACAGCTCTTGTCGTCTTGTTTAGAGACTAAGGATAGCTTCTGCTTTCTAACACACATTACAAAGAGCAGTCGCTATCTGCCATGGAACGCCCTAGAAAACTCAAAAGCATCTTCTTTGATACAAGCACTTCTCGGTTTCCTCTTTCTTCTGTTGGACACAGTGGCTGTCAGGGCAATGCAGAGGCTCCTGCAGGAGAGTGGGGGAAGGTGTGCAGCAGGAGAGGACACAGCACTGGGGAAGCCTAAGGCTGCAAGCAGGTCCTAGGGACGAGGAGAGGTCTTTACAACTAGGCAGTCAAGAAGAAGCACAGCATGTAGGCAGATTCAGGCCAGCGGTCCAGGACCAAGGCTGCCCATCGATCTTTAGGCTCTACAGGCAGTGGCCTGTTCCCAGCACTGCATTCAGAACTTCACACAATTTCCACACAGGAGAGCGCAGCAGTCCTCCCTTAACCATGGTTCTCTTTCTCTCGTCTGGCTTTAGTTACCCAATATTCCAGAACTAATTCCTAAATTCATTACAGAATATTGTTACAATTATTCTATTTTATTAGTAATTATAATTTCATACTATCCATAATTTACAATTTAAAACTTTCTATAGGTAAATGTATGTATAGGAACCAACATATGATATACAAGTTTCGAAACTACCTTTTAGGCATCCAGTTAGGGTACTGGGATGTTATGCCTTGTGGATAATGGGGAGAAGGGTTGGGGGTCAACTGCAAGCATTTAAAATAATTGGTTAATGACTAACTGAAAAGTGAATTTAAAATCACAAGGATCTGTATGTATGTAAAGCCAACCTCACACATGATAATGAACCTGGAATGTAAGACAAGGGGATGGGTCTTTTTCCAGAGCAAGATTCCAGAATGAAAACTGACACAAAATGCCATGCACAGGTCACAGCTGAGCATTTGAACACTGGCTGGGAATTGAGAGTTAAATTTCTCATTTATTTTAATGGATTCTAGTTGGTACTTGTCATATTTTGTTACTACAGAAGCTGAAAGTTTTGTTATTTCAAATGTGTATTCTATTTTCTATTTAAAATAGTATACTTTATATTGTATAAACTTACATGTTTATAAATTATTTATTGTTGTTTTAATAGTCTTACAATAAAATTTAAAAAATCACCAAGAAACTCAAAAGGTACTGACTAGATGGGTGGGACTCAACAATCATCTAAAACCACGCAGGTTTTCATAAAGTCAAATTTCATAAGTGGTCAGGTGACAATATTTTCCTGGGTATGGCTGTTACATTCACTTTAACCACAGAACTTCAGGTATTTGAGAAGGGACATTTTTACTATATATTTGGTGTCTGTTTCCTCCTCCCGGTTAGTGGTATTTTAATTTCCAACAGCAAAGACACCCACATTAGTCACTTTCCTTGTCGCTATGACAAATACATGAAGAAAAGTAATGGATGGGAAGAAGGCTTTATTTTGGCTCACAGCTCAAGGTACAGTGTACCATGCTGGGGAGCACAATGGGAAGCCTGGTGGCAGGAGTGTGACTAGCTGGTCACCTTGCAGCTGCAGTGAAGAGAGACAAATGAAGGTGCTCATCCCCGTTTCCTTCTTATCCTGGACCCCAAACCACAGACCGTTGCCACCCACATTTATGATGGGTAGACCTGCCTCAATTAGCCTCATCTAGCAAATCCCATATAGAAATGGCCACATGTTTGTTTCCAAGGTGATTCTAAACCCCAGCAAGTTAACAATATTAACCATCATCATACTATTGTAAAATATTCATTTAATTTAATCAAAATGTCAGCCAACATTCCAAGGTCATTTAAGAACTATGTTCATACTTCAACATAACGCAATCGGCATATTTTCCGAATGATAACCCCTCAACCATGAGAACTAGAGAGGATGTGAAACACTGCATGTAGGTGATAGAAGTGGGAAGAAACTGAAAACAATGGTCTGGGTCTAGCAGTTTCCGTCAGCAACTACTGATGTTACTTTTATGTGGGACCTGTGATCACAGCCAAAACACTGTACCACTCCAGAGCTCTCCGAGACAGAATCGACCGCCATGCTCAGGTACTCCTTCCCACAGCTCCTGAGACCTGATGTCTTTTCTACAGTGGTCATTTCATTTTATTGCAAGGACCCACACCAGACCCTGAGTCCTCAAGTGTAGAGGCCAGGCAGTGTCTCTAACCACAGTCCCTAACAACTCCAATAGACATATGGACCTTGGGATGCCCAATAACACACACACTGGCATCAGACAAATGACAAATGAAGTGACTCTTCAAAACCAGGGAAGGATTAAAATTTTACAACAGGAACAGCACATATCAAACAACAACAACAAAATCCAAACTGAAAAAGTTTAAAATTAACTACAGTGTCTAAATAGCCCTTGCCACCTCTCAGTGTGATAAATGAGCAAACAGCTGGACTGCCACAGGAGGCACAGGGGAAAGGTCACAAGGTTTCATTCTTTGTTTGATGACTATAAATAGATTAAATGTTTATTTCTGATCACTAATTTTCTGCAACTGCATTACTTCAAATGCAAACAATGTAAGCTACTAAGTGATACACTTTATTAAAAGCAGAAAATTATTTTTAAAGCTTCAGAAACTCAGAAGTTTCAACCATGTGTTCTTAATACTAACAGCCAATCGTTAAATAAAGGGCCAGCTCTTTATTACTGACCAGCCTCTGACAAAGCCCTAAACTGGTTTTTAAATAACTAATATTTACTATAAAACATTATCACCAAATCTTCCTACTAAAATACATGCAGTCACATTTTAAGGGAAAAATATTGTTCTACATCTACTAACATCATCTTTCCAAGCCATTAGCCTAAATAATTAATAACAGTTGACATATTTTGTATGTGCATATGTATCATATACAATATGTGCTATATATAATATGGATACACCCTTGTTTGGAATGAAGCCCCCATTCCAATTGATGTCATATGTACAGCCTCTGTGTATCTTCTCTGTTATCTTGACATAACAGCTCATGGAAAATGAGTGTTGAATGTTCTTAATGCATTTAAGTGCCTCTAAACAAATATTTATGATAAAATTTGCAATGCATGAAAATTTCAACCTAATCTCTTTAGCTAAGCAAAGGAACTCTGAGGATTCATGTGCTTCAAGAGTCATCACAGCCACAAAGAGGAGCTTTCCTTCATGTGGCTCACAAAGGACACACTTGGCCAACTCAGAGCCACAAGTAACAGCAATCAGACTTGGAATTTTATATGCATGTGCCCACTTCAACTAGCCAAATCCAAGATGGCTTGCCAGCCATTTATCAGCCATTCTCACCACTCTGGGAGTCTAACTGCATCACAGAGGCCACAGTAAACAAATCATGAAGAAAATGCATTAGCAAATGCCCAGGCATGGGGAGCCATGGAACTCAGTGTTGGGCAGCACAGGAAGTAGAGATGTGATGTTATTACTTTGATAATAGTATCGCTGATAAAGTTCAGTATTTCCTAAGTCCCTGAGCTATAAATAACCCAGCAAACAAAATCAATGTACATGCATTGCTCTTAAACAGAGAGAGGAATGGAGATAGCACACACTGTTTTCCAGCCACTGAGAGTATTTCTTCTTAGGGACTGGTGGCATGACTCAGTGGTAACACTTGTCTCTTATGGCACCACAGGACAGGAAAAGAGAATAGGGGTGACGGAAGAGCAGGAGGAGGTGGTGGAGGAAAGGGAAGGGAGGGCATGATGGGGGAATGGGGGTAAGGGGTAGAGGAGAGAGCCACCGGGGCAGAGGAAGGCCATATGCCCTTGGTCTTTCTAAAAGAGCAAGCTGAAGTCTACAGAAACAATCTCACTGTGCTAACATGGGAAGTGCCAGGCTAACCCAGGCACAGTAACTCTCGGTGTAAACTTGCAGACACTGTACTACACACACAAATGTCTGTATTCTTCATGTACACTAGAAAGACACCCCGCCTATCTGGCAATTTCTTACCCTCCCGGTGTGATCTTCAACATTCTGGGCCTGTGGAGTCCTGCCCTGACACTCACCAGAGCCAGTGTGATATGCACCAGCAGTATCCGTCTCCTCCTGCCATAGGTGTTTTATCACTCACTGGTGCGGATCAACTCCATGGTGAGGATATACCCTGGTTTTGCATCCCAACTCACAGAAATGTCTGTTGATAATTCCAGAAAGGTATCAATCCCTTCCCTTCCCACACTTCCCACAGAACTTCATCTACTCCATGCAATGTGACACTGAATCTGATCTCATCTCTCCACTATGACTTGTGGTCCTAGGTGGGCCTTCTCTATTTTTGTGAGGATCCTTTCGCTCTTTGATGTCATTTGCCTGCACATGGTTCCAGTGTTGTTTTTTCCTTTGTTTTGAGGTAGTGTCTCAAACACCTCTCCTCCTGCCTCTGTATGTTAAGAAAGCAGGAATTCACAAGCCCAGGGGAAAAGGATGTTTTCTAATGAACCTAGAAACCTCACAATGATGACTTGAGAACAAAATACTTATATGATGTCCAACAAGTTACTTTAAGTAGATATACAAGAGGAGGCTATGTCTATTTTATTTCTCAAGATCACAGGTAATTTGCTACCTGACAAATCAATACTTAATTTTAAACATGGCAGTCAGTGACTAAAAAGCCAGGCTTCAATACTCATGAAGGTCTGAGATATGCAGACAAAACACTTGGGAACCTCAGGTAGACTTTGCCAGCAGTCTCCCCTCCAGTACCTGCTCAGTCCTGCAGACTGCTCAACATCCTCTATTCCTTGTCAGGAGGGCAACACTAAGGAAAATCCCAAGTCTTCTGCTTCTACCTCCAAAATGCCTCTTCATGCCAGACATCTTCATTCCCCTAGTTCACACCCACTTCTCTGGGTTTCTCTGCTACAGTCATACCCTGAGCTGCCCTCCTTTCCACACTGCATGTGGCCACACCAGCCAGACAAGCCAGTCTTCTCTCTCATGCCATTCATGTAAAAGCTTCATCTATCCCATCTTTGTCAATGTCCTCATCCCAACTCATTGCCCTGTGATGCTATTGATCCATGCTGCCTATGTAACTCAACTTGTGGGTGTAGCCAGGAATGAGTTTGTTCCCTAAAGGGCATTTGGCAATGTCTGGAGGCATTTTTATTTGTTACAGCTAAGGTACAGAGGCTGTAACTGGTATCTATGAGAACAGGCCAGTGGTTCTGCTCAGCAACCCACCAGATACAGGACAGCCTCCAGAAGGACAGCCCAGCTCAAATGGTTGACTGCAAAGGGCGGAAAACCTTTTGAAAATCAGTGGTGAATGACAGCTGAAACGGTTCAGTGTGACATTACCATACTCTCTTTAGTCCTCTTTTTAACTGTTTTCAAATAAGGCAATAAAATTTGAGGGGATTAGTCTCTTACATTTTATCATTTGAAACAATTTGTGCTAACAACAGCTAATGCCCTGGAGGAGGTTTCCTGTTCAACACTAAAGTGGCTCATGTGTGTTCACTGACATAGTTTGAGAAAACTAAACCAGAGGAGGAAAATTACTTCGCTCACTCAGCAAAGAAAATGGAATGGACACCTAAGTAGAAAACTTTCCCCACTGCCAGTAAGGACTTCTAACTGCAAATTGTCATCCACCTTTCGTCTTTGTGACGGTGAACAAACTCAAGCTTCCTCTTTGGTAAAAACAGAGGAGAAGATACCATCTACCTCACAGAGTTGCATAAGTATAAGATCATTCAGAATAGCACTTAGCAAGTAGTTGGTGCCATAATGACAATGACGACCTACATAAAAACTCTGCTATTTCTCATACTTCTCAACTGAGAATATTCATTTTATCTCCTTTTAAATTTCAAAGATGTAACATGGAATTAAAATTAAGAAAATTAGAACAGACTTCATCAGCATCTGCATGTAATAATTTACAGATGCTTACAACATATTTTAAAAGTAAGGAAATGCTTTATGATATAATAGCCACGTGTGCACACATGCGCGTGAGCGCGCATGTGCGCGCGCACACACACACACACACACACACACACACACACACACACACACACACGTACAACAACAACAACAAAAAAAAAAAAAAAACAGAACTTTCAAAGATGCCAAGGAAGGCTGTCATCTAAAGAAGAGTTTTACATAAAGTGTTCAATATTTTCTGATGTTTCTGAGATATTTTAAGTTGAAACAATACTTTCTAAGTAGATGATACTTTTTACATTTTGCAAATCTTCCATTATAATTTCTCTCTTTGGGTGAGAACAGGCATCAGTGAGCCTTGTAAGTGCTTGGCAAGAAGTCCATCGCAAAGTTACATCTCCAGCTTTGGGTTTTAAGATAGAGTGTGCAGTCAACTGTGACTCAATAACATGGGCTAGGCTTGAACTCATGACTGTCCTCCTCCTACCTACTGAGGGCTACAGAGATGCACACTACCTGTCCCTTGCTCCTCCCCTTCCTTTCTATTTGTGGCAGAATAAGTTATCACTCTTAAACTAAACTGTAGTATGTGTTAAGGAGTCCATTTATTTTCTCACCTATAACATTTTCAATTCTTTTACTATAAAGCAGAATTAATTTTCAGCCCTCATTTAGATTTCTTCAGACAACAAAGTCAAATGAACCTCACTGTCTTTGATAAACTTAATACATGATTGTTTCCTCAGAAGAAGCATATTTTTATGTAGAAATATTTTTCTTAAATAGTACTTCAGAGTTTGGGCTGGAGCGATGGTTCCACAGTTAAGAGCACATACTGCTCTTACAGAGGACCCTGCGCAGTCCCTAGCACCCATACTGGGTGTCTAACAATTGCCTATAACTCCAGCTCCAGGAGATCTGACACTTCCAGCCTCCTTGGACACTTGCAATCCCATGCACATACCTCCACAGACATATACATAGAATTAAAAATAAAATAAAATTTTTAAGAAATCATCAATCCACAAGAAAACAAAAATTAAAATTAATGCAGCTTCCTGTCCAACAGGCATCTTACATCAAAGCAATAGAAACCACAATGAGTACCTACTACAAACTCATTCCATTAATGATTTTCTATTTGACATTAAATTATTCCCTCAAAAATATTAATAGCAATGATCAAAATTCATCTCCTGATGTAGCACATTCGTCTTCAGAACACCCAGCATCTTTCCTCGTGCATGCTCTGTGGATGGTCTTCCACCTTCGTTGTCACTCTGGCACTATCAAGCTGCACTGCTCTAGACACCCATGTGTTAATATTTCCAGCTAGTAACACATTCCTTTCTGGTTGCCATTCAGCCTACCATATTTGATTTTGCTGAGTGTATGTATTATTTAAATGCCTTACTTAAAGATGCTATCTGGATGCAAATAAGCCAGGATGAAGTTAACTAGTTTCTTAGTATTAAATAGGGTTCACATTTGGTTTAACTGTTTCAACTCTTCATCAACTCCCATCAAGTGGAAGAAATCACATCAAAGGGTGGGAACACACAACAATACAATCTTCTCCATTCACATATCAAACCTCAGGCCGTTGCACACACACATCACACCCAGGGGTATGTGCACAGTCACATTACCAGCCATGGCAGGTCAGCCATCCTCATTAGCTGTGTGCTGGCACACCTGAGCTCCCAGCCCCTTCACGCCACACTCAGAAGCAGCTCTGTTGCTCACTGGCTGGCAGGCTGCAGTCCTGGGAGTCCTCCCCCACTACCTCTCCATGGCAACCGCAGCCACAGAGAAGCCAGTCCACCTCTTACGCAAATGAAAGGAGGCCACAAATGTCAGCAGTCATAACAGCCTGCTTTCCCTCCAGACTTAATTTCCTTCTTAAAGTAACCGCTGTGCATTCCTCATTCCATGTTCCAGAACATCTTTCTGAATTTAGGAAAATCAGAGTGTGAAATCCTTTTGTTTGACCACTTACATAACCTGACAGAAGATCCACAGACAATTGCATTTGCTGCTTCCCAATTCCCGATCCAGTATCTCAGCCAGAAAGACCCTTTGTATCTGGGTTCCTAGATAAGAGTCCTTTAAGAGTTTAGCTAGCCTGCAATTTGGCTACAGAGATGGAGACGAGAGACCTTGACCATCCATTAGAATGATTGCAAACCAACCATATCCAATATATACTGTCACCTTTAGAGACAGGCATTTATTGAGAAAAATGAAGTTATGTTTAATCGCTTTTTGAAACAACTAGTCAACTATCTAGTCAGAATCCCACAGGATCAGAAACTAGTCAGAAACCCCTTTAGCTGTTAACACTTTGTATTCAAACTGTTTCAAGTTCATTTCCTGGATCTATAGTTAAGGAAGCAACACTAGTGCCCACTATATTGGGCTATAGAGATCATAGTCACAGGGTCCTAATCTACAGTACTGCATTAATAACTGACAGGTATTAATGGTCACATTCGAATATGTTGTATACTATAATAAAAAATATCTATTTTTGTACATTGTTATTAAATATTGGATTGTCTCAGACTAAAGATTACAACTGAAAAGGCATGAGGCAATCTCAAATAGTGGTTTTAATAACCTCTAAAAAGCATGTTTTCCTAAGAGAAAACAAGTTGGAATATATACATGGAAATCAACACAACAGAAGAGTTAATTTAAATATCCAAACACGCGCGCGTGCACACACACGCGCACACACACACACACAGAGGCATCTACATACACATGTACATACAAAAAATTATAAAAATGGACTAGGAAACAAAACTTTCATTTAGTTATTCCACAAGCATTTCCTAAGTGCTATCAACATGCTGGGCACTCTGATGCTTTGGGAGAGACAGGAGGGTCACTTGGGATCATGGAAGCTGCATCTCAAGTAGCTAAACCCAGCCTGGCCTACTAGCACTCAGGAGGGGATCTGGGGTGACCAAAGGTATCAGACCACAACAGAATCAGGAGACCCAGAGTGAAGTGTGACTCTGGAAATGGAACAGGAGTGAGGGAAACGAAGGGAAGGGGCCAGGATTGCTAAAGTCCAAGTTCAAAGCAGGCCATGTGAAGGAAGTGGCAAAGAGATCCATACAGCATGATGAAATGATCCAAATGTTCTCCCTGAGTCTAGAGCAAGTGTGCATTAGTTCAGATGACAGTGACACGATCCGATCAAAACCCAAAGAAATTACTCATTGTTTTGTTTCTAATATCCCCACTCCCACCGAGACTCAGAATGTCTGTGGAATTGAAACAGCTGCTAGCTGCATAGAGTGAGCTACTAAATGCACACACACCCACATGCATACTAGGAAGCTCTTCTTTGTCGAGCTAACAAGGCCACTTAAAGTGGCCTGTGTTACTCACTAGTCCCAGCAGCAGGCACCTCAGGGAGCTGGAGGAAACTACTCTGCAGACCCAGCCTGTACATGGACCCAGAGTGCATAGATTATCCAGCTCTTACCCACAGGCTCTATTTCCAGAAATCAATACCCAAAGCCAGGGTATTTGTTCACATACTACCTTACAGGCTAGATTTTAAAGGCAAAAGTTAGATTGTGTTCATTTTTATAAACCTACCATCAGAGATGCCCCCCCCAAAAAAAAATCCTTTCTAAATGAACGTTTTACAGCCTTCCTTTCAATTGGAAGGTCAATAATTCTTGGCTTTTATTTATGAGTCAACCTCAAAAGAGACAGGCAGTTTCTCTAAGCACATGACTGACTGGGTGAGTGCTGTTTTAAGAAACCTACACTTTCAGTATTCCCACTAAATATTGCATTCATACGCTAAGACAAATAAATTGTACACATTTTCCAAGTCTCTGGCAGTACTGATACTGTGCTCACCATTACAGCGCCATTTTCAATTTACAATGACCTCCTATTTTGAATCTCTGCATGCAGTCCTCCAAGGCACAAAGGCAAAGTTTCAACAGATGTAAGTTGTCTGACTTGCTAGATTCCTTCCCTCTTGCACACATGAAAGAGGCAGAGACGGGACAATTCAATACTCTGGCTTTAGGACTTACAAACTTTAAACTCAGTGTTTATCACATCTTCCTACTGATTAAGAAGGGTCCTAAAGAAAAATAGATTTCTCTTCCCATCCTTCCCCCTACAAAAAAGAACTAACATTTTTATCTATCATTCCAATCAACTCAGAAAGAGTTGTAGTACCACATACTCAGTAGAGAGGCATCCTAAACAACCCTGAGCACACTGGGAAATGCTGCTAGTACATGGTACAGAGTCTCCAGGACAGGAGGCCCATGGTTGAGAGGGAAACATGGACCTCCTACCTTCAAGTCTTTGATGACAGAAAGGGAAGAAAGCTTGAGATACCATCAATCCTTTCACATTGGACAGTGGGACATGTGGATGAGCAGTACGGCCATCTTCTGACCACAGACTGTGGAAGAGGAAAAGGCGAGACTTGATTCTGAGGCAGTGGACTGCCAACTGGCTCAAGCATAAGGTTCTCTCTTCAGCAATGAACCTGTCTTCCGAATGACAGCAGCTCTGCTGATATGAGAAACTTATCAATAATAAAATTACATAAAAGTAATGTTTTAAATCTATCTGCATGTCATCAATATAAAAACAGCAACATTCATGGGCTTACGTAAAATGTACGATTAAAGTATCATTGTTGCATCAATCTCAAAGAATGTAAGGACAGCTTGACATTAGAAACAATACAAATCCACAGTACACACTCACAACACAGATAGAGCAAAGCAAACAATGATATGAAATCCCAACCTATTCATGGTAAAAGCAGATCGTTTCCAAAAGTACAGAAAGAGTATCCCCAAGACATGAACTGTGTTCACTGTGTACCTATGAACTATGAGAGTATCTCCATTAGAGTCAAGTGTTTTAACACTCACACGCTGAGTATCCCAGATCCAGAAATCAGAAATTCATCAAATATGAATCTTTTGAGTAATTTCATTTTTTAGAGTAGTCTCAGATTGACAGAAGAATTCATTTGGAAAGTAGGGTTCTTCTACACCCCCTTCCTACAAGCACTTCTCCCACTGTCAGCATCTAGAGGACTGCCTGCCAAAGAACCTAAACTCAAGTGTCACCATCACCAAAGTCAGAATTAACACTCCCACTGCTTCCTGGTGTACCTTCTACATATTATGACAAAGGTTCTATATACTAGCACTTAGGCAGCATTGGTGCCCATCATACAGAACAGATTTACCACCCAACATCCTCTGAACCACACCCATGTATCTCTTCTTCTCCACAACCTGAGTGTTTACTGTCTCCATAGGTTACTTGCTCCAAAATGCCACATAGCTGGATTCACACAGTATGTAGCCATTTCAAGTTGGCGTCTTTCACTCAGCAATAGGTATTCAAATTTCTTCATTTCTTCCCTTGCAAATAAGAATAACATTTTATTTTGATCAAATCTACCCTTCATTACCACCCTCCAAGTCCTGGGTCTTTCCCCTCCTACTTTCATGTCCTCTTTAAAAAACACATGTGTGTGTGGTGGTGGTGGGGGGGGGTGGAGGGTATCAAATTAATGTTGTCTGCAGGCACATGGGTATAGAGCTTTCCACCGTGGCATGGGCAATACAGTCCTGAAACTATTCTAAAGGTTTAATCTAATCTCCCAGAATGATGGCCCCAATCTCCTTAACCTTGCATATGGCTTCAGAAATCAGATGTGTAACAAAAGGCTCATTTCTCTACTACTGTTCCACAGTATCTCACTGTGCCCACTTACAGACAGTAGAGTTTCAGAGGATGCTTGTCTTGTCTTAGCCTGCCTTGGGTTTTATGGACTGGACACATTGGTTTTGGTCATTTTGTTTATTTTGGGTAACGTGTTTTGTAAGTACAGAAAGGCCTTGTAATCGTCATAGTAAAATCTCCTGCCTCAAATCCAGGATGCTGACACAAACAACTCAACTTATAGCCTGAAATTTAATAGCTTTAAAAAAAATAGTACAATCCAGAAGTCAAATATTCAAATAAAAGAATTAGTGATTGTTCCTCATGCTACATGCTTAAAATAATTTTATTTTTATTTTATGTTTATGGTTGCTTTGCCTGTATGCATGTCTCTGCACCATGTGCATGCAGTGCCTGTGGAGGCCAGGAGAGGGTGCCAGATGTTCTAGGACCAGAGCTACAGATGGTTGTGAGCCACCATGTGTGTGCTGGGAATAAAGCCCAAGTCCTCTGGGAGAGCATGAGCCATCCCTCCAAGCCTCCACACTACATGATTTTTATACATATCCCATACTGTGTCTTCAGATCTGTGGCAACGCCTCAGATATAGCACTCATATTTTCTACTTTAATTAGAAATAACAATCCCAGCACTTCTGAGGCTGAGACAGGAAGCCAGTGAATTTTAGGTCTCCTGGGACAATACAGAGAGATGGTGTTATTTATACATAAGTAAATGAATAAATAATCGATTTTTATTACCAAAGAATTAATTTTTGATACGTGTAGGTATATGTATATGTATACATTGTATGCCTGTCCCTGTGGCGGCTAGAGATGACATATCTTCCTTTCTCGCTCTCCATCTTATCTTCTGAGACAGGATCTCTCACTGAATCCAGTACTCATCTAGTGGCTAGACTGACTGGCCAATGAGCACCAAGGATCAACCTGACTGACTACTCACCATACCTAACTCTTTTGCATGGGTACTAGGTCCTTATTACTTGACAAGACAGGAACTTGACCAACTGAGTCATCTCTCTAGCCCCCCCAAAATTATTCTAATTGTAGTTTTTTTCTCTTTTCTTTCCAGATTTATCAAATAGTTATTCCACAGCACACTGTAATTTTGGTTATCAGTGTTCATCTTAAGTATGATTCGGTAACAATTTATATAATTATCAAATAGTATACCTTTCTAGGAGGCAGCTATGTGGCATTTTGGAACAGGTAACCTATGGAGACAGTAAACACATCAGATTGTGGAGAAGGAGATACACATGGATAGGGCTCAGAGACAGCAAGCACTGAAGAAATTCCCATCCTGCCCTACACAGCAGCCTTATCACAGACACAAGATCATGAGAAAGTGAGTGAAACACGAAGACAGAGGATGGTGTTCAAATGGAGATGCAGCTAGCACTACAGCGCCTCCCTAGAATGCATAAGGCCCTGGGTTCCATCCCTACTCTGCAAAGGAAAAATAGATACATTCCTAAAATTAAAACTCTCAAAAGATCAAAATAAAAATGGAACAATCTTGAATTAGGTTCTCAGAGAAAATGTTCCGACTCTGTGGAGATTGATCCTGGGATCATGTGTGCATGCTCCACCATGGAATCACAGCCCAGCCCCCAATGCTCAGACTTCTAATGAAGAAGAAAAAAGTGTGTTCTTTTCTTAATAAAAAAAGAAAAAACGTACTTCAGTCAATCATGCTTTTTAATTAGAAAAGGGGGAAAAATGACAAAGGTTCCACAGTATCAAGTAGATACAATAGAAGCCATCTAGTCCCAAAGCCAGTTACACAGTCATGTGGCAACAGTACAGCCATTGTTGTGGCGTTGTAACACTAGTAACCAGTAACATGGGAGGGGGGGCACTATCATAAAAATACTTGCCGTACCATGTATATTTTACACATTTACACATGCAAATATGTGTAAACGTTTATGTCTAGATGTGCATGAACACAAACATACTTACATGAACTACAATCACTAGCAGTTACTTCTTTCTAGATGATGCCTTTATAAATGACTAGAATTCTTTCAGTAGTCAATCTTCCCACTCTTCTTCAATGAGCATAGGCTGATGAACAGTATAATCTCTTCTACATTGTTCTTCCCAAAGCATAAACCCTCCTATCATGCTATTTACAGGGTCCTCAGGCAAATGATTGAACCAAGTGTAACACTACAGAACACTTTAGATTGCCTCCAAAATTGATAGATTAAAGTAAATGAATTCATTCTAGACATTTTTTTATACACTGCTGAGCGCTATGGGCTGCGAGAGCACTAAAGCTATTAGCTTTCAAGTGTAGTTATCTCTACTTGAAACAGGGAAAGGCAAGATGACCCATTTTTCTGGCACTAACCATTGGGAGCTCACATTTCTGCATGAAAGTCAATGGAAATATACACCCCCTTCGTGTTATTGTTCTGGTGAGAATCTTGATCAGAGGAAAAATAATATGCCTCTTAAACAGGCAGCAAGCACTGGGCTGCTATCAAGATGCTCATCCAAACTGCTTTGTGCTGCAGCTGAAAGCCACAGCCACCAGCACCAGCATGGTTTCCCTCCTACATTCCCATGGCCTTCCTCAGTGCAGGGGAGCCAATAGGGCTGGAAAGGGAAACTCACTGTCATTTTCTCTGCAGACATACATCAGCCGAAGAAAGTATAACCCTCAGCCGCAGCACCTATTGCTACCCTGGCCTTAGTCAAAACCTGGTTCTGCCCTTCCCAAGCTCCATGGAACCTCATCACTCTATGAACCAATGCTGCGGGCTTGGGCTCTTCTGTTGGTCTCTTGCCGTGGGAGACAGGTGGCGCTTTTCATGTCTGTCAGCACTCAGCACTTTGTGGACTTCCTGGACTTCCCCTCCCATAATCCTCTTTTCCTCACTGCTCACATCTGTCTGCTGCTGCTGCTCTGACCTTTCACAGGCCTGACAGCAGGAAACCTCACTATCAAATGAGCCAGAAACTGCTACTTAGGCTACAACTTTTAAAGAACGAGTACAATTTAGCTAGGCAGAGCACAAACACGCCTGTGCAGATGAGATGGCCCATTAGGAGACCAGTAACTGTCTACCTTGCCTCTCGCACACCCTGATCTGAAACACCAAATACAAGAGAAATAGATCACTGCAGACACTGCCTGCCTTCTCCACCTCACAGGAGACTGGGTTAAAGCAGCTGCACAGAAAGTCTTCTCATCTGGGGGAAAGTAAACTGCGGAGTGGGTGCTGGAGGAATGGCTCAGTGGTTAAGACCATGGACTGAAGAGAGAAATTGGTTCCTAGCACCCATGTCAGGCAGCTCACAACCACCTGTAACTCCAGTTCCAGGCGCATCTGAGACTTAGGCCTCCTTGGCTATGCAGGTACACACACACAGAGAGAGAGAGAGAGAGAGAGAGAGAGAGAGAGAGAGAGAGAGAGAGAGAAGAGAGAGAGAGAAGAGAGAGAGGAGAGTTAAAGATGAAATAAATCTCTAAAGCTGTGAAATACAAAGGCATTTAGTCCAGCTACAGGAAGTGAACAGCTTTTCTAATAAGGAAAACTTTTTTTTTTTTTTTCAAAGATGTGGGGATGACCACAAGGTCAAGTTTTCTGAGCCCAGGTCTTCTCGGGGCAGTGTTCCCAGCCATTTCAGTGATAAAGGCTACAGCACAGCACTGGCTGCTACTAGGGCAGAAACAGTCAGTGAGTGACTCTAGCTGAGTTGACACAGTACAAGGAGAAGGACAAGGGTGTGCGCCAGGATAACCTGGGGCTCAGCTCTGGTTCTTGACAAAGAAAGGTGTCTTAGGTTTGTTCCAACAGGTGGCTCTGATTCCTGAGATGAATGATATGTCACAGGAGATACACAGTGAGTATTAGCACCTGCTGCTACCTTCAGAGATGTTAGCTGTTAAAAACTGATCAAATCATATCACACGCACAGATATCAGATAACTACTTATTTCATATACAATGGGCATCTTACAAAAAGATGTCCATACTTTAGAGACTAAAGCCCTCAATGGTGACAGTGCCTACACAAAGCCACCTGAGGTCCTTCCATACACATCTCATGCTTGCAGAAGCAGCTTGTCATTTTTTAGGTGTCTGCAGTGAGTAACATAAACTGAGAGAACACAATCTTTATGTCCCCGGATAAACCCCAGTTCTGGTGCCACCTGAAAGACATTTCTTTACTCACAGGCAGTAATTTCCAAACCCTGCTCTCAGCCTAGAGGGCTGCTCAGGCTGGCTGCACCAGCTGCCAAACTGCTCTACAGGGGACCCGCCCCTTAAAGCACCTTCTCATTTGGAAAGTCCCACACAGGGCTAGAACTCATTCTGAAACCAGAGACAGCACTTCTTCCTGCCACCCATCTGGGCCAGCATATATGAAAGGACAGTTTTTCAGAAAGCCACAGGGCTCTCTCCCAGGACGGCTGCAGTACTGTGACAGGCAAGTGCAATTATGGGTGGGGGGAGGGGCTGGGAAGCAGCTAACCAAGAGTTTATAAAAGTGAAAAAGTAACAACAAAGGCTTCCTTCCATCCCTCTGAGCAATTTTAGCAATATTCAGTCATGTACCACTCTTTCCCACAATTCCTCTCGGCCTGCAAAGAAAGAGCAGTTTGAGTGTGTCCACTATTAACAAGTGTAGCTAGAGAGGTTTCTTCCCCATTAAATATGAAAGACATACTCACAGAGTACACATACACACACACCATTTACATTTTACCTATATAAACAGCATATCTGTTTGTACACACACTTACATCCATACACAAAGTAAAGACAATTAAAAAAGTAAGCCAGAGGTGGTATTTCCAGCACTTTCAAAGGTGAGGCAGGTGAATCACAAATGTAAGTCAGTTCCAGGCTAGGCTATGAAGTGTAACCTTTCTCAAAATGTTTTTATTATTCGCTTCCAAGAAAAAATAAAATAAACCATAAATTTTATGTGGACATGTATTGGAGGTGAGAAACCAAAGACAGAGGTGAGCTTCCTTAGTAGCATTTTGTTTTCTAGATTATATTTTGGAACCATATCTTTTTTTTTTTTTTTTTTTTTGGTTTTTGATTTTTCGAGACAGGGTTTCTCTGTGGAGCTTTGGAGCCTATCCTGGCCTTGCTCTGGAGACCAGGCTGGCCTTGAACTCACAGAGATTCGCCTGTCTCTGCCTCCCGAGTACTGGAATTAAAGGTGTGCGCCACCAACGCCCGTATAAGTATCTTAAAGAATTGTAAAGTATGGATTTAAAATGATTTAAAAAAAAATGGATTGTGGTAGAATTACCATCAGGATGAGTTATAACACAAAACTCAGAAACCCACAGAGTTACCCCAAGCTCTGAAACACCCAGCAGCCAAAGCTCAAACAGTAAGGGCTGATGTGGGGGTGCACACGATGACCCATTTCAGAGGAACAAGGAGGCTGGATGCCAACTTGAGGGTATGGACCAGCGTGACCTTTCACCTTAAGGAGAAGCAAGGATTCCCATGATAATTCATTAAGCTTCTATATTCTAAAAGATCTCTAATTTCAACACCTGATTCAGTAGTACTCATGTTATTGAATATCCTGAAACTAAAATAGATGCTATGACCATAACAGGCTGAGAGACTAAACCGCCCCCTCCCCTACACTACCCACTCCTCTGGATACACTGGAGCTAGTTAGACAATAGTGAATAGTTTCTACATTTTACATTACTAACATGTTAAAATGTGCTGAGCAGCCAACATGTTCACTACACAACACTCACATTATACAGCTTGATTTACTTGAATTCAGAAGACTTGTTACACACACACACACACACACACACACACACACACACACACACACACACACAGGACAGCATCACCACTGTGTTCAGAGATGAGCTAGAACTGAAGATGTCACAAAACAAGTTGATGTCAATTCAGAAATACTAAGAACCACTTTTCCTAAGTAATATTCAAAAGGAAAATACCTGATTTCAGTCCCTAAAGCTTTTCTAAAGAACTGCAACAGCATTTTTTTTTCTTTAATATTTTCTTTTTGTTTGGTTTGATTTGCTGAGACAGATTTACTATGTAGCCCAGGCTGGCCTCAAACCTGCCTCATACTACCAAATAATGGCATTATTGGTATGGCTTACCACATCCAGCCTACACAGGCATTTTTAAAAAACAAACACTGGAAAAAAAAAAAAAAAAAAAAACAAACACTGCAACTTAGAACTTAACATCAGATTTCCAAATAGTACACACTCAGGTACCACTAACACCAGGTTGGCTTTGAGTGTGTATTAATATCCCAGGAAACACAAAGAACAACTTGATTACATTGGGGGGGAGGAAGAGGGAGGGAGGGGGGAGACAAGCAGGCAGGCAGGCAAAGGTCTGACAGAAGATGTTGGCATTTGGGGGAATGAAAAGCCAGTGTGTTTGGAGAACTGGGATACTAAAGCCATAAGCCATCTCTTCTTAATCCTAAACAATCCTGTGATCCCTAAGAGACAAGGTCCTTTATTCAAGCAGTTTCCTTTCTTTAACTAAAATGCCAGCTCAGGAGACCTCTAGAATATGCTGCGTTCGTGAACACCATTGAGGGGCCCTCCGGAAGTCAGCCTCATACTGTGTTACGACCCACTTGCTCTATCCTGGAATCCCCTGGTTCCTAAAACTCAGGACCTTCAAAGAACGCTGAAGAATTGGATAAAATGGAGATGCCTAGCTAAAGGAAAGTCTAGAAATATCTATGGGCAAAACAGTGTTAGAGCAGTTGTTCCAGACTGCGGATGCAGCCTAACTGCCAACACTGGGCAATCAGGTCACTTAAGATCTCTGGGTTGGTCCCAAACTTGATGCCGCTCAGTGCTCACCTGTGACAGGAAGACACCACTGCTCTAAGTGGACACATACCAAGAGCCCCACGCCAGGGCCTGATGGGGAAACTGCTGGTGTCTGCTGAGTAACAGTTCTGTCCTCCTGGCCGTGGGAGCTGGAACAAGTTAACAGGCTACCTAGGGCTACTCTAAATCTATCTCTCAGCATGCTGAGGGCTGCCAGGTAGCAGCATCCATGACAGCACCCATCCTGGTGCTTGTCACTCAGTCTGTTGCATCGGTTTCTTCCATGTCCCCAAGGAAGCCTTCCCAAAACACTACTGCACCTGCTGGGAAAGTGCACAACCCGAGTCCTCTAACCAGGGCCTGGCAAAGTGCCTCCCATTGTTTAAAACCCTACAGCCCTTCTGTATGCTCGTCTGTAGCTATAAAGGCCTCGCTTCAACACCTAAAATTAAAATTTACAACCCACACCTTGTAGGCACACATTCCCAATTGTGTCATTCTTAACTGATTCGTAAATTATGGTTTAAAGTCTTCACTTTGTCCCTTTTCTGACAGGCACTGACTGAAGACCTCAAGCTTCCAATTCCTACAGACCAACATGGCACAGGATGTTTTTTAAAGGATTAAAAAAGAGGGGGAAAAAAAGATTCTCCAAAATGAGAAGTGCCTCACTGTGATAGATGCCCTCTAATAACCACTGGGGAGGGATGCTTCACACAAGACACTCGACATTCATCCCAAAGTCGTATCCCTTCACAAAATGAAACTGCAAGGTCTGAAAATACAACATGGAAGGCAGCTGTAGGCCAGGCTTCCCAGTATTTGGAAGTAGGGCCACACTTTTATTAGGCATGTTGGCACCACCACAGTTGTGGCAGAGAGCATTTCATCAGGCACGCACTGTTGAAATTCTAACATTGCTTTGTTAATAAATTAGTTTGGAGATGTGTTATAAAAAGGTGTTTACGTGCTACAAACCATGCTAACAACCCCTCCTTGATAATCACTACCAGCAAATATTACCTTAACACAGATGGGTACCCTTCATTACCACAAGTTTACACAACATAAACTTAACTCTAGAAATTAATGGACCAGCTCCAAGTGGAGCAGGCTGCTCAGTTTCATCCTCACTGTGCTTCACTGGTACCGCAGTACTTCTGGGCCAGGCTTCCACCCTGCCATCACCTTTATGAATACAGTCCAGGAATCCCTTCTCCCCCTGATTTGAAGGCTACATGGGTTTAGTTTTTGTTTGGTTAGGTTTTTTTTTTGGGGGGGTGTCTTTCTTTTTAATTTATTCTTTGTGTCTTTCACATCGTGCATCTCCATCCCATTCACTTCCCTGCCCTCTGTCCTCGCAACCGCCCCTCTCAAAACAAAACTTAAGAGAGAAAAAAAGAAAAAGTAATCTCATCATGGAAGCTGTAGTGTGACACAGTGAATCACACAATAAACCCTTTTATCCATGTATTTTTACTTGCAATTGTTCATTGTAAAGAATCGCTGGTCTGGTTCAACATTTCTGCCTTCTGCCACACTATGGATGCTGGACCCTCACTAGGACTCCTCTTGGTTATCCTGTTGTTGCCCTGTGTTTTAGAGATCCAGCAGCTTTGGGCTTATAGGACCAGTCCCTTCAAGTACTCCAGCAGATCACAGATGGAGTGGATGTTGGGATGGGCCAACTCATAACCCTGGTTCTGAGCCTGGTAGTAGCAGGCTTAGTCAGCCTGCCAGATCTCCCTTGTCCTCACCACCAGAGTGAGCTTTCCTGTTTTGTTGCCCTGACTAGTTCACCCCTTGCAGTGATGAGCAAGGGGTGGGGTCGGTTCTCCCACACATACACCTTCAGGGCCAGCTCTACTGTGTTGCCCAGGCAAGGTTAAGGGCTACCTACTCTTCCAAGTGCTGCAGCTGATGGGGGATAGGGACAGTTCTCCACTCTTATGACCTCAGGGCCAGATGATCTCTCACCTGCCTCAGGCACTGATGGGCAGAGAGAGGGGAGCCCCATCTGTCCCCCACCGATGCTACCACATGACAGATGAAGGGTGTGGCCAAGTCTCCCATGTTCACATTGGCTCTGCCCACCAATAGAGTCAGCTCTACTGTGCTGCCCAGGCAAGGTGCAGAGTCCACTTTCCAGAGGGCTGCAGCTGGTAAGGAGGAGGGTCAGCTCCCTCACCCACCACAGGTGGCAGGGGTAAGGAGGGGAGGGCATCTTTCCCTTGCCCTCACCACTACATGACGAGGTGGGGTATGGCCAGCTACCCCTCTCTCACACCCTCGTGGCTCTCTTACCACATCTCTGCCAACAGGGTCGGCTCTACTATGCTGCCCAGGTGAGGAATAGGGCCTGCTTTCTTTGGAAATGTCAGATTAAGCCAAGAGAAAATGGAAATTTGAGTTGCTGTAGTTCAGTCTATGAACTATTAAAGGAAATATTCAAGCACAAACATTTGCTCTGATATATCAACATAAAACTCAAATTTCCATTTTCTCTTAGCTTAATCTGACATTTCCAAAGCTTCTGCTTAGAGTGAAACACAGCAACCTCTCTCCATACTCAAAGGAAACTCTTGGTCCTTCTAAGACCCAGGTGCAAACCTACCGCTTCAAGTGGACATGGATCTATGTGAATCACACATATGCACTGGGGAAGTGTGTTTCTGATCAAGTAGTGTGTGAACAAAACTGCCTAAGACTAGAGTTCAGGGCAGAGCCAAGATGCACACAGAGCCTTGTCATGTTGCTAAGCTCACTGTCTGCTGCTGTCATAGGTTTATCCAAGTAGCTACAGTGTGAAACAGGAAAAGACACACAAAACATTGCTATGAGATGGCAAAGTAAACATGGCTTCACGGATGGATCAGAGGCAGGGAAGGCAGTGGGGTTTCCAACGAGACCATGGTGGAGAACTTAGTGGCAGGCAGAGGACTTCCTCAGGTACCTGAGTGTAGACTTTCAGGGAAGCCAACAGAACAATACAATGGCAAAGCTTCCCAGGGGACCCTTCTGTGCCTGACCACATCCCTAATCACAGTGCTACTGTTGTAAAATTCAACTAAATTTTCTTTATTATTTACAAATTGAGAAATATTTTCTTAGAAAAAAATGTCATCCAATTGGTCGGCTCATGAGTCCCATAGATTTGCTCAAGACAATACTCATTATAGAGTATTTACATTCATAAAGCTAAAGCCCCATTTTCCATAGCCACCACTCACTCTAACATGGAGGTAGGCCAGACAGAGTGCTGACCGACATATGTGGAACTCTTAAAAAAAAACTGCTTTCCTATTGAATATCCCAATGTCCATAAATACACCTTCTCCATCCTGCATTCAGAGCCTCACTCTTCTAAAGTTAAACACACTCTCCCAGGAGCTCTGAGACCTGCCCCACAGGTTACTGTGACAAGCAGCACGCTGGGGATTTCTGGTTAAAATAAACACTATAGTGACACTGGCATTCGGAAAGAAACACCAGAGTCACCAGAAATTCCAAGAAGCCTAAGACAATCTCTCAACACACATTCAAAGTGCTATTCACATCCCAGCAAAGGGCATGGTTGGGCAAGAAGCCATCCATGGAGCTGAGATCTGCCAGGAAATGGGAAGTACTATCACATGCCACTCCTATACACACATCTGCCCAGCTGATCAGCTGGTAAAGACAGCTGATAAACTAGAAACTTAGGAATCAAAACACAGGGAACTTTAAGGAAAGATTAAGAAATTTGTAACTAGATAATGAAGCCAAATCTCTGCCTTTTAGAAGAAGTTAATGCTTACTTAGAAACTCCATTAATAGATCAACTAGGAATGAAAGAAGGCACTAAATGTTTCTACATGGCAACTGTGTCAGTGACTGGCTCCTACTTAGTTAGTGAATCTTCCTGACAAACAGGCTGTATCATCCACTTCACAAAAGACTTGAAATTTTAAATACAAAATTAACCATGAAATTCAAGGTATCCATATAATCTACAATTTGATGTAGCCCTGAAAGGAGGAGGAAATACTAAGAGCTAATTCATGATACTGGATTATTGAAGAAACCGCTTCAGAGGCAAGAAGTTGTTCAGAATCTATGATAAATAAGAGAAGTACTAGAAGAAACAAAACAAATCACAAGCTTTCAAAGAATATGTAGGTAATTGCACAGTCAGGAGAGGAAAAACACTGACAGACTGTATGTATGTATCTTCTGTATAATAAAAACGTACAATAAACAAAACCAGAATGCAGGCTGGGAGAGCCACTGGGCCAATATGACTGAGAAAGTAGTGAAGTACCACCAAGGGAAGGCACCCTTCGGACTAGGGGGGAAGCCACCAGCAAGACAACCATGCACAGGCAACACTCAGAGTCAAGGATGACCACACCATCCCAGCTAGGGCACATACCCGCAAGACACCATCTTTTACCTAACCCAATATAAAACTGTGAGGCTTGGGTAAGGAGAAAGAAGCGCCACTAACAATGGCTCATCCCATGGACTGAAGGACATAAATTTGGGTGGGTAGGGCTAAGCGGTGGATCTGGGAGGAGATGTGGGACAGAAGTAAATATGACCAACACATTGTACACAGTTCTCAAAGAACATAAAACGACGACGGAAAGAAAAAAGAAAGCAAGCTAGTTGTGGACTAGGGAGATGGCCCAGATGACGGTGCTTGCCACTAGTGTGTGAAGACCCGAGTGCAAATCCCCAGAGCTGATGTAAAAGCCAGATGTGTTAATGTGCACTTTAATCCCAGTGCTCCTATAGTGAGATGGGAGGCAGACACAGAAGAAGCCCTGAAGTCTGCAGGCCAAGCTGGTCTGGCATATGCAACATTGAATATCAAAGAGGCTATGTGTCAAGCAAGTGGGTGAGGGGTGACATCCAAGGTCCTATGATCTCCATATGCATGTCATGGCAGGCCTGAACTCACTCACACACAGAATACACATACAGGAAAACCTAAGGAAGGGAGAAAAGGAGGGAAGGAGGGAGAGAAGGGGAGAAGGAGGGAGATAAGGGGAGTAGGAGGGAGTTATGTTTCCTAAAACTAACAGTGTGGGAATGCTTTGCCTCAGTAAGTACAGTGGGAAGAGCCTGTCCTATACAAATAAAGGCATATGACCCTGTCCTACAGAAATAAAGACCTATGCATATCCACATAAGAAGGAAGGTCGGAAGGTGATAGGAAGCATGAGGCTGGGGAAACAGTGGGAAGATAAAGAAGAAAGTATGCAGTGTGATTATGGTTCACGTATATGATAGGCTTGAAGTGTCTTTATGAAGTATGGCATTATATAAAATGCATATACATTGATTTTTTAAATAAACTAATTTATATACTCTAAAGAATCTTATAACCATTAAAGAAATTAAGCTTATAAGTTAGGTGCCCTTGAGAGTAATTTCCAAGTCTTGAAAGTTTCTTTGAAGAAGTCTATCAAACATTTGAAAAAGTAATAATAATTTTGCACACTCTCTTGCAAGATTTTAGTTCATGTCTAATGTAATTATTTAGTTACCCATTTTCTCTGGTTTGTCATATATCATGTTAAAATATGCTGTACTCTTATTTTTTATTTTTTAATTTTACTTGAAATATTCTATTTGTTTAATGAATTACATGGTAGAATGTAGCTAATATACTTATCTTTGGAAAAGTTTATATTGCCTTATATTCTTTTATTGAATTCTAGTTTGAGGGATAGTTTTCTGCTCAAATTAAATGCCTCAGACATTTATTTTTCAAATACTATTACATTTGCTGTGCTTTATTTTATGGCTTAAGATATAACCTTGGCAACTGTACAATGGAAGCTTGAATAAAGTATATCCTATTGAGTCTTCAAAAACCATAAAAATACTAATTGAGTTGGAGAGACAACTCAAGTGAAGTGCTTATCTTGTAAGCATGAGGACCTGAGTTCTATTCCTAGAATCCATATAAGAAAAAAAACAGATACGGAGGCACACGATTGCAACCCCAGCACTCAGGAAGGAGACACAGCCAAACTAGACTATCTGCCAAGTTCTAAACCAGCAAGTGAATCTTCCTCATAAAACAAATAAAACAGACAGACAAAATGCAACAGACAATGCTGAGGAATGACACCCAGGAACCCAAGCTTGCTCTCTAGCCTCCCCCCCCCCCGCGTGCATGCACACGTTCATGCATGCATGCCATACACATGCACACATAAAAAATCAACAATAGAATAATCAGAATTAATTATTACAGAGGCACTTTTTAAAGAAAACAAACACAATTATTTTGTTCTACCAAGGAACTAGACGAACAAACTAGATATATTTCTAATACAAATTCCTACACCTATGTCTACACATGTATTTTTGTATATAGATCTATACCAAGTCCACACCAAGGTCTAGCACAAGACAAAGCAGAGGGTAATGTATATGGCAGGCCATTCTTGCACAAAATAGTAATTAGCAATCTGCATTCTCTCTGGATGCTTAACCTTCTAAAAGCAAAAATGCAGAAGATGGAGCCGGCATTTTGCAGCTGAGAGAACATGGGGACTAAACAACCTCAGATCCATGGCCCCGCAACTGGATGCCTTTCCCAGGTAAATTAAATGGGAATCCCTTTTCTGCCTCTTCACGGGGCTACCCCTCAGCCTATCCCATCAGAGAGCCAAGCTCTGAGTTGGAGTTGTTCCAACATAAAAACATAGAAACTGACTAGATAGCTACTTTAATATCACATTCTACTCTACCCTGTTGTTATAAAACTGCAAGAAAAAAAGCACAATCTTGCTATTATTTATATGATTTTGTTTGAACAGAATTTAAGCTGTATTGACAACATATATGCTGCCATAATTCTACTGTTATTTTCTTCTTCCAGGCAAGTCCACAGCATGTACAACTGAAACAAGAAAATACAAGTAATCCCTCACCTCTGTCTAGTGGTAACCAAAGAAAACTCTCCAAAAGAAACTATTGGGGAAACAACGTGGGCCTGGGAAGCAGGAGACCTACTGCTGTCAGCATCTCTCTAGATGCTGATCGCCATGCTCTGGAAGTAGAGCTGAGCCATTCCCCTTATTACAGGCCAGCAGCACATGGAGGAATGGCCGGAACCCAGCAGAGCTTCTATCATGATTCTTTCACAGGGAAAATAACATCCTACAGAAAACTACCTCTTCAAGGTTGAAACATATTTTACCTAGTTCTGTGGTTTGTGGCCTTCCAAGGATAACCTGCCCAACAAAAGGGGATTCTTCAGTATTTAATTCTTCTCATAAAGGCAGAAATTTAAACAATTACTTTTTCTCCACCAAGAGCAATTATGATAAAAAGGGCGAAAAGTATTGGTCTAGAACCCACTTAAAGGGTAGTGCTACAATTCCCAAGAGACCTTACTCAATAAATTCACAAAATCCTGAACAGGAGGCTTGAGAGGTAACTCTTCTAGAGGACTTGGGTTCAATTCCTAGCACTCACTCCTAGCCTCATAAACATATAGTAACTCCAGTTAGGGAGATCTGATTGAAGGCCTCATCTAACCCCCACAGGCACGTATCCCACACAGACATACATGCAGGCAAGGTACAAATTAAGCAACAGAACCCCAAAGTGACTCTGCTAGTCATCAATGGGTAACTGAATTTGGCCACTGCATCTAATACTTTCAAAGCACTTCCAAGCTAAAATAATAAATAAATAAATAAATAAATAAATAAATGGTCCACGTTATCCTTGAAGAGGCCTGAACTGAAAACACTCTTTACTCTGGCCATGAATGTACTTCACTCCCAAGGATCTGACACTAAGCTGTTAGGATACAACGGGGACTGAAAAAGTTGCCAGGAGCCTGTTCCTTCAGCCGCATTCCCTCCTGTTAGCCAATCACAGCAACCCTCTTGTCACAGAAGCCATATCACAAGACAGTAAAAATGTTATGTCATGACTTCTCCAAAGTTTAAAACCATTTGGTTTTCTGCATTAAGAAAAGTTATATAAACGGGATCTTTTTCGCTCCACGAAGAGGATTAACACAGCCTGAGCCAGTGGCTCCTGCCTGTGACTCCAGCACTCAGGAAATGGGCAGGTTAATGGCTGCTCTTCCAGTACCAATTGCTCTTCCACAGGACCCAGCACCCACTTGCAGCTCATAATCATCTGTAACTCTAGATCCAGGAGATCCGACATCTCTTCCAGTATCCTTGGGCACCAGGCAGGCACATGGTGCACAAATAGACAAACGGAAAAGAGCCATACCGAAAAATCAAATTAAACTTAAAAAATTACTAAAAGTGAAAAAGATTGGGACTGTGTTTCCTGTGATCAGAAGAAGTGAATACAGAGACCCATGACTGGATAAGATACTGAGAATAAAGAACGAATGAATGCTCACTCAGCTCTAAGAAGACAATTACATCATCTCCTCTAAGACTCAAGGAACACATGGAAGAGGGGCTAGAAAAAAATGTAAGAGCTGGATAAGGAGAAGGGCTGTGAAATGCATTCTGGGTAAGCACAAGAGTGGCAATCATGAAGTTCTAACAGTTGCAGATGCCTGCAGGGAAACAGGGGAGCAAAAAGCCAGGCAAGGGGGCTGGAGTTATCTCAATGGTACAGAACATGCCTAAAATATGTGAGGCCCAGGGTTTGATCCCCAGTATGCAAAGCCAGGCACAGGCCAGGGCTCAGGGGACCCCATCCCTCACTGATGAACTATTCGATACTGAAAAGATTCAGGGAAAAGGGGTGTCACCGTTTTCAGTCATGTGACTGCAGCACCAGGCTCCAATGGTACCCTCAATGGCCCTACTTACAATAAATGGGTCACAAGTCACACCAGCCACCAAGTATGTGCATAAGGACCAGGGCCAAGCTGGCCAACATTCCTGTATAGACGAAGATGTTGTTCTCTAAGCCCCATTTCTTACTGCAGAGCTACTGGCAACTAGTAGCTGCTGCAGAAGGGGAAATCATTATTTTTTGGGTCATCACTGGTAGATTTCAATGAGAAGTTGAATACACACACACACACACACACACACACACACACACACACACACACACACACACGGACAGCACTAATAGCACTTAGTGGATTGTCACAAAAGAAAAAAGGACATAAAGTTAGGAGGGGCAGTGTTGGGAGGGACTTGGAGAGAGCTGAAGGGGAGAAAAGAAGGAATGAATGAGATGACAGTGTTTCATTACATACATGGTATCAAATTCTTAAGAATATGAAAAATTAATACAAAAACTAAAAAAAAAATTAAAGTTAAAACAGTCATGAATGTGGGAAAGGAAGGGGTGGTAGAGAATAAGGCATTATTGGGATGGCAGTGATAGCAGGGTTGGGAGAGCAATCAAGAGAATTATGTACATGTATGAAGCTGTCAAAGAATAACTTTTCAAATGTGTATGAAGAAGACTTCAAAGTGGGGATGCACTTCCTTCCACCTCTACAAACCAACTCCCGCTGAAGGCTCCAAAGTGCACTGTGCAGACTTGTCTGCCAGTTTCCTACATGATTTTTCTTTATAATGACTTCATGGTTTTTGGCATGGAATAGTCTCCTATTATGCCTTTTTGTGCATTGCTACATATAGGAATGTACATGTAAAAACATAGAGCTCTTTAATTTAGCCAAGCCATATGCATGGCCCTACCTTGATGGACATAGGTTTGTGCTGGCACCGCTAAGCCCATCTTCTGCCTGCTGTACGTACTGACATCCATACTCCTAGCTGACCATCTTCCTGCTTTTACAGAAATCACATCCTGGCTTTGTTAACAGCTCTGATATTCAAACATTCATTCCTGAACATCATCACTGTTCTATATTCTTCCTGACCTGTATGTACATGGAATCAACGTGCCTCGGTGTCAGTGTGTTAGTAAAGTTTACCCATTTGGTTGCACACAGCTATCAGTCATTCATTTTGTGCTTCAGTGATTTATATGAATAGACTATATTATTATACCAATTTTTTTTTTTTTTTTTTTGGTTTTTAAGACAGGGTTTCTCTATGTAGCTTTGTAGACCAGGATGGCCTTGAACTCACAGAGATCCACCTGCCTCTGCCTCCTGGAAAGCTGGGATTAAAGGCGTGTGCCACCACCGCCCAGCTACCAAATGTATTTTTATTTTCCTACTGGTATAATGTTGAGTTGATCTCAACTTGGGGCAAAATAAAGTGGCCTTGGCTATCTGTTTGTTGCGTGTGACATGGCCGGCAACGCTTGGTCATATTCTCCTGTGAGAATACTTAGCTTTGGCAGGTACTGCCAAGCCACTCCCAGCCATGTTTATGTTTAGTTTAGTCTTGCCTGCTCTTCAACATCATGAAGTAATTTCTTATTCAGCACATACTGTTCATCCTGTTCCTCTAGACACCAGAATTCCCTTGCAACACACCCAAGCCAATTTGTGCAGCAGAGCTTTGCCTCTGTATGATCCTACAGTATTAAATCATATATCAATTTATTGACGCATTCTTCTGCTGATGGACGCTTGGGGCTGCTTTCAGAGTCTACATATTATGAGTCAAGTTGCTACGACATGAAGGAAAGAAACAGCAGTAATCTATCAACTATGCTTTCCTCAGCTTATTCCTGCAAAGAAAGTGGACAGTCTCAAGAGCTCCAAAACCAATAAATGATTTACTATACTTAGGTATACATTTTAATATATATAATTCACATTTCTTTATTATTAAAGTCAGAATGAAACCAAGAATCAGATCAACAATTCTTCACAATTTTGTGGCGGAACAGTCTTAAACAAAGAACATAAATTAATTTAATTTTTCCTTATCCATCAAGAAAGTTTTGCTTCTGTGAAGAGTAACAGATCTGAATTTTTCCATAGAAGTGCAATGCCCCAAATACAGCCAGGTCTCTTCATAAAGAGCGATGCTTAATGCCTTTTGATCAAAGGTCCTTTAGGACTCTGATGAAAGGAGATGTCCCCTCTAAGGGCAGGCAGACAGGCACTTTTGAGCATGCATGAGCGCACGCGCGCGCGCGCGCGCACACACACACACACACACACACACAGCATAGTCTAATGATCCCCAAGGCCCAGCAATAGAAAACATTCATCTGACCTGGGGCTATATCCCCATGCCTGCCCAGCAATAGGCTTCCCTCCTCACAGCCAAGGAACCCACTACTGCATGAGTCCCACAGACAGCCAAGCCAAGCTCTCTCCCCGCATCTCCAATCAGCACAGCCAGGACAGGCCACATACCAGGCTCAGTACTTTATTGTTCCCTTCCTATGTACCAACCAAGGATCCCAGCTACTCCTTAGCAATGATTTTGCATGTGTTGGCTGCAAAGGGCCTTGTGGCCATTCGCTATCTTTAAACACAAAGACCCACCTGTGGGGATCACTGTGGCAGAAATTGGGATTTTTTTCCACAAATTCTTTACCTGAGTTTAAAGACCCAGAGTTTTTGCAATCAATAACACTGAGTCAGGAATTGAAGATATGGCTTATTAGATAATAGTACTGGTTAAGAATACAATTCCAGAGTACCTGGATTTGATTCCCAGCAACCACAGTAGCTCACAACCATCACTAACTCCAACCCTAGGGGAGTCATGAAAGTGGGCATCAGGCACACAAAGAAACACATGCAAGCAAGACATCCATATCCATTTTAAGAGAACCCCAAATTACCCAGCTCCTTTGTTACAAAGCTCTGCCCACATAGCCCTGTCCACACTACAAACCAGCCCTTCCTGTCATTCAACCAACTTGGCATGAAGTCTAAGAAGCCACAGGACATGAAGACTGTCATAGGAGAAAGACTGGCAAAATGAAAGAATTTCACTTTTATCAAAACTAAAGCAGGATTCCTACAACCTAACCCCAAAGGGGGGCTTACTTACAAAGACAGTTTCCCCATGGGAGCCACACAACAATTAAGTAAATTGCTTTTGCACTTCAGGCCATGACCTTTGGTTTATAAAAGGTAAAGTCTCTAAGCAAGGACGACTGGCAAATATTTAATGAGAGAGACTGGTAAAGGAAGGACAGGTGGTCCAGAACAAAAGGCAACGTGCAATTACAGACCAACGCTGGGCGAGGGATGCACAACTGGTCAGGGTTAGGCATGGGTTCCAGGTGCCAGGGAAGACTGCCATGTGAAACACTGCTAGTCCCAAGCATTTTCGATGAGGCTACTCGACCTGTGCGTGTATGCCTTTAACCAAATTGGGGTCTGTGCCTCCTACCATCTAGGGGTGCCAGATGAGTACGGGCAAAAGCCCAAGGCTCCTTCTTGCAACCTCGCTAGTCAAGCTTCCCAGCTACAGAAGGGAAGCCCTGCATTATGAAACTATAGCTCATTTTTTTCAGATGAAATCAAAACAGACAAATGAAAGCACTATTAGTGTAGATAAATATGTGAGAAATGGCCAGTAATTCTCCCAGAGCTTACAGCCAGCTTCTGATATACGTTAGGACCAAGGGGCAACCTAATCTCTCTCAACAGATGCCCTGATGGGGGTACTTCACAGGATGTCCAGTTCATTCTTCATTGTGGATGCATCGACAATTATTTGAAAACAACTCTCAGAGCGGAAATGTCACCTCCACAGAACCCAACAGAGGCACAGAGGACAGTCAAGATACTTGTCAGCACCTACAGTTCATCTTTGTCCTTGCTGGTGCTGAGAACCATGAGGGAGAAGCTTCACTGTTTCTGCATGTTGTATGCCTTTGCAATCTAGTAAAATCAATGGCCCTTCCCAGACTGTTTGTAACTGCATAGAGCATGCAGAATAAAAAGGAGAGCAATTATGCCAAAATACAGTTCTCAGATATTAAACCACATTTGAGAAATGGGCCTACATGTGCTTCCTGATGAAAGCTTACATGAGACCTAACCAAGCTGCCAGAACTACTGCCATCACCAGGAAAGCTATCGACAGACCAGCACCTTACAGTCAGTGAGGAATGTGACTGCATTCTTCACGGCAGGAATTAGCTACCCAACACCATCATTTTCCCCAACACCGGCATGTTCCCTAAGCTCCTTCCCGGGATACTTTTCAGAAGAAAGTAATAAACAGGATGTATCATATATTCATTCTTCACATCAAGAAAATTTAAAAATAATAGAGCAAAAATACTTCTTGTACTATTTTGAACTCCAAATTCTCTAATGGTCAAATTTGTTTACCAACCAATATTTTGTTCAAATGAGTTTATATTGACCATAGCCTTCCACACAGCAATAAACTATGCAAAGGAGTATGGTTTCATGGGTTAAGAGTTAGAAATTCTTAATTTTTGACATTAATTCACTCTATAGTCTGACAAAAACATTCAATGATCATTACGGGTGACCACAATAGTGGGAACACAAAGAAACTGATGCAAACAAATACTGGCTGACTCTGCACCTCTTGTTTAACTAGCCAGACAATGGAAGATGCTTAACAATCAGGAGACCAAGGCATTTCTGACGAGATAAATGTTACAGGCAGGACTCTGAAAGATGAAAGAGCTTCATGTGAAAGAGGTTGCTTCCATCCATTCCACTGCATAACCCAACCTGGTCACTCACTGTGTGGCCCCCTACTGCTCCTCACTGCTAAATGTACCCCACCCATGTCTGTAACTCCCATCCCCACAACTTACACCTCACAATCCCAGTAACTCCCTATCCCATGACTCACCTCCATCTACCCAGATGCTCAGAGTCATTCTTCAAGGCCCAGATCCCAGGCAGTCTGCTGGAGAAAGATGCTGAATTAAGCTGTACAGGTGTGTGTGTGTGTGTGTGTGTGTGTGTGAGTGTGAGTGTGTGAGTGTGAGTGTGTGAGTGTGTGTGAGTGTGTGTGAGTGTGTGAGTGTGTGTGTGAGTGTGTGTGAGTGTGTGTGAGTGTGTGAGTGTGTGTGTGAGTGTGTGTGTGTGAGTGTGTGTGAGTGTGTGTGTGAGTGTGTGAGTGTGTGTGTGTGAGTGTGTGTGTGAGTGTGTGTGAGTGTGTGTGTGAGTGTGTGTGTCTGAGTGTGTGTGTGAGTGTGTGTGTGTGTGTGTGTGTGTGTCTGAGTGTGTGTGTGTGAGTGTGTGTGTGTCTGAGTGTGTGTGTGTGAGTGTGTGTGTGTGTGTGAGTGTGTGTGTGTATGTGTGTGTGTTCACCAACATGCCCTTATGAAGTTGCCTACACAACCCTGCATGTGGCCTGAGGCAGAGTGGAGACCCAGCCTGAGCAACCAGCATTTTTGTCACATGGCAAATGTTCAACTTGTTTCTGAAATAAGCTAAAAGCTTCATACTGTGGCCATTCTAGCAGAAGGGTTTCCATGAAGATCATACATGTGTGTAATTTAACTGCCTAGTTGTTTTTACATATGGGAAATGTGGTGGTCTGTACAGAATGTATTCCACAGTCTCTGATGACCCCCCCCCATCAGTGGCCCTATTTGGGGAGGCACAGGAGGTGTGGTCTTGCTGGAGGAAGTACGTCACTGGGGGTTGGTTTTTAAAGCTTAGAGACTGGCATCATTTTTACATGTACTCTCTCCATTTCCCGTCTGCATTTTAAGATGTGAGCTCTCAACTGTTCCAGTTTGTCATGCCTGGTGCTGGCTGCCATGCTTCCCTGCCATGACAATGACAGACTCTTAATGTAATAGAATAAATTACACTTGAATACTAACTTCATCTATCAATGAAAATGTAGGTCTTCTTTTTTTTTTTTTTTTTTTTTTTTTTTTTGTATCTGCCATGCTTTCTATGCCCAAGTTCTGAGTCTCCAAGTCTGAGGATGTACCCTCTACAGAGATTCAAGATGTTCTACACTTCCCAACTTTTTATGTCTTGCTTTTCTGTACGCCCTCGCCTTACATGGTGAGCTGAGCGTCCTTATTCCAAACACCCAATCAGTTAAAACTCTGTATGATTTGCAAAAGCCCCTGCCTTGTGTGTAGTTATGTAGGATTACGACTCATTCTGAAATTGTAAATGTTAGAAGGGAAGAACCACTTTAGAAGATTCTGGAAAACACTGACTAGCTGTATTTGTGCAGGCTGAGACACATACCAAGTGAAAGAGCCCATGGACTATGGTTTGCTGGAATAAGATGTGCCCAGATTTACCTGCTAAGGAGACCTGGCCTCTCTGAACGTTTCTCTGTGTCTCATTAGAAACAGAGAAGCATGGTGGCAGATACTTCCTGTACCACTCATTCCCTAAAAACCTGAAAAGCAAGTCCCTATTAAAGGTTACCCCATTAAAACCACTCACAAAAGTGCACTATAGACTAAGCGATTTTTCTATCACTTAACCCGATATTTCACTAAAAAGATACATTCCAGTTACCTTTAATCCTGGCACCAGGGAAGCAAAATGAAATAGGCAGACTACTTGAGTTTGAGATCAGCCAGGGCTGCACAGTGAGGTCCTGTCTTTACAAACAAATAAATAAAAATAAAAGAATATAATGAAGAGCTTTCATGTTCATAGATTGAACTCAAATGACCCTTACCCATGCACAAGCCCTGGCTGCATATATACCTGTTTCCTATAATAAGAATACTGATATTCACATCCATGTGATTGTCAAAAGCTCTTCATAGATTTACTAAGTCCATGATTCCCACACATCGTACGTCTTTCATATATAATACATTCTCAGCTCCAGCCTACACAAGTTACCTTTTCTATGTGTTTTCACTCATGCTCTGTACTTCCAGGCTTTTCTAGCAGCATGTCAGGTCAGAATGCCTCATGCAGCAGTCTGTGGCCTGGTCTAGCTCAGTCTCAAAAGTTGAGAAATCATCCACTTAAACCCAAGCTACTCACTCCCTGAATTCCACTTTCCTGCTTTTGGGAACAGCCACAAAAGAAGGCCTCACACAGGCACTGGGACCTCACAGAAGTGAGACCTGGTTTAATAAGGACATAAAAACTAGAGTGTATGGAGTTGGGGAGCCGTTTCCTCATGCAGATGCATGGCCCATCACCTTCTCTGCGAGCAGCCTTGCAAAATCTTCTAGAACAATTAGTGATCAGTTGAGGTTATATAACTCAGAGCTGGTCTTATCCCTCTTACTGAACCACAGGATCACTAAGGCCTCAATTCATGTCAAAGACACTCTGGTGCCCTCCATAGTTTTTGGTGGGCACAGGGGAGGGTCTCATGAGACTATTTATCCAATTGTGAGCAAACAAGAAAAATATCCAATCATTATGAATGCAAAGTTGAAAGTTGCACTCACATAATAAGTATCTTCAATTTTTGTTCCACAGGTGACATCACCAGAGAAATGTTTTTTAAAGCCTTAGGAAGAAAAGCTAATCATTGTTATAAACCATCTCACATGCCACACTGACATCAGTGTTTAATGAGATTCAGACCAACACACCCATACAACTCTACACTTTACTGCTACATCAAATGTAGGTGCCAAAAGACCATTTAGCACCTATGAGATTCATACTTAACTACTGCACCTCACTACAGCTTGAATCTGACTGGCAGATGTGAATTGTTAAGTTGGCCCTATCTATCCAAGTGTGGCCATTACTGTCCTCTTCCTGCAGCAAGGGCTTCCTGGTTTCACTTGAAGATGAAAGAGCTCTAAAACCTGATTCTCAGAGTCAGACATCCTGTCAATGGCTACACTGTAAAACATGTACCTGCCCAAGGACTACATTTCCAAGAACACATTGAAACACACACTATGCAACAAACACATTCTTTGGGACAAACTAAAGGCTTCCAAGGAAGAGGTAATGCCTAGAAACTTGATGGCAAAGATTATTAAAAAGCAATTTTACGTATATTCTGCCAGAGTTTGCCCAACACGAAGAGGATCGACTTTCTGCTCAGTTCTTAGAATCAAATGCTAAGAGGAGAACTGGAATGAGCCAAGGCCCATGCTGTCCCCCTAAAAGAAAAGATCCATAAGAGGCATCAGCAAGTTATACTTCCTCCACAGTAACCACTGTATCATAGGACAGAGCCTATGGTGAGCTCCAGACAACCTTTGCACAGCGTTTGTTTTGTTCTTTCCACAGATGGTCTGAGAATGTCCAACTACAAATTCCACTTCCCCAGTACAGACCTTCCCCAGAACAACCATGCTACATGAGCTGACTCACCATCACCAAGACTTCAATCACAAAAAAAAAAAAAAAAATATGTTAGCACTTCTATGACTGTGACATAGAGATGCCACTATGAATACTAAAAATTCTTCCTCAATGTGTAGAAAAGGTACTTAGGGAAAACACACGCTAACAAAAACCATGTGTTTCATGTAGTGTGTGAAAAACAGAATTACAGCTTTGATGGGGGAAAAGGGATGGGACAGTAAGATGGCTCACTAATTAATGACCCTTGCTGCCAAGCCTGATCACTGATCCCCGGATCCCTGGGGTAGAAGTTAAGTGACAATTCCTGACCAACAGACACACACACATACACACATACACACACATACACACACATACACACACACACACACACACACACACACACACACACAAAGATAAAAATAATTAAATAAAAACTTAAAATTGAAAAAATAAAATAAAGGGAGAGAAGCAGCAAGGCCAGGTAAAAATGAGGAGATAAATCAGGTAGTGAAACTCCACCAAAACTACCCACCCAACCATAAGCTGGTCACATGGCTATGCTAGACTTCATCATAGACGATTGGTCTATAGTTTCTGTATCCACAGATTCAAACCAAAGTAGACTGAAAATATTTGTGGGGAAAAAAAGCAACAGAAATTAGTGGACACTAGTGGTCTTTTTTGTCCCTTACTACTAATGAACAGCAGCTAGTAACATCTGCATTGTGTGGAACACCAGTCCATCTGCAGACAACTTCAAGTTGATCTGAGATTAGATATGGTCACATAAACACTACATTTCATGTAAGGAACTGGAGCATGCAGACTTTGATCTGTGTAGTCCTAGAATCAATCTCCTGAGGAGTCCAAGGACTGACTGAACCTACTGTGTGCTGGGTGGCGATCTCTAAAATAACCTGTAAGACTGGTTTTATTACACAGCTTAAGGCTCAGTGAGAGAAAGTAGCACTGTGCTGTTCACAAAGCTTATAAACTAAAGACCTAGCTAGCATTTCCTTCCAAAACCACAACCCAAATTCTAAGTCCTTCCTTTTTTCTTTTTCCCCAATTCAACCATTCTTTCAGTTACAACTACTCGTATTTAAAATTCTCAGTGAGCTAATACTGGTATCGCATATGGATTTTAAATATCAGTAATGTCTACAAGTATCTTACAGCACATTCACCTCATAATTCCCACTTTCATGCTGTAGATTCGATGCTGACTTAATGGGGTTCTGCAAGGAGCCTTTATCAAGAGGCTTATTAGCACACACTGCACACAACTGGATGCCCTTAAGGTTCAGGATGTTGTCTGCCAGGGGGTTCTTTGGAGCATACACATGGCTAACCCAGTACAGATAAAGTAAGGTCACAGATCCTCTCCCTGAAGCACAGCCAGAGGGACAAAATGGTCCCAGCCAGGCATTCCTTGCACTTTAGAAATCTACCACAATCATCTGCAAACTCAGATGCAAGTCTTCATGGCAAGTACTGGACCTCTTGGGTAAAATCAGCACAGCAGGGGCCTGGAGCTTTCTTCCCTGAAGCTGTTGCTGGCCCCCTAACACCAGCTCAGTCAGCGCCTCAGTTCAACCCAAGGCAGGCTGCAAAACCAGCAAGTCGACTGCTACTGCCAAGACAGGGCACACAGGCAGGTGAATGGCAATCCTGTAACAAGTGAACTTGGAAGGTCAGAGTCTCTCTCTGTGTCTGAGGGTGAGCTCCAGTCCAGCATGAACAAGATTCCAAGGAATTCACAGGAACCCACAGGAGGGGCAGCCACTGTGTGAAGCTCTGCGTGAATAGCAGACAGTACCCCGGTGCTGCCATGGGCACATGCAAAGAAGCCAGGGCTGGACCATCTGCAGACAGAGTCCTGAAAAGTCTCCTTCATATACCAAGGGACAACTGAATGAGTGATGAGAGGAAATGGAGCTTGAGGAGGGATTGGGGGGGGGGGACAAAAGGCCACACAGAATATGAATAAGGAAAGGACAGTGGTGAAGGGATTAGGGGTAATGGGGAGGGGCACGTGGGGTGGGGAAGTCTACTAAAGCACTTTGAAAATACCTCAACAACATGCTGGGTGGTGGTGGCATGCACCTTTAATCCCAGCACGCAGGAGAGAGGAGCAGGTGGATCTCTATGAGTATGAGACCAGCCTGGTCTACAGAACGAGCTCTAGGACAACCAGGGTACACAGAGAAACCTGTCTCTATAAACAAAGAGAGAGAGAGAGAGAGAGAGAGAGAGAGAGAGAGAGAGAGAATACATACACACACACACACACACACACACACACACACACACACACACACACACACATTATGTTAATTTAAAGTTATTTCGAAGTAAAAGGGGTAGGGACAGTGAGATGATTCCACAGGTAAGAGTATCTGCCACCAAGCCTGACGACCTGAGTTCAATTCCTAAGACCCACATGATGGAAGATGAGAACTGACTCCCTAAAGTGACCTCTATCTGTGTATGGTTGGCATGTGTGTGCTTATGTACACACACACACACACACACACACACACACACACACACACACACACACGGTAAATATATAAAATTATCATAGCAATAATAATCTAGACATCTAAGGACAAGACACTGAGATTTGCACTTGAACACATCACACTCACCTGCTAAAAGGCAAAGGAAACTAAATGTCCTGTGGAAAGCCTCACAGAGATTAAGCGAAATGAGAATGACAACACAAAGGTGACTTCTCATAACAGACAATGGGAAGCCTGGAGCACAGAGAGAAACACCGAAATCCATCATCCCAGTGCTTCAGAGGTGAAGGGGAAATAAAGACGCTCAGAGGATGTGTAGGAAGAGCCTTGTTTCAGGAAGAACTACTCTAAGTTGAAAGGACACAGGACAACAGTCTGAGTTCACAGAACAGAGCTGAGAATGGCCACTGTGAAGACAGACATAGGTGATTCGCTATTTTTTTCATTTCCTCCTTTAAGATGTGTTTAAAATCAGGTTGCAGAAGCAGTCACTTCACTGTCCAGCTGGCTCTATAATACACGGATCAAACCCTGATGATAATGGCAGAAGAGCGGCAGAGACCTGGGCAACACTTCTGTATTTCACCCGAGTTGGGTTTGCTTTGTTTCCAGACAGTGATGCATCAAGATGCACTCTGGAATACTCACTAAGACCATAGGAAATGGAAGCCAACACAAGCACTAGCAGACACCAATAAAGTACAAAGGAGTAAATGTACAAAGTAAGTGGGAATGGAACGGAAAATGGCAGCCACAAACTCAATTCATGAATGTGCAGCTGAAGAGCCACCGTTAGGCTGTGTGACGACGCAGCTGCAGAAATGGCCTGTCCACTCAGGATTTAATTTAGGTTCATATAAGCAAAAAGCTAAAGAATACACCAAACAGTAACCCAAAGAATGAGCTACAGTAACATTGAGGACAGTGGAGGTTAAATCCCACTGGACTTGTAGATTTGAAGCCACATTGGGCAAGCCCACGTGTCCATCATCAGCTCAGGAATGCACAAGCAGGCCGTGTATAAAATACCACTTCACAACAAAAGGTAGTCAAATCCTGGTGTGTGTTACTCTGTGGAAGAATCTCAAACACATTATTTCAGTATGAGGTAAATGTATTACAAAGGCTATTTCTCTTATGGTCCTCTTTATCTGATTTCCAAAGAAGGCCGTGTAGAGGTCAGACTGCCAGTGGCTGAAGGTCACCGGGGAGGTGGACATACACGTGATGGAAAATGAAATTGTGCTAAAGACTACCCATTCTTCAAACTTACCAGGCATTACTGAACTCAGCACTTTCCCTGGATTTAACTGACTATATATCACACTTTACTAAAACACAAATACAAACTACATCAAAGTGTAGCTGAGCCAGCAACTTTACTACCTGGAGATTGGAAGATGTAACTTTCCTGTGGAATAGCTTCACATCAAATCCATCCTTAGCGCAAAATCAAGCTCTTCCAAGACACTGTATGCATGGGATATGGATCATCACACACAGGACACACTCTAACCACGTATACAAACATCTATAAGGAAGCACAGAAGACCAACTGAAGCCAGGAACAAGATGAAGCAAGGCACCCAAACCCCTTGCTATGCAGCAGCACACTGTCTCACTGTCAGCTGAATGTCTGCTATGTTCACTCCTCAGAGAGGAGCACTGATGTTTGGACTTTCATGTTTAAACCCCACAGTCTGTATGTCCTGAACTAACTCAGGGCAGAGGGGCCACAGAAGCCCACACAGAGCCTTCTGGGGGATGGAAGTCAACCTGGTCATTTGCTGCCATCAAACTTGAGAACCAGAGAAGAAAACACCATGTTATCAGTTAACTGATTTGCACGAAGGTTTCGAGCTGTGTTAACATGGGCTCTATTTAGAAGCAGATACTTCAGCCTTGTCAGTCAGCTTGTCAGAGCTACTGATCACTGCCGCTACCCCATGAAAACAGCCCTAGGTGGAACATAAGGCAACAGACACAAGTATGTTTTAAAGAAACAATTTCAGAAACAGAGTCTGGATTTGGCCAGTAGTTTTCTGACCCCTGCTCCAAAAGGACAGCTACTCAATAGTGAACCAGAGGTCTGCTTTCTATGAACTCAGCCTTGGCCATTTCATCCTTGTTTATCAATAGGAGACCAAAATAATACACTTCTATTGTCTTGTTTATTTGCAGGATGTTTTTCTAACACTTTTTTAAAAGATTGCCTCATTCTTCCTTCTTCTTCTTCCCTAGATAACAACAAACCATTTGGCCACACGTGGAAGGTGGAATCTCCATTTTTGTTTTAACAACACCTGGTCTCTAACTTTGTATGGAAATTCGAGTACACCCACCATAGTAGCATAAAAATATTAACTTAATAATTTTATCATTACCAAAAGAAAAAAAGAAAGAGAGAGAGAGGAAGAAGGAAAGGAAGAAAGGAAGGAAGGAAGGAAGGAAGGAAGGAAGGAAGGAAGGAAGAGAAAGAAAGAAAGAAAGAAAGAAAGAAAGAAAGAAGAGAAAGGAAAAGGAGGAGGAGGGAGGAGGGAGGGGAGGAGGAGGAGGAGGGAAGGAAGGAAGGAAGGAAGGAAGGAAGGAAGGAAGGAAGGAAGGAAAAGAAACTACACACACCAAATCTAAGAAGTCTTTACCCTTTGGGTCCTTGCAATTCAACTTCATTAAGAAATACCCTCTAACTAAAATCCAGCAACCCCAGGATCCCAGACTGGTCCCGCCACCCCATTCTTTCTTCTACCAATGCTTGATGGAATTATTTTCTCTACCAGTGTGTCTTTCCTTTCTTTAAAAATCTATGTCAAAGCTGTCTCCTCAGTCAAGTTCCCACCAGAAAAACACCCTGAAGGGGACACCTGCAAGCAGGATGCCACACTGCTCCAGCACTGACATCATTTCTGGCTTTTTCCTTGGTGTCCCTAATGCACGCACATATTGCACTGCAGCTGTGTGGGGTTACACTCCTACACCTTTTCGCAGACTTGGGAGACATGCTATACTAAAAACTAAGATGGCAGGAGCATCAAGAAGTAAAATAGAAAACGAATATAACCCCCACACACTCTGATCCCCTGTAACCAGTGCTTCATGCTGCCTTTACCTATACTTGCAATGTGGGAGACCTTCCAACAATGAACCAAGTCTGCTTGTTCTAATTTCTACGATGCATAGCATACAAGGGAAAGGTTATAATGTCAGTTACATTTTGTTTAAATATTTAATAGGTTCACCTATGAAATTCAAAGTATTCTGCTGAAACCTTCATATAAATACTGCCCACCTTGCTTTTAAGCAAGACATCTCTATTTCCAACTATGCACAACAAAGTAAACCACATATACAAACATCTATAAGGACTGATTAGTCTCAGGCCAAGTTTGGAAATTTCCAGGATTGTTTGTGATGGCAAATTCAACTTGAAGTCATATATACAAACAACTCTGGAATGGATTCTCAATGAGCAAAGACTTAAAAGGACAAGAGTTTATCATCCTTCTAACTCTGACCTCCCTAGCATTGGTCCAGTATGCTATTCTTAATGCTGCACTCCACAGATGGAAGGCATTCATGAACTCAGGAAAGAGCTGCCCGCTGTCAACATCAGCCAGGGTGAGCATGACTGTGCAGGTTGAAAGCTATGAGGTATCTATGTAGACCCAGCTGTGACACTCTGGACAAGTGATAATTTCTCCATTCCTCACTTCCCGCTCTATAAAACATGCTAATAACACACCTTAACACATCTACTTCATGAAGTTGAAACAAGTACACATGAAAAAGGCACTTGGCATATAGCCCTGTAACAGACCTATGGAAAGGGTAGCTATGTTGAACACCAGGAAACCATCTGAACAGCCTCTTCCTTGCCATCAGCCCATGACAGCCATAGCTATGGGAAGCCATATGATTTGAAAAACAATTGGAGCCAAGGCACCTGGTTTGTCTTACCTATTCAAGAGTCATCACTTGAGGCTATAGCTTGAGGCCATCCTGGACATCCCAATACAAACAAAAATAAACCAAAATATTGGAAAGAACACTCCACAAATATCATTTAAGAAACAAGTAGGCGGTGCAGAGTGAATTCATTGATCAATCAATGAATCCCTCTGTTCATCTGTACAAGAAGGCTGGGTGAACCAAACATAAGCCATGGTCTCCCCCCCTTGAACATGAGCTATCTGAGGAAACTGAGACAGGGAAACTGCCTTCCAGGTCCAGGCTGTGAATGCTTTTTCATTTACTTCTGTAACATAACATACTCCCCTAACTAAATGTCTAGACCACTTTTATTTGAATAGTGTATGTATTAGGCAGTTATGTGCTGGTCTTACGGTTTTCTTCACTGACAAATCTCAAAGCTGTAAGACAAGGAGGAGGAAGCACACTTCCAAATAGCACATCCCTTAAATTTATACTCATCATTTAGTACCAGACAAATCAGGCTTCGTATCAAGCCAATAGGTCTGTACATGTCAAGACCACCACGGGTCCATTCATACTTAGGGACTCCTGAGTTAATTACATTGTAACTCTAACTGTATCCAACCATACTGGGAGTGCTTTCTATCTTCAAATATTCTGCATAACAGCACAGTCTTGTAGGATTCTATAGAATAGAGTAAATACATGACAGAACCAACTCAAAACGCGGCTAAGTTTTTTACAATGAAAAGAGTAAAAATTAACGCATTATGCTAGGCATGGTGGCTCTTGCCTTTAATCCCAACACTCAGAAGGAAGAGGCAGGGGGATCTCTCCATGAGTTCAAAATCTACCTGGTCTTCATACTGAGTTCCAGACCAGCCAGGGCTACACACTAAGACTATGTCTCAATAATAACAATAACATAATCCTGTACAACTGTATAAAGTATGGGTCTAGAAATCTAATGGTCAAGAGGCCTTCTGAAGAACTGAGCATTCTTGTGAAATGACCCTTTGTGGCTATAAGTTCTCATGTGCAGTGAGCAATCTCTAGTGCTAGCTCTAGCTCTAATGAGGTGATTGCTGCAACTGGCATATTAATACATTTCAGAAGAGCACCCTTAATTAATATGCAGAAAAACACTGCCACATGTTTTAAATACAAATTGAAAAGTAAAGCACTTCATCTAGTCATAAAATATTGAACACAAGAACAAACGTTACCCGGACTTGCTCGAATCATTGCATTCTAGTTGTGGGGCTTAGGAATAGTTGTACAAGGGGAGCTCTTATTCCCAGTACTTACTCTTGTAGTCTACAGTTTAAAAAAAAAAAAATTATACCTCACATCAGAAACACTGTGTGCAAAGATGCTCTAAGATAAAATCATTACTGTGGCTGATTATATTATTACATTTTGTATTTTCTTTCAAAAAGAAAAACATTTTACTATTGCTGAAAAGCATTCAGAAGCATCTCATGTCCTCTCAGTATGAACTGAAAAATAATTACCTTCAAATGGAAGTGGGCGATTTTCTATATTAAGTCTATTCCCATATTATCCTAGTCAAATTAAGTAATACCAACCATTTATGTGACAGCTCCTAAAACACCAATGGTTTTTTTCATATATATCATCTAAAACTGGTTTTTAAATTATTACTTAGTTCCTTTCTAGCTTCAGTCACATACAGAAAAGTATTTTAAATAAGCCAAGTGGTTGTTTTCCCTACAGGATTCCTGACCTTGCAAATCATTCGCTGTCAGCATAGAATGGCTGACCTAACTTTCAAATGTGTAAAACAATGTGTAAATAGAATTCCCCATGACAATCATTAGAATTACACAGATTCCACTCCTGAACTCAGTAAGATAACCCTTATATTAGCAAGGCAAGCTTGCATTCATGACAGAAGCTTTTATAAAAACCACTACTGGAGCAGGCCCGCCCGTGAACTGATAGCAAGTGAAAATATTCTCATTAGTGAGATAAACCTGAAAAGCAGGTTGGGTTTCTCTTCCTATACTGGAATGGAGCAGGGGACAGAAATGGCACCTATCTCCAAACATAACACAGCACTCCAATCCCCTGTGATGAGTCACACTGAAATAGTTTATAATATTTCAGTATAACAAAATCAGAGGCCTTTCAGTTCCCTGATATTGGATGGAGACTAATGTTGTTTAACCACTTTTAACATGTTAAAAACAAAACAAAAAAGGCAAGGACTGAGTAAGTTCGAGTGGAAAATCGGAAGGGGTGGCAGTGAGCATGGACTTCCTTTCCCAGGTGACTTTCTGCCCTGGCTGTCCTCTTCTAGATCCCCAGTCTCCAGTAGTCTGGAAAAGAATGACCTTCCATGAGCACAGACAAGTGACCTATGTAGCACCAACTGAAGCCAGTGAAAGGTTCTCTGTGGACACTCCCGTCCTCTGCTTGTGAAACACATGCAACCCAGAGGCTAGACTAAGCCAGTTCTGGGAGGTGACTTCTGGTTCAAGTACTTACCCTGTGCCAGGCATGTGACAAACACTGCTGTAGCCCTGAGGTCTATCCTTTACTCACTATCCGTATTTTACAGACCAGGAAAACAACTTGCACAAGACCACACAGCTCGGGTCATATCAAGAAGCCCAACTCTCTGCCTTCGCCACCAATGAAAAGTACAGAGCACAGCCATCATCAGGGAAACTTCCTCCTTCAGTATATGGGAACTAAAACACACACAGTGACACACAACTGGACAACATGCAAAGAGTGAAAGACCTTGGACACTCAGTCCTAAATGGGACGTCTCCATCAAGCCCCTCCCCTCAGGGCTCAGGGAATTATTCAGAAGAAGAGGCAGAAGACTCTAAGAGCTGGTGGGGCTACAAGACACCAAGGAAACAGTGTCTTCCAGATACAACAGGATTGATACATATGAACTCAGGGACCACAGTAGCACACACAGGGCCTGCACAGACAAGTGACCTATGTAGACCTAAGCCGGATGGGGTCCTAGTGCTGAGAGCAGAAACAGATACAGGTCCCATCCCTAACCCAGAAGTTTGTTCCAATGGAGTCTCACTGGGCATACAAACCACACTTAAGGGCAGACCCTATATGCCTAGCAATAGATGGCCAACAAGGATAGCCATGATCTCCAGTCTCAAATGCTGCCTAGCATATTTTAATGAGTTAACTTGAAGAGGGTAAAAAGGGGTCATTCTTTAAGGTGTTCACAGTTAAATGCATGCAACCAGTAACAGTGAAAGACAGCCACACCAAATTCTCAAACTATGGTTTCCAAAACAAACAAACAAACAAACAAACAAAGGCTAATATCTCCCATTTTCCACATTGACTTCCAATCTTAAAGAAGGGGAGGCTTTGAAACCTTAGACTCAAACAGAACAAAAATAGGTAGCAGCGCTTTGCTTTTCCGCAGCTTTGAAAGGTGCTTGGTCCTGCCTCAGCTTGATATGCCAGACTTTGTTGACTCCCCATGGGAGGCCTTACCCTTACTGCAGAGTGAATGCAGGGTTGGGTAGGGAAATGGTGAGGGGAGGGGGGGAGGACCGTGGTTGGAAATGAAAAATAACTTTTAAATAAATAAAAAAATTTTAAAGATGAAACATATAATAATGACTAATACAACACAAAACAGCCCTGTATCTGGAATGACTGGCACAAATCATTGTGTGAGTTACCAGTTCCTCAAGCCTCAGTGCCTAAGAGGTCAAGAAAAAAGCTCCGGAAGGTGATGAGGATGGCCCATCCATCCTCAAGAGTATGGATTGTGGGCCAGATGGCCCTGCTTCACTGTCACCTCCCTAGGACCACAAGTGAGATCTTGGGCCTTGACATCTGCCATACCACTGTCTATTCTTCCCCCTAGCCTGGAGGTGAGCACAAGGCTGGAAGGGGCCCTCTCCAGGGAGGGAGGCAGGCAGGCAAGGGCAACACTCTGAACAGCTCCTCTCAACAGGAAGTTTTCCTATGCTCTTCCACGGTTCCACAGCTCTCGTCACTTCAGAGCACAGTCAGTGTTAGAATGCTAGGACCACTTGGACTGTGCAAGCAGGAAAGGGCAAAGACAATGATTCTACCTGGATTTCATGACAAGGATGTGGAACCCTAATTTCCACAGTGGACAGAGACCAGTCCTGCATAACTCAACCTCATGTACGCTTCAAACCTACTTTTCTACCTTTGCCAAACCGAGCCCTCTCAGATTTGTCTACTAAAGCATTTCTGAGGGCAAAAATGTGCAAAGCCTGCCCCTTTGGGAAGCATGGCCCACACAGGCCTAATAGTAAGATCCATGCATACATGCTATTTCAGAACAATCTGGTACTTCTAATACTCATTTGTGTGCCTAAAAATTAATTTTGGTAGCTTCTTTCATCAGCTTATTTCCAATCCCAAACTTTTCCCCAGAGCAGAAGCATGTGCATACACACACACACACACACACACACACACACACACACACACACACACACACACACACGGGGAGGGGGGGGGAGACAGAGAGAGAGAGAGACAGAGAGAGACAGAGAGAGAAAAATAGCTGTGGGAACTCCTCACTCTTTACTACCTGCCTCTCTGTACTCAGCCTTTCCCAGCACAACTGTAAGCTTCACCCTCATGCAGGCCACGCCCAGTGAGCAGAAGGGGTTCGACTCCCTCCAGCAGGAAGCTGAAGAAGGCCCTCATCCCAGGTCTCCTATACTACTCTAATTCCAGTCTGTCCTTTACTAAACAGCCCAAATTAAGCAACTGTCTACTGTGATCCGCCAGGACCCAACATTTCAAGTCTTCTTCAAAAAGTGAAAAATACCCTAACTTCAGAAAAGACGCAAGTTTCTTATTCTCATTTACTCTATATTTAAATAGTACAGAGGGTATACTTTTAGTATTTATGAGCCAGGGAATACTTCAGATTGATAATACACAGATACACCTTGACACAGAATGGAATTGTAGCCTTATCCTAAAATGAAAACAGTCTAAATTGAAGATGTGTTTGACAAACACAAAAAACAAAAGAGAAAAATGTTAAAAGTGGGAGGGATTTTGTTAGAAGGAGGGAGTTTTGACAGGAGAGAAGGGGGGTAAGATGGGTGGGAGGTATGTGCTTAGATTACATGATATAAATGTGAATCCATCAAGGAACAAATTTACTTTAAAAATGAGTTTGAAGGGTACGGATAGAGCTTGGTGGTAGAGCACCGTCTAACACGTGCAGGACTCTCCATTCAATCCTCAGTACAAAAGAGAAAGGAAAGACAGAGAAAGTGCGCTTACTACACTTGACAATGACTGCTCTGCTGCCCTTAGCAGCACAGGGATCTACAGGGTCCACTGTGTCCTTCCTAATGGCAAACTGACTAGCTGCTGACATTCACTGCCACTGTCCAGCAGCACATCCTAATAGCCAACTATCGACAACAGTCTCTACTGAAAATGAATGTCTTTTGTTCCCTGATTGAGATGGTGTCTCACCAAGTTGCCCAGCAAGCTAACTTTCAATTCCTGGCCTCAGGAATCCTTAGACCACAGCTTCCTGAGTTAGCTACAACTACAGGTGCAGGCCACAGCCACCAATTCCACTTATAGAGGGTGCTACTAATTTATGCTATTGTAAAGCTAAGAAATCACAAATTAATGCACAAGTCTAGGATTCATTAACAAATTTCTGGGCTGTACTAGCTAGCTAAGGCTGCTATTAGCCTATCTGCAGCCCTCACAGAAACTGGAACATGGTTCTCTCTAGACAGATAAATCCTAAAGGCAGGCCTCCAAATGCCCAACTTGGCAAGCATCCCTACCAAGGGCCTTGCCTGTAGCTGTAAACAAGATAAAGTCCCCTCTCCAAAAGGCTCATATTCTGAGAGTGAAGCACACATATTCAAGTTCCATGCTTTCTCTGTGACTCTGAGTGATCAGACTCCCAAATGTTACATTTAATGTGCTCCATCTAAATCCCCACCTCATTAAACTCTGCACTGCACTCATCAGTTCCAACATGAGCCCAGGGGAGTCACCTATGCCAGCACAGAGGTGTAGTGCATTTTTAGGCAGCAAACAAGCACTGTTTTAAAATTCAAGTAGCTCAGAAAATTGATCATATGTCCAAACATCACCTTATGATGCCTGGCCAAATATGTTACTGCTGAGGACATTTACAATTAACTGTCTAGCTGTTAAGATATCTCTGAATTTGAAAGTGTTTTTCTAAGGTACATTTTCCTATTACAACAGAGCTGAAGATTCCCTGTCACCCAACAACTGCACAGCAAAAAGTATCATCACGATGACAGTGGTACTGAGAACCTACTGCAGAGCAGGCATGCAGAAGTAGATACTACAGACTGGGATAACAACAATATAAACAATGTCACTAGCTTATGAACTTACTACACTATCCTTCTTACCATTAGTGTTGTGTGTACACCTTCTGCTTACACACACACACACACACACACACACACAGAGTTGTAGAGTGGCCTCAGGTAAGTCCTAAGATGGGATCCTAAAGGGAGAACTGTCATCACAGGAGGTGACCGCTCCAAGAAAGTCAGCTCTGTGTAAAGATCCTGAAGACTTTCTGAAGGTAAAAACTGGACCACTGATGCTCCTAACCCTAGGTAGGTCTCAGCTAAAGTGTGCTTTCAGTTTGATTTTTGTTTGTTGGTTTGTTTTGGTTTTTCGAGACAGGACTTCTCTGTGTAGCCATGGCTATTCTGAAACTCACTCTGGAGACCAGGCTGGCCTCAAACTCAGAGAGATCAACCTGCCTCTGCCTCCTGAGTGTTGGAATTAAAGGCATGTGTCACCAGCAGGTTTGTGTTTTCAGTTTTTAAACAAACAAAAATAAATAAATAATAAACTAAAAAGTGAAGACACCTAGAAAACTGATAGAATAAGAGTATAAAGACTACATCTGGCTACTGTTATTTCTTTATATGCCTCTGCCTCCATAGTAAAACATGTTTTTGACTTGTGTGGCTTGTCCTTGTGATTATATACTCAGGAGACTCTTCTTAACACTCAGAGTATAAATTGTCTGATGCTCTGAATAAAGTTGGCTATTGCATGAGAAAAAAAAAGGAGTATAAAGACAAAATATTTTTGGACAGTTGTAAAATGTATTTCTATTTTATGCTAATTGTTATTGCAAGAGCCAAAAATCAGGTTTTCTTTTCATTTATGAGATTAAAGGTAAGCTAAGTATGCTAATGTTCATTTATTGTTGAATGAAAAACAACCTTTATAAGCATAGCCTGACTGCATAGTATTCATGAAGTCTATCGTGGTGCCCATGCCCCAGGCCATCAGGGTCACTCATCACACTCTAATCACCCAAGGCAGCTTCAAGGCCTGTAGCCTCCACACACAGCAAGGGGCTTGGATGAATGTAGCATTTTTACCTTATGCTGTACTTTTTACTCTTTTTAGATATAGAAATACCACTGTGTTACAATCCGATCAGCTCAGATTCTTAAATTGTGGGTCACTTGCTTAATTCTTAAAAACTGAATGTGGGGGTTGAAAAAAAACCTTTGGCAACAGTAAAAGATTTCTAAACATGCACAGACCAAAATTAATTAAAAACCAAATGCATGATGAACAAAAAATGGGGGTGGGTGGTCAGTACTCAGCATGGACTGTACTGTATGGCCTTGCTCTGGCCACAAAACAAGTGTACTTTGTACCAAACTCGCCATCACACACTCAAGGAACCCCACCTGAAATACCTGGGCTCAGATTCCAAACAATTATATGTTATAGACTTCCCTGTTAAACTGTCCAAAGTTTTCTGCTCCTCTAGAAACATGTAACAACTTAAAAATTTCCAACCATAGCATGCATGTATCAAATCAGTGTTGATCTTTGTGTTGTATTCCTAGTGTTAAAATATTTGATTTTAAAAATTGCTGTTTCAGTTTCAGACTTGGGTTTTGTTAAAAACAAACAAACAAACAAACAAATAGGAGGTTTGGGGGTTAGGAGAGAATTCCCAACAATTGTTGGCATGGCCCTAACCATACTTCTGCCATTTGGTACCAAGTATCATGTGAAACAGCGTTCCCAGCATCACCTCACAGCATCAACCAACTGAAAACCCTACAGGTGCTCCACATCCTGCAGCGTCAACTGGTCATCTGAGACCTAATTCTTTTGTATAAAAATAAACAAGCATATCAAATTAAGCATGCAAATTGTCTTTTATCTTAGTGACAAAATTAATGAAGCTATTTTTTAAACTTTTATGATTTGGGGCTAGAGAGATGGCTCCATATTAAGAGTACTTGCTAATCTCTGAGAGCATTGGAGTTCAGTTGCCAACACACCCCCACACTGGACACCTACAACTGCCTGTAACTCCAGGGGCCCTGACACCCTCTTCTGGCTACTGAGGAAATTGCACACACATGTACATATACAAACATATAAAGTATTTTTATAAATTGTGACTTACTGTTATTAAATGCTTACTGAATATACCTATTTTATATTCTTATATAACCAAGAGCTTATAAAATTTTCTTCAGTGAAAAGAGGATATGAATGGAAAAGTTTTAATCAGCCCTTGCCTATATACAGACTTAATACACGCTCACATGCTTGCAGCCTAGGAACAATACCTTGAAGCACATAGGCCAGGTATGCAGTAGGCTAGACCATGTAAGATGTGTGGATGGATATAATAGAACCACCAACAGTGTATTTCTCTGTGTGTGGCTGTAATGTTAAGAGACAAATCTATTTTACACAGTATTTTCTTGTACTTTAGATTATTTGAGCAGTTCTTTCCTTCACACTGCTACAATCTTTACATATGCATCCATATCTTTTTGCACATGTGTTAATAGTGGTCTGCACATGCCACAGACGTGTGTGGACATCAGGCCACTTTAGGTGTCAGTTCTCACCTTCCACCCCATCTGAGACTGGACCTCTTGGTGTCTAGGTACACAAGGCTGTCTGGCCCAAAAGCTTATGGGCAGGCATTCTGTTTCCACCTCCCATTTTGCCACAGACTGAGATTACAGGACCTGTGCTACTGCCTCTGGTCTTACATGACTTCCAGATATCTAAAATCTGTCCTCCTAATAGCACAGCAAGCATTTTACCAACTGAGCCATCTTACAAGTCTAATACTGCTGAATTCTTATATAATGAAGTCAAATGGAAAAGATAGATGCTACTTCCGGTGAATGACACACATCAAAACAATACAAATCATTTCACAGACACATTAAAATTGCTTCCTTTCTGATACTAAATATCTTTACCTTTAAGGGGAAAACATTTACCCTCTAGTGTTTGTATAAAATGTGTTTTATATGTATCCTTTGCTGTTTTGTTTGGTGCTGGAAATAGAACCCAGAGCCTCAAGCATGTTAAGCCCACATCCTAAGCCCAAGCTAGACCTCTAGCCTTATATACAAATATTGATGAGATACTTCTTTGTTGAAAATAAGTCAGTTTGTTCTGACACCTGCAAGCAATGTACTGTGTAGATGTCAATTCCAACTTTCTCCACTTCTTCATCTTGATACAACTTACAGAAGCAAATCTCCAATAGATAGGGGAATGCAGAAGGAAAGCTCGCTGATATAGCACCTGCCTAACATGCTTGATGGACGGGGTTCATAGGCACAAAACGGATAAAGGAGGATTTTTTTTTCTTTTGAATGAAGACAGAATCACAGTGATTCAATTATCAGAAAACAGCAACCATCCATTTCAGATTCCATAGTTCCTGCTAAGAAATGATCAATCTCAGCCTTGAGCTGGAAAACTCTTAATTCTGTGGAATTAATTCATTCAACACATAAAGGACAAGACAAGGAGGGATGAAGCAAATGGAGCTGGCCGTGAAGCAGGCTCAGTGTCTGAGGAACCCACAGCCATTGCCGGTGACAACAACGGCGCACTTGATGACGAGGTCACTGAAAGCCTTTCTTCACTGAACACAGAGCCTTACCTCGGAGATTTCTGGGATGGATCTGCTTCGTTCGAGGCATTTTCCGAGATTTAAGAGCTCCTTTTTCTTCTTAGAAATTGCTGGACGAGCAGGTTACAAAAGGCTGGCTCCATGTACTTGTCCCACCTCAGTTAACCTGAGTGCTGGAAAGAAAAAGATGAAAGCAGTAAGACTCACTACCTTCAAAGAAAAGGAGACAGATGCACTTAGAACAAGCAGTGCTGACCGAACCACAAGAAAAAGTAACCTTTGCAAACATCATTTGCTTCTAACTAAGCACAGAACAGGTCATCTTGCCATTCCCTAGGCCCTCTTGTTGATTAAACAAAAGAAAAAAAAAGTCACTAGACATGGATTAGACTGGAGTGGAAATATTCCATTTAGAATAGCATTACGGGAATTACAATTAAGGTTAGTAGTGTAAGGTGACAAAGAGTTATGCTGGACACAGTCCATATGCCCATTCATAAAGGAAGCCCAATGTCCTGGTCATGTCATTTCAGTTGACTCGGCTAACATGCACAGTTGCTATGGTGGCTGTTCCCCAGTGATAGCATGCCTCCATTCCAGGCTCATGCTGACCTTTGAGTAGACCACAGACATGCCTCACATCCATGCAGTTGCACTTGGTTATCAAAGAAAGATCTTCCACAGCATTCTGTCCCCCACCCCCACCCGGCACAGGCTAGGCACTGTCCTGTGCCTAGTCAGTGTATATTACCAAGAGGTTGTAATGCCAGTTACACAATATGATCATGCTGCCTAAACAAAATGCAGCCCTTTGTTGTTTTAAGTCTCTGAGGCCTGGGAGTTACTTGTTACTGCAGCATAACCTAGGCTGTCCTGACTGTGTCTTTTCAAAAGCAATCTGAAATTCATCATGCCATTATGTAAGTATCGATCGAGCACGTCCAACCTGCAGCCCATGGGCAGTAACCAAGTTTGACTGGGGATGCCACCCAACAAAAAATAGTAAACTTATTTAAAACATTACAAGATTTCTTTTTTCTTTTTTTTTCTTTTTTTTTTTTTTTTGTAATTCTGTCGCAAGGTTCCTGAGCCATGACACTATGTTGCAATGCCAAAAGGTTGAATGTGCCTGAAACCTAACCACCCATATGCCCAAAACAGCAACCCAGGTCTCTTCCATTAGATTCTTTCCCAACAATCAGTTAAAATTTTAGCTTTTACTTCCTGCAACAACGCTGATAAGCAAAGCCCATTATGTTGGCACTAATAGTAAAACAAAGTTTAATCACTAAGCAAACATAAGGAACAGACTAAGGACGCTTTGTTTAAAACCTCTCGTATCTATTACTGCACAGGACACAAGAGAATACTTAGTGGGTTCTTGTTTTACTGTAGAGTTTCTACCTATCACCTTTTTTAATCCTAACAACTGAGACAACAGCTCCACTTCATCCATTTTACAGGTAAAAAAAAACAAAAAAACAAAAAAACAAAAAAAAAAAACAAGTTTTAGAAGAGGTTAGGAAATCTGCCTCAGATCAGTAACTATGGAATGTGGCCCCACATGACTTCATGCCAATTTCCTCAGAGAAGGTAACACCTACCTACCCTAGACAAGCCCCTCCCAAAGGGATGAATGACACAGCAAATTGGGAGGACATACTTTGGAATCAAACCAGACTGGGTTCAAGGCCAGGCTTTACCCAATACTGTGTGGCCTTGTTCAAGATACTTAACCTCTCTGAAAAGATCAGATTTCCCAAGCCTTAAAACAGGAAACATTATACACCTCAGAAGGGTTGTTATAAGGACTAAGCCACACGAAAATGCTGAAATATTAATTCCAGGAAGAACGCCTCTAAGGGAAAGAATGTGTCTAATATCCCAGAATAAGGTTTTAGAAATGTATGCTTTCACTTTAGTTAAAATGCATAAGGAAAAGGCGACTACAACTAACGTGCTTGCGGCTGTATTCCTAACACGGCTGTTAGTAGCGCAAACTACACAACCTAATGCAGGAGGAAGAATATGAAACACGACGGTCAACGATGGATGATGTCTCTTGCAGCACTAGCTAATGACCTACAAAAGATAGTGCTCCTCAACTCCCGTTACCACAGAGGCATCAGCTATCGAATTCAATAAGGTTCTGACTGTACTGAGAATTGAAAACGCATATGAATGCTCCGTTCCTTATAAAAACTAAAGCTTCTAAGCGATCACAATATTACTAAGTTTTTAAATCGTAAACTCTGATTGTAAGCCGATCACGTGACACCCCATCAGCTCCCAAGCATAAATGTAAAATATGCAAATTCCCAACCTGTAACAGCTTTGGGCGACCCGCTTTTGCAGCCTCCACCCCCTGTCCCTAGCTGTCCAGCCCACATTTAAATCCGAGGAGAAGTGATTATTTTCAAAGACGACAGCACTGTAGCGACTAGGAGCAGTGATCAACCATTCTTTCTCGGGAAAGAAAAATATACTACAAGGTGCAAAAACAGGACACGATCAAAAAGCGTAAAGACAGTCGCAAGGAGAAAAAACATGAATGAATGTGGAGGGCGGAGCCTGGGAAAACCCCTCTGCAACGCTGCACTGAACAAAGCGCTTTGCATGCCAGAAGGAGGGGGGAATGGAAGTGCCAGCTCCGGAAGGAGCCTGGAGTGGATGCGGAGAGCAGGAGGAGGAGGAGGAGGAGGAGGACAGAGCAGGCGAGCGCGGCAGCCTTGAGACTCCTCCTCGCGCCAGCCTCGCCGCCGCCCCCTCCCTCTCCAGCCGCAACTCCTGCCGGATCCCGACCCCGCGGCGAGCCCGAGCCGCCCCGCGCCCCTGCCCACCGCCCCCGATCCACCAGCGGCGGGCGCGCACCCTACCCGGAGAGAAACTACCCAGGTGGCCCGGAGTAAACAGGCACTCCGGGCAAAGAACGAAAGGGAAAGCGAGCCACAAAGCCGGGAGGTGCGGAAGCCGCGGCCTGCTCTCCCGCAGCCCCGCCGAGCCCTCCTGAGAGAAGCGGCGGTGGCGACCGGGAGGCCGGCCCTCCGTACCTGCTGGACTCGCAGGACCGCAGCTCCCGCCGCCCGTGCGGCCAGGACCCGCCGAAGTGGCAAGCGGCTCCCGCACGCAGCATCCCCTCCGCAAGGTCGGCGCCGGCACACGCGCACACACTCACACGCACACCCGCGCCGCCGCCCGCCCGCCCGCCCGCCGGGGAGGTGGTCCCGGCCCCCGCCCCCGCGCTGCGCTCTCCCGGGTGCAGCGCCCCCACCGCCGCGCCCGGCCCGGCCCGCACCCCGCCCGCACCCGTCGGGAGCTGCGCTGCACTTGACAACCGGGACACAAGCAAAACCTCCTCTCCCGGCCCAATCCCCGCCGAGCCCGGTCCAGCCGCCGACGGGCACCGAGGCGCGGGAGGGACCGGGTGGGACCCGGCGGGAGAGCGGCCTTTACCTCTCCCGGGTGTCCGTGTGGACGGCTGGCAGCGCGAGGGCGACCAGGGCGAAGGTCGGCGGCTTCCCCCGCGCGTGGGCGGGGCGGCAGGGGATCCCGGGGGCGGCGGGGCGGGGGCTGCGGCGGGAGGGCGGGCTCGCGTGAAGCCGGCCCGGGGGCCCCTGCCGCCCCGCCGCCCGCCCGCCCGCCGCAGGCCCCGCCGCGGGGACCCAGGACGCGGGAGGAGGCGCGGCCCGAGGGGCGGGGCGGGGCGGGGGGGGGAGGAGGCGGGGCTCCTCGGCCCGGGGAAGCCCGGCCGGGCCGCAGTCGGGGGCGGTTGGCCCGGGAGGAGGGGCGGGGCCGGGCGGCGCCCGATTCTCTTTACCGTCTTTTGACTTTCTAGAGCAGGATGTGGGCCGGCCCGGTGACGTCATGGTGTCTCCCAGCCCCGCCCCTCGCCCTGGCCCTAGTCGGGAGGAGGAGGACCCGGGAGGGAGGGGGGACCCCAAGGGGGTTTCCTCAGCTCCGTGTAAAGGGAAGGGGAAATCATTGTGAAACTTGAAACTCATTAACTTTGAAAAATAACTTTTAAAAAAAGAGAAAGAAAGGGGGCGGGGTGTTGGTTTAGAGGGTCGGAGGGGATGTGTTATTAAGCCCTGAAATGAAACCACTTTTTTGGTGGCGGATGTTCTATTAAAAGACCGAGGAAAGCCAAGGTTATTCCGGAGAGAGCCGGTGCTTCCCAGAGCGAGCGCAGTTAACCCCTCCTTGCCTGCCTGACAGCTGGGGACTAACCCGCTAGGGAACTTTGGGAGCAGAGGAGGGGGCGGAGTCGCCCAGCGGGCTTCTGTAACTCGGGGGGAGTGAAATGGGAAGACAGATTAATTTATTACAAACCAGAGCTTGACCCCGGCTGCTAAAAAGTGTTAGAGAAAGGGGACTGGAAACTTCTGGAAATATCAGGAGAGCTGAATCTGAGGAAGAAGGCAGGTTTTCAAGGTTAGACCATAAAGAATGCTAGCAGTTTGCATTTAAAAGTTCCACAGATCCACTAAAAAGTCGGCAGAAGTGACTGGTTTAACTTTGAGGGCCACCTCAAAGTTGGAAAGAAAAACGTGTAAAAAAAGAGAGAGAGAGAGAGAGAGAGAGAGAGACGCAAAAACAAAAATATTCTTTGCTAAACGACCATACGCCTACTAACAGCTGACCATCTGTGCAAACTTGTTTTGTTCCCTTAGGCTTTCATAAAGATGTCCAGGCCGTTCCTGCTAACGGTTGACCCCTAAAATCCCCCGAGGAAGTCCTACCTCTAGCTCATTCGAGCTAAGAAAAGCTCAAAGCCCCAGAATGGAAATGATTAAAAATGGAATACTCGGTAATGGCAAGCCTAGAGCCAAAAATAATGTTTTGCAAAGGGGAAAATATGCCTACGAGAAAGTAAATTTGGTCATAGGAGCAAAGATCACGCAACTAGAAAGTTCAGATGGTGGGTAACATGCTATGTTTGCCCTACAATGAAATTGTGCCATTTTAATGTTTTACTGGGATAGCATCTATTTTATCAAATGAAACACCCGATGGGTCAGATTCACAAAGCATATAATGCGGCGCCCCTCCCCCAGTGGAGCTGTTTGAATCTAAAGCTAAACATGCACACAGATGTGAGCATATAGCTAACATGTTAGGATAAAGACACATTCTTCGTAAGCCGAGTTTGTGTTACTTGGAACGGAAAAAAGCCAAGTGCCAGGGTGCATTCTTTAACTCGATAGTTGCTAAACACAGCAGAAATATATCCACGAACCCTGTGTGTCTTTAGGATATAGCAAGTGCTATGAACGTATGAACAAACTGCATCTGGTTTTGAATTGCCATTTCACTATTTTCTTGAGCAGCAAACAGATATTAAAACTTGTCTCTGAGACAGATAATACAGAACACTTTCCTAATAAGTTTACTGAATTTCCTAAATACGATTTCTTTCATGCCAGAATGCAAAAAAAAAAAAAATGCAGCTATGTTATATATAAATAGCTTGTTTCGGCTTGCTTTGTGACACAGTAAATAATAGGTCCTCAGACTATATAGCAAATAAACGGAATTGGATGTGTGATCCCGATTAGCCTGTGAGTGGTAAACTTCAGCATGAACTGTCAAAAATCCTGGAACAACGGGGATCCCGGTGATGGTTCTAGATTTAGGAGAGGCAAAGAGGTTCCAAGGGGGGCCCTCTCTCCCTATCCTGCGGGCCATGTAAATGTCTATGTTGCGCCCCTTGGGAGAAGTGGGGCCCTGTGGGGGCTCTGATTGCATTTCTCCGGCTGAGCAGTTTGGGGAAAGCACTATCCAAGCCGCGGCCGCGCCCGCTCCTTCCCCAACCCGGGTTCCCACGCGGCCGCCGGGTGCTGCCTGGCTCGGGCTCCCCCTTGGCGCGGCCCCGCGGCTCCGGCCCTCCACCCCGTGTGGCCAGCAGCGCCACCACCACGCGGAGATCCCGGAGGTTCCTCCCGCTGGCCCTGGGTCACACCGCCAGTCCCTCCCCTCCACCCTGCACGCTGGGCTTTCCCGTCCACCAACGAGTCCCCTCCCCTCCCCCTCACCTCCCACTCGGGGCGACCGGACTACAAACCCTTCCCCGCAAGCTCCGCAGCAACTGTCCCCTACGACCGGGCTCTTCCCTAGCCAAGCAGACAAAAGAACCGAGGGAAGAAAACTTACCGAACTGCAAGGCAAAAAAGTCTGTTCCCAAGCTTCCTGGGTTCAACTTTTCATTTTAAAAACAACAAAAGCAGAAACCAAAAGCCTCCTAGGTTGGAAGTGGGCGTGAGAGGAAACGCTGGGGGAGGCGCTTGGTTCCCTCGCTGAGCTGCTCTCCCCCCCCCCCCTTTTCTGGCCCCTGCGCGTAGCTTTGATGTTATCTAGTGAACCGCCTACGTGGGTTATACCTTGAGCTCAGCGCCTGGTAACAGTCGGATATGCTCCACTGTGGGTGCTGTTAGCAGCCAGAGCAGCAGGTGGCCAGAGGATGGAATCCCCAGCTCTAACCCAGACTGCGAAAGAAGGACCTTTGCAGACTCCCTTCATCACCTGAGCTGAAGAAGCTCTCCCAGCTAGCGATCTTGGTCTTGGAACTGAGCTACTTTTCCTGCTGGAATCAGAGGAGGTCTCCCGGATTACGTTCTTTTTCCTTCCACTCACAGTTCAAACTTGTAATGAGATCGTCTGGATGTTTCTCCAGGCTCTGTTCAGTTTTTAGATCTCAGCTTTGGAAGCAGGTATTATTTTCTCTCTGAGAGATTCCTGAAGCCTCGAAGAGACGAGAATACAACTTCCAAAGACGATAAACTATAATAATACACTACAGATTTCCCTATGGGTCAAAATACCTGCACACCCTCCCCCTTCTGTTATGAAGAGCTTGTAACTCTTGGTTTTGTTTTATTTATCTGCACACTAGCTCAACCTGGATATATATTTTATATTGCTTCCAGTCTCGGAATCATCACTAAGGAAAGATGTTTTTAAAATCAGAACTAGAACAGGTTAGTAATAAAGGAAAGGCACCGTCTCTCATTCATCCTCTCTGGCACATGCCCTTAATGACAGCACCAGGCTGTGTTTAGGCCTTGCCCTCTGGGAGTTTACAAATTAATGGAGACAGCACAAACACATGGAAAAATACCTGGAGGGAGAATAGATATAAGCCACAGCTTATAAACAGAGCCAATTAAGTTACTCTGAGTTATTTATATGACTGCTGAGCGATCTTTGGGTGGAGGGAAAGTCTAGCCAAAAGAAAGTTCCAGAAAAGGGTGAGTCCTCAGTAGAGTTTAGAGGGGAAGTTTGGGATTTGCCAGTAAGATAAGCACAGTTCTCAACCCCAGAGATGTGGCTGCTAAGGGAGGAGAGAACTGTGAGGGGTAGAAAGTCCAGGCAAGTGAGGAATGTCTGACACCCAAATCAGGACAGTATTGAGAGTGGCAGGGGAGCCCCCGCTATTCATACCCAGATGGGAGTCATGCACCTGGGCTGTCCTGGTAGATTTTTCTAATAGTAGCTGTGCGGCAGTCAGAATGAACTGGCACCAGGCAGTCAGAGAAGAGCCAACTCATTCATCGTTTGGAAGGAATTAAGACATGATACTGCAAGCAGTTGGTAGTCGTTTGGAGACATCTGGACAGAGAATGGTCTTTTTAAGCAAAGTTGTTGTGGCTAAAGGATTTGGAATAGAGATATGAGCTGCGTACAAAGACTACAGCAATAGTAACACTAGCTGTTGTGAGGGTGGCAGTGGTGGCAGCCCTAGCTTCCTGCTCCCATTTCTCCTTCACCCTCTTCTAAAATGTTAAAAATATGCCAGGAGCCATGGAGTTGGTGCATGGGACATTCATGACTGGGATTCAGAGAAGATTTGGATGGCTAAAGCATAAAGGCTGTATTTTATGTGAAATGAGTTATAATAACTTTATAATATTCCTCATCTGTAGAGCAGAAAAGGAAAGAAGTCATTGTTTAGAAATCTACAGCTATTCAAGTTCTGAGACACTGATGGCTGGTGTCATAAAAGTGCAGTTATTGGGATATTTGAGGCTGGAGGGAGTGAAGGGAAAACGAGTTTGGGTTTGAACATATCTAATTTTGAGAAGGCTAAGGTCCCCCACATTTGTTTAATTCACACTGCTAGCTCTGTTGGAAAACATGTAGTTCAATGTTAAGTATGACTGTTTCATGAATATTATTTGATTACTGCCTGTGAAACAGTCTGGAAGAAGGGGGGTTATGATTGACAGATTGCTATATGCAGTTCTCAGGATTCCTTGCAAACCATGTCCTAGTTGGCACACTGAGAAACAGGAGGAGCAGGTGAACAGCATTCTACAAAACCAATCCCCACTGACCTGTGATGAAATTATGTAGAAATAAGTACAACAGTCTAATCCATGGTATCAGTCTGCTCTGGCTACCACGGACTGGAGATCTCAGGCAGTATGCATTTATCCCCCTCACGGTTCTGGAGTACGGAAGTCCAAAACGAAGTTTGCAGCAGATTCCTTTTTACTGAGGTCCACAGATGGCTGCCTGCTTGGTGAGTCTTCACAGGGTCTCTCTGGGTGTGGTTTGTATGCATGGGAGAGGACAGAAGAAAAAGTTAAGGCTCTGGTTACTCTCCCTATAAGGACGCTGCTGTAGATGGAAGATGAAATACCACCCTCACCACCATAGGCTTAAGAGCTTGGTCTCCAGCTGGTGGCTCTGTTGGGGAGCTTGTGGAACCCCTTAGGAGGTAAAGCCTTGTTGGCAGAAGTGAGTGACTAAGGGCAGGCCTAAGGGTTTCCTAGCAGGCCCTGCTACCTGTCTTCTCTTGGCTTTTCCTGGGAGCAGTAAGATGGCTAGGTGTCTTGGCTGCACATCGTCACTACAACGGCCTCCATGTCTTCCTCTCTGAGATGGACCATACCCTCAAACTATGAGCTAAAATAACTAATCCCATCATTTTAAAGTTAAAGTTTAACTGTTAAAGTCCCTAATTCCATATACAGTAGGAATTGTGAGGGACACAATCAGCCCTGTGGCTTGTAAGAGTTTCGTCTGGGGGTTCTTTTGTTTTCTTTGAGACAGATTCTCACTATGTAGCCCAGGCTGACCTAAAACTCAGAGAGATCCACTTGCCTCTGTCCCAGTTCTGGGATTAAAGGAGGTTTTTTTTTTTATCCTTTTTTATTTGAATTATAATTAAGATTGAATTACATGACAATCCCAGTTCCCTTCTCCCTCCCTTCCTCCCCTACCACCCCCGAAACTAAAACCCTACCTATCACATATCCTTTCTTCTAATTTACACCTGACTCAACCTTTTGGATTAAAGGAGTTTTAATCCCAGTCCACAATGAGTTGTTTTTTAAGTGATCCTGAACAGTTGAGTTTTGCCAACCTAGGAAGGTTGCCTGACTTAGAAAGGATCAGGACTTTCTTCTAGATATCTGCAACTAGGAAAGATTACTACTAATCTCAAAATAAACAACAGAGTTGTTTATTTTGAGATAGTCTCTCTATGTAGTTTTGGCTACCCTGGAACTTCATAGGTAGACCAGAAGGCCTCAAACTCACAGAGATCCTGTTTCTGCCTCCTGAGTGCTGGGATTAAAGGCATGTACCACCACACCCAGTTTACTCTTAAAATAGTGCTGTGTACTCTAAACCCTAACATTTAGGTACAGTTATTAAACCTCCCATGGAAATCCATCTGTGTACACAGATACAGTGATAAATACATCTGTTTTATGGATTGCTGAATGATCGAAGGGTCTCATTTTCCTGAACACATATAAATTAAACATCATCTTATCTAAGGTGTGGCTGTCTCCTCCCATATATAAACTCTGTCTTGACACTCCATTAATTTCTTTTTATAGCATCTAACATACTGGAATTATCTGTTTGGTTTCCATGTATATTATTTCTCAATCCTTGAATAAAAAGGGGGCATGATAGTGTACAACTTTAATCCCATGCAGGTAAGGCAGAGCTACACAGAGAACCCTGTCTCAAACAAGCAAACAAACAAACAAACAAACAATAAGTAAATAAATAAATAAATAAATAATACAGGGCTTGAAATAAGCAGGTCTGGTTTGTTTCCCACTGTTTTTGTTCCTACTTAGAACAATGTGGGAACAATGTTCATGCAATGAAAGAATGTTGGAATCTGAATTCTGTTCATCTCCCATGTCAATATAAATGAGCTTGTTTCTTATTTCATCATTTTTTTTTTTACAAATATCTTTCCAAACTTCCATTTCTGGACTTAAAGTTACATAACAGAGCTTAAAGAGATCTCCTCAGGTTACAGAGGAGGGTGCTGGAATTCAGATTGGCCCCAAAGATTGTACAGTGTCCCCAGCAAACTACTGAAAGAGCATGCCTGGAGAAGTCTCAGAATGTCTCGCCCCCCCTTCCCAAATGCTCTCCTTTATACTCCTTCCCTGTCTCGGCAGCCACTCCACTCCTTTCACCTGCTCGTAATCTCCATTCATCATTTTAGAAACAGAAGTTCTCATCTCCTGGGGTCTAACAGAGTTTCAGTAGTTTAGCATTTTGTGTGACTGGAAGAGAAATGGAGGGAATGAAGGAAGTATTTGTCCATTAAAAAGTAAGAAAAAAATACCGTGAAGTAAATTGTGTCAAGTGATTCCACCTAATTTAACCCATATGCCTCACCTTTTCTCTCTGGGTTGCTGTAATTGTTGGATTAAGGAGGTTTAAAAAGCAAACACATTCTTAGTGAGAAATGGAAGAGAACCTGAGTGCCTGTACTGCTGGGTCGGAACATGGTCAAAAGAACAACCCATGGTGAATGATGCCTTGGGGGACTTCGAGAGAGAGGCTCCAGGAAAAAAAGGCAGAGGGCCTTTCACCTCAGCTACATTTTGTTCCCTGGGTTGTTCTTGGATGTGATTTCATGCCTCCTGTGACAAACATTTACATTTTTACTTAATTTATAAGGCATGTTTATTCTTGTTGGGTGTGAGAACATCAGTATAGAAGCCAGTCTGGTCAGTGTGCCCTGAATCTGGATACTGCCTTCTGCCTTGCTTTTGTGCTTTCCCGGGTAGAATCTATAGTTTATGCCAGGCACTTGTGTTTAAACTGGTCTGTCCTGGGCAAGTTCTAGGAGAGTGCTGCTCTGTTAATATTCAGTATGTGCTTAGTGATGTTTGTTTTACATTTTTCTGATCATCGGGTCTTTCTGAACTCAGCCTTCCTTAGATTATGCTGTCTCTAAAACTGAAGTGAGATTGTCTACAGCATTAAACTGTGGTCTGCCCCATTCTTCCAGGTCCTCAGATCCCAGGTCCAGCAGACAAGATCTGCTCAGCTCGGCTGAAAAGTTGACACTGCTGCTAGAATGTTCGTCCATAGGCAAAACTCCCAGTGTCTTGGGCCTCTTTGAGATTTCTCTTTCCCAAACCTCCCAGGCCAGCACTTCCAACTTGTAATACTGGGTTCTACAACCTTTCCCACAGGCCTGCTCCTTGAATCAGATTTTTGCAACTGAATTGCTTCTGGCAAATAACCATTCAGCCATCAATTTTTCCCTTTGCCTAAATTCTCCACTGTATCATTCTGTACTGGTTTGTCAATTTTTCTCTTTCTAGAAGCCCACGGTTATGAATTTGTGATTTTGAGTTTATTGGCATCTTTGTATTTTTGTTGCCTTCACCTCTTCACCGTGGTAATTCCTATTATGCCAGAATGTCTTTGGGTACTGGTATAAAGGAAGCCAAGAAAATCAAAGTCCAAGATGGAGGAAAACTGGAGTATTACAGAAAGAACTAACAAAATAAAGATAGTGTTAACTCACCATTAGAGAGATGAGCCGGAGGAGGAAAGACAGGCTAGCCACTAATAACAAGACAGTAATAGCTTATGGACAGTTTTTATCTGTTTCTAACACTTTTCAAATTTTTCAGCTATTTTAATTTCTGGGACTTTATTCATGGGAGATGATAAAAACAAGGGTTAAAATAAGACATGTAAATAAGGTTGGGGCAGGAGGGTCAGCTAGCCAGATGTTTGTCAAACCTAAAGATAGTATAGATCTTATTTGAAAGGGTTTTTCTTCTTCTTCTTCTTCTTCTTCTTCTTCTTCTTCTTCTTCTTCTTCTTCTTCTTCTTCTTCTTCTTCTTGGTTTTGGGGTTTTTTGTTTGTTTGTTTGTTTGTTTGTTTGTTTTGCTCTTAATGGATTACACACACAAGGGCTAGTAATTATTAAAAAATATTGATGCAAGCAGCAAATTTTGGCACAGTCTCAGTATAAAATGCTCAGAGTCGTAGTAACAAGACACGCACATTTGTCTTCTCCTTGCTACTCATACAACAATGGTTCCCAACTGCTGTGGAACCTTCTGGTGGTAAAATTCCATGGCTCACATGGTAACAGGAGAAGCACAACAGTCCCCTCCCTTCCCGGTCTGGATGGTACAGGAGTTTCGTAACAGTGTTCTCTCAGAAAGTCCCATAGTCCACTACATGGAACAAAATAGAGCAACTTCCAGGAAAGTAAGGCAAAAGTTGTCTACCAATGTCTCACCCAATTTTTTACACTTCTAAAAGTATACTTCTCTTTCAGCAAGGCTTGATGTACAGTAGGAGAATGGTTCTTCCAAAACTATTTCTTTTACTGATGCAATAACCATGCAATAACCGTGCATTCTTTGGGATTATCTACTATGAGCAACTGATAAACCTGTATCCGTTTGGATACAATGAAAAAAAAAAATTCACACAAGTTTTTTTTTTTTTTTCATTAAAACCTCTAAGATTTCTTCTTAAGAAATCTCAGATTGTCTTAATTTCTAAAATAGCCAAACATGTAATTGGAAAATGATCCAGAACAATTGTTATGATAGTGGTTCATGGTTCATGATCCTTGCAGATGTCACCTCTTGGAGAGCCTGAGTGAGAATGGCAAGTATCTAACTGAGAAGTTGTGGGCTGATGTATCTCAGTGGTTAGAGTATTTGCCTAATATGTGCACACTCTGGGGTTTGAGCCACAGCACTAAAAAAAAAAAAATAGACTAAAAATAAAGCGATAAAATGATTGAGAAATTCTGAGGCGCTTTGGAAATACTGGATGGAGTTGAACAGTGTGGAGTTCTTGCTACTGACAGCTTCTGGAAGCTTCCCTGCTTTGGGGGTGACAGTCTATATGACAATGTTGACATTCTGTCATGGACTATTGACCAGATGGGTAGCAATTAAGTAAAAAGGTGCATTCTGCTTCATTAATGTAGAGGTTATAGAAAGGAGAAAGATATCTTAATGTCACTTCCACGGCCAAATTCCAACCCAGATATGTTGCCGATTGGCAACCTAATTTTAAATATGTTAAGAAACATTTTACACTGTCCTCATGGGTAAAATAGGCTGTGATGATGACTTGCTTCCTAGAGACATTCTACAGGAGAGCGATGTGTGCTCCTTCAGTGATCTGAAAGTACCTACTTCCATAAATATCTAATTAGAGACATTTCCCTTTAGCCTTTGTGATGTGTGTGTGTGTGTCTATGTAAGCGTGTGTGTGTGTGTGTGTGTGTGTGTGTGTTGGATCCCTTAGAGCTGGAATCACAATCCACCCAAAGTGGGAGGCGGGAATTGAACTCACATTTCCTGTAAGCATGAACCGCCTAGCTGCTACACCATCTCTCCAGCCCCAGGTCCCCTCTTAAGTAAGTCTGTATTTCCTCACTTGTACCTACTTGCCATGCCTCGGTGCCGCTTCCTTTTTCTTTTTGCTTCTTCATTTGAAGTAAATGGCTTGTTCTAAACCCCAAGAATGATTACATACATTAGATTATATGAACGTGATGAGACATCTGCCCTCAAATCCACTTATAATTATTTCTATTAATATTTACAAGTGTTCTCATCTCTAGATGAGAAATACTACTTTCCTTTACTTTATTGCCCCAACACCTGGCTTCTTGCATTTAGATTTCTTGACTAATTGCAATCAGAATTATCTCTTTACAGCTGCCTACATCTCCTGCAGCTCTGACCTCGGCTCCAACGGTGTCTTCCAAGCCTGTTTTTTTTCTCAAAAGCAACCCTCCTCTCCCTCTCTTCTCACCTCCCCCCCCCCAGCTCCAGGCTTTGTTCTGGCATTTGGAAAATTTGTACAGACCTAATGTGACACATTGTAAATTTTTTTCTCCTAAGTCTTCTTCAAAAGATGAAAAGCAAACACATCTCTATTACATTTCATAAAAGACTCCGTAGCAGGTTGCTCCCAAGGCCCTATGGGGCTGCCAATATTAACATCTAAGGGTGTCTGCAGGGAGAAGGCAGTTGTCCACCATGACATAAACTTGGCAAAGAAGGCCAGAGTCCAAACATGCCTAGCTTCTTTTAACCAGGCACACCACCCTAATTATCGCCTATAATGGTGCTTTGATCCTGCAACTCCCTTCTCTTTAGTGCAAAGCCCATACTCTGTAGCTGGATTTCAAACCTCAGTGTGATCCAGCACATCACGTCCAGCCTTCTTTTCAGTGGCTTTCCTAATGAGATCCTTGTTCCCCTGCTTAGCTCCACCCATCTTGCCTGCAGTTCTGTTTCACTCTCCACTCACTCACTCACTCACTCACTAACTCACTCACTCGCTCACTCACTCCATCTCTACATTGTTCCTGTGCCCAGTGTTTGCCTTCACCCTTACATTTATTCTGTGCCTTTCCTTCATGCTTTATATGGCAATGTAGAAAGCTGGCTCCCTCAGATAGGTAGCTGTATTCATCAACTTTGTGACTCGTATTGCTGCTCATCGAAGCAGAACCACAGATTCTTTAACTTCAAATGGATTGCAGTAGTCTGCAGTCACTTTATACAAAGCAGCAAAGGTATAGTAACATATAGATGTTAATGGTATAAAGAAGCACTGCTATTACACACACACACACACACCTCAAGAAAACAACCGACAGATCATGTATCTCTTATTTCCCCCTTGATTGGATAGTTTACGATTAACCATGACACTCAACTAATAAAAAGAGGGAAGGTCCAATCTAGCTCAAAGCTTTGGAGGCTGTATTCTATGGTACATACGATGGCCTGTTGCTTTAGGGCCTGTGGTGAGACCATGTGTGGCTGATTAAAGCTGCTGACTTCATAGTGGTCAAGAAAGAGGTGAGGAGAGAGACGGCCGGATCCCATAGTACCTTTCTTTCAGGGCAGCACCCCCAGTGACCTAACTTTGTTGCAGTAAGCCCCACTCTGTAAAGGGTCTCCCCGATCCGAGTGGTGCCGCCCTGGCAACCACACTTTAGCACAGGGGTCTTTAGTAGATGTTGCTGCTCCAGACTGTAGCAGTAACTAGTCATACCTGTCCCTTCAATGTGGCTATGAGTGGCATATTCTGTTTCTTTGTTCTGGTGTAGACAATTCATGTCTCTATTATAGATACTCCCCCCATTATGTCTTCCTTCCTGACTAATTAACAACCAACTCTATATATCAGCTCTGAACTTTCCATCCAAGGAAATGTGTCATATTTGATTGACTATGTAATTTTGTCTGATTGGATGAGAAGTATGCATAAGTTATAACACCTACCCTGACCCTGAAACCCTTTGGCTCTTCAGTACCTACTACTGAAGAGATTAATTGGGACTTGATGTAGAGTATAATCTAGGTTCAAGAATCTATGGTTTGTAGACAGGTTTTCTGGTCATGTACTTTGTGATAATAAAAATTTAATTATAGAACTCAAGTTTTTAGGCAGTTTTTAATCCATTTTCTTATGGGCTCCTTCATTAGTTCACAGTTTTCCCACTTAAGGTAGTGTGTTGAAAACCACATAGCATCTCTAATTTAGGGAAAGCATCAGTAGTCTTCAGTCACAGCATCTAGATTTTCTTTTCCTAAACCCCTGTCCATCCTAGAGCACAGGATGGATGTCTTGGCTCTAACTGTAAGCCATCAATTTGAGAACTAACTCAATATGTGCATTTTGTCCCTTTCTACTTTATCTGTTCAGGACTTGTGTGAGATATTTTCCAGAGCATTACATCTTAGTAAACAATATGAAAAACTATTTTGAATTGCTTTTTGAGAAAACATTGAGACATGATTAGCACCTACAGATTGGAAACTTTTCAAAAAGTATTATATACATGTGCACGTGTGTACTCTCTCTCTCTCTCTCTCTCTCTCTCTCTCTCTCTCTCTCTCTCTCTCTCTCTCACACACACACACACACACACACACACACACACACATACACACACACACCACACAAACAAGTTGTCCTTTCAATGATTGCTTTGAATCTTGTATAGAAACAGTACCACAAATTCAGAAATCTACCTGTTGGTTTAATCTTTCTAATGTGCTGCTCAACCATCAAATCAACAAATCAAAACCATTTTCTAGATGAAACAGGGAAAATGATACATGGAATGCATTGGGTAGAGCTGTGTAACACAGAGGTCAACTCTAATCTAAACCAGGGACTAGTAGCAATAATAGATCAGTGTTGCTCCATCAATTATATCTGTTCAAAACTGCTAGCAACAGGGTGAAATGAGAGCTAGAAGGAATGAGTATGCAAGGATTCTGTTTTTTCTTTTGTTTTGTTTTGGTTTTTTGAGACAGGATTTCTCTGTAGCTTTAAAACCTATCCTGGAACTACTTCTGTAGACCAGGCAGGCCACAAAATCACAGAGATCCACCTGTCTCTGCCTCCTGAGTGCTGGGACTAACCCTGCCAGATTCTCAGTTTTTTAAACAGCTTGAAACAATGAAGTCTTATCTCTCTCTCTCTCTCTCTCTCTCTCTCTCTCTCTCTCTCTCTCTCTCTCTCTCTCTCTCTCTCATCCCTTCCTCCCTCTTTCTCCCTCTCCCTCTCCCTCTCCCTCCCTCTCTCTCTCTCTCTCTCTCTCTCTCTCTCTCTCTCTCTCTCTCTCTCTCCCCTTCTCCCCCCCTCTTTCTGTGTGTGTTGTGTGTGTTCAAAAGCACATGTACCTGCGTGCATGTATATCAGGGTCACATAGAGCATGTTTCTCAATTGCTCTCTACCTTACCTGCTAAGGCAGAGTTTCTGCTGAACTTGAAGTCCATTTTTGTGACTAGGCTGCCTGGCCATTGAGCTGCTGGAATCTCCCAGTCTCTGCTCACCTACACTGGGATTACACATGTGTGCTTGTATTTTTACATGGGTGCTGGAAATTGAACTCAGGTCCTCAAGGTTTACACCCAAGTATGTTACTAAGTGAACCACCCCACCCCCACCCCATCCCTATTTAAAAAGATGTTTATAAAACTGTTGCTTCTCAATGCAGTTTGACCCAATAAAGTCTTCAAAGACAGAATGCAGACTTTTCTTTATCTTGTTCATTTCTTTTTCGTACCCAGAAAGGCTTCTTGATGTCCCAGAGAGTTTTTCATTCTGTTGTAATTCTTTCTATCCTTAAGTGTTTTGAAGTAAATATATACTCCTTTATTCAAGTTCAGCTTATACGTGTCAGAGATGATTAGGTTAACATTCTACATCTGTGCCTTCCGTGTCCCTGTCCTCATAAGACTGAAAGTTTTGAGCAGTGGGTCTCAACCTGTGCGTCTCGACCCCTTCAGGGGTCAAATGACCCTTTCACGGGGGTCACATATCAGATATCCTGCATATCAGATGTTTCCATTATGATTCATATCAGTTGGAAAAATTACAGTTATGAAGTAGCAATGAAATAATGTTATGGTTGGGGGGGTCACTACAACATGAGGAAATGTATTAAGGGGTCACAGTGTCAGGAAGGCTGGGCCAGAGGCTTAGATGGTAGTAAGGTGTGATAGGAAATGTTGTCTCTTAGCAGCTGCTCTCTCATTCCGAGGAGCAAATAGTTTCAATTCTTTAAAGCCAGTCATTGTATATTTGCATGTGTCTCAGTATAATACAAGTATCATTCTGACTTTTGACTTTTGAAAATTAGATATTGTCAGTGACATCTCACTGGCAAACAGATAGCTGTTATGTCCCTTCCATCCACACTCTCCGTCCCCAGCACACATCCCAGGTGCCCCAGTGAGCAGCATTTGATTGAGTCATCAGTCAGTTTTTAGTGTTATCCTCATGAGCATGAATGTCACTGTGGATGTGGTTCAAAGCCAATCTGCATATCATACTATGATTTCAGCTCCCTAAAGAAAATCCTTGATTTATATATTTCTTGGATATGTATGCATTTACAAACTCACCCTGTTAGCTAAGCATATCAATACATTTAAATTCACTGCATATAATATTAGTCTTGCCTTATCTCTGATTTTGCTTGTGATGGGATTGCACTCTGTAGTCCAAGCTGGTCTTGAAGTTGTATTCCACCTGCCTCAGTTTCTCCAGGGAACTAGGGTTGCAGACGTGAGCCAGCATGCCTAGTTTTCTGTCCAAGCTTTTGAAGTCTGACTTGCTAGTTTTGTGATACCCTTTCACAGCCAACCTGACGATCGCCTTCTCCTTTCCCCTGTCAGGCAGCCATTTCCTGGATTCCATGCCTTCTTCTTTCTGAGTTTATCCCCTCATTGTGGGTGTGTCCACCCTCCAGCGGCTTCCAGGAAGAGAAGGGTAATTACATTCATAGTTTATATCTTCTCCTATATCTTCTCCGGGAGAGGAGTAACATTTTACAAACTTTTCTGAAAGCCAGGGAAACATCTGTTTTTAACCTTAAATTTTGGTTAATGAGTGCTTCATGCTTTTTGTCTATTCTCTCTTAAGCCGGGTCTAGGGCCTGCCAGCCAGTTGCCATTGCTGTTCTGAAATGTACCTGTGCCTGGGAGGTTCCTGCAGGTTAGATTTTGCTGCTGAGAAATCTGCTGTTGCTGGCACTGAATTTCAATGACTTCCTGCAGGCAAACACCTGGAGGCAATTACCTGTGCTTGCCTGCCAGCAGACACACATACAATTTGGATGGGGAAGCTATCTGTATGAATTTTAAAAGGGGTGGGGAAAATTCGCTTTGTGTAATGCTTTGCTTGTGTCTAGGTTATCCAGTCTAAGAATTTGCCTTTGCCCAATTATGTGTTAGTTAAGCCATGGTTTTTCCCTCATCATAGAATTGGCAAATGTAGTCTTCATTTAGCCTTTTTTCTTCTGCCTAGTGACAGACTCCTTTTCTTTCTTAGACTATGGGACAGTGGTAAGGAGGGAAGGAAGAAGGAAGGTCAGTGAGCTACATTTTAAAGTGAAATGACAGCATTTTAACTCCACATTCTTTAATAATAGACCCATCATTCAAAAGAAAAAAAAATATTGGTCAAGGCTGAGGACCAAGCCACATGTAAAATTATATGAAACTTTATCGTTAATGTTTATGAAGACTTAGTGATGCTTTATATACCTAGATACAGTCTCTGGAAAAAAATGTTATATTGATCATTATTTTAGCTAAGTGCTTCGTCCTTTAGATAAATCATAAATATTTTTAATGTAAATGTTGATTTAAATTACACCTTTGGAAATATCAGAAATATGTTAACATTACCGTACTGGATAATGCTAATAGAATGTATTTTATGATTTTGTAGACAAGTGCAATGAGACCAAATTATGAAATGATTTTGAAGGCAGGCAGACCTCAGGACTTACTTAGTGTGACTTCCAAGTGTCACTTCCTTCTGATTTTATTCTATCCAGGCAAAACTAATGATGACTAATAAGCCCTGAAACTTCCTGTCTTCAGCATAACCAAAACATCACACAATTTTTTTTTCATTTCTCTCATTCCTGTTTCCAGAATCTCAGTTTTATATTTAAGGTATCAGCTTTCATTTTTATAATCCTCATTCCTCCCCACTCCACCCCAACACACACAGTAGTTAAACACAGCTCCCTGGAGCTTTTTCCTCCCTCTTGATAATTTATAACAACCTAGGTCCTCCCAGCATGCATTCCAAATTTCTACTATACAGATTATTAATACTTAAAGCTTCTGCTTTATTTACGTAGAGCTCCAGCCCCCCCCAGCTGTAAATAAATCATATTTTTCTGGAATTTTAGTGTTATCATTGGCTACTATATTGCCAAACAAGAACTTGACATTAAGTAAAACAAGACAATGACCAGCAAAATCCCACAAAATGAAACCACCATGGTGACTCACTAATGATTTAAAATGCTGTAGCACTTTGTTCCAAGAATTACTGGTTGAGAAAAAGATCCGATAACACAGGGCAGCTTTTAGCATGTTGGTGACATTCTCCACACATGCCATTGCCTCCCCACACACCCATTCCCCATCCTCCACCCCCAGAGTGCTAGAATTCTAATTTACCATATCTGAAATCCATCTAAACTTTTCCTTTCTCCCTTCTTCTGAGAGTAAAAGTTTTGAATAAGGGAAGACTTATCAGTCAGCCTTTGTTGTGTAACAAATAATATCAAAATGCAGTAGCCGAAAATAATACTTTGCTTAGCCTACATTGATGCAGCCTAATAGTGGAAGTAAACTTCTTTGGACCCTTCTGGTCTTTCTACTGAGTTCATTTGTTTATCTGTTTGGCTGTGGGCTTGGCTGCATCTGTCTGGCATAAGATGGCTTCAGTAGGATTGTCTCATATCCTCCTTTAGTCTCTCCCCTCTAGAAAGTGCAAGCCTGGTTATGATATTGTTTGTCAAAGCAAGACACAAGAGAACCAAGCAGAAAAATAGGATGGGAGGAATTGAAAACTAATACAAGCAAAAGGCTATGCATTCAGTGAGAGAAATACTGGTTTTCAGCTTTATATAGTCGAGTTTCTAAGCAACCCGCTGTGATGATCAATGATGGGGCAGAGCCAATTGAAAAAAAAAAAAATCCTGAAATGAGTTCTTGGTTCAGAAAAAGGCAACTAAGGTGGGGCAATAAAGGAAATCTCCTTTTATCATTCACTTTTCTGTTTATTGAAAGAAACAATAGACTATCCAAAAAAAAAAAAAAAATCTCTAACCTACATCCCCAGTGTAGCTTTCTGAGGAGATGTACTGTACTTATTACAGAAACATGTAATAATCAAAAGTGAAGACTCTTAAAATAAGACAAGTGGACAAGTGGAATGAGAGTGTTGTGTTCTAATTTCTTACATTGCCCTTAAAGAGAATAGAGTGGTTGGGTCTAGACTTTGGTAAGTTAGGAATACTTGCTTCTTTCTCGAAACTAGCCACTAGAAGAATATTCAAATGAGTATCTCACACTCAAAATAACAGCAGGGAACCCAGGGGAGGGCTCAGAGACTCAGCCCCAAGGGAGGAAAAGACAGGAAAAAGGAACCTGAAGCAGATCAAGCAGTTAGTATAGCACTCAATGAGATGGAGATTTTGAAACAGAATATTAATAGCCACATGAAGGAGGGATGGACTGAACAGCCCACTTAAAAGGTAAAGATGACAGTCTGAATAAAGTGGGGCAGCAAGCAGCTTAAATCGGACATATGAGATCAGGGGTACACATTCAGTTACTGAAAATGAAACAATAGAAAAATATCCCATACAACTGTCAGCTTCCCGAAACCAGTGTTCCTAGGCCCTTGTCTGTTAAATAATGAGTCTTTAAGGAAAATATCTATTCTTTTTAGAAGATGTGAAATGGTACGCTTCAATTATGAAATTGTAATTAACTAGGAAATCTAAACTCACCATTCCATATTGCCTCACAATATGGAAAGCAGGCCAATCTCTCGACATGCTAAACCAAGCTAAAAGGGTTTTCTGTTTGCTCCTTGTTTTGTTTTGGTTTTAGCATGTCTTTTTAAGGCAGGGTTTCTCTATGTAGTTTTGGAGCCTCTCCTGGAACTCACTCTATAGACCAGGTTGGCCTCGAACTCAGAGATCTGGCTGCTCTGCCTCCTAAGGGCTGGGATTAAAGGTGTGTGCCACTACTGCCCGGCTTTGGCACTCTCTCTCTCTCTCTCTCTCTCTCTCTCTCTCTCTCTCTCTCTCTCTCCCTTTTGGTTTTTCGAGACAGGGTTTCTCTGTGTAGCTTTGGAGCCTGTCCTGGCACTCGCTCTGGAGACCAGGCTGGCCTTGAACTCACAGAGATCCGCATGCCTCTGCCTCCCTAGTGCTGGGATTAAAGGCGTGTGCCACCAACGCCTAGCACATCTCTTAATAACAGAACCAGCAGACTAAAAGCTAGTAGAAAGCTGAACATTAACAATGAGAGAGCAATGTGCAAACATTGATGATGTAAGTGTGGAGCTCTCCTTCAAACACACTGGAACTCCCACAGGACATGGCAGTGGTCACAAGGTCAGACTTGACACATTTGGATGGACTCTTGTCTGACTCTGTGTAAACAAATGGCAACAAAACCCTCAAAGTATAAAAACAAAAACAAAGCCTCAGACAATTGAAAGTTAGGAAATTAAGAAACAAATCTACTGGATCAGTTCAAAATAGCACACTGATCCTTTTGAAACTACAAAGAAAGTTAGAAAATAAAAATAAGGCATCACATATTGTCTTTGTGTTCCTATTGCTGTGATGAAACACCAAAACCAAAGCAAGTTGGGGAGAAGGGATTATTTGACTTACATTCCCACATGCAGAGTCTATCATTTAAGGAGGTCAGGACAGGAACTCAAACAGGGTAGGGTCCTGGAGGCAGGAGCCTGTGCAGAGGCTAAGGAGGGGTGCTGCTTACCAGCTTGCTCTCAATGGCTTCCTCAGCCTACTCTTACAGAACCCAGGACCTCCAACCCAAGGACAGTACTATCCACAATGGGCTGGGCCTTCCCCCATCAATCACTAATTAAGAAAATGATCTACAGGTTTGCCTACAGCTTCATCTTATGGAAACATTTTTGCAATTAAAGTTCTCTCTCAAATGGCTGTACTTTGGTCAACTGACAAACTAGCCAGCACACATATCAACTTACAAACATGGCACTGAGAGCAGTGTGGCTTCAAATACTTTAATTAAATGAGGGAGACTGATGTCAATGTATTAAGCCCCAATCCTGAAAATAGAAACATCTTTTAAAGTGGAAGTGAAATAAAAGGAAGATTATTAATAGAAACTTAAAAGATATCAACAAAGCCAAAGATAATTTCTTTAAAAATAAGTCAAAAGTGGAAATAATATCAGTAAGGCAAGAATCACAGAGTAGCACGGCTCCTCTTGAAAATGGCAACAGTCGTAGTAACATTAATGAAAGCAATTCAGTGCTCTCAAAAGTTTCGACAAAATATCCAAATGTCTGGAAAAGAAATACACATAAGAAGACATAGAAATGTATACATTCTTATCTGTTCCATAAGTAAAACCTCGGGTTATTTTAAAAAGATAACACTAGCCATATCAAATTTTCAAAAGGAGCAGAAAAGGGAACTATTTCTCACTTCATGAGGTCCTAAGAACCTCAATCCCCTCCACCCCGAGAAAGAACAACAAAGAGAATAGGAGAATAAAATCATAAGCCAACCTCATTCACACTGATGAATATATATTCATCCTTAAAGTAACATCATGAAATTAAAGTGCGTATGGAATATATGTATCCCAACTATTTAGCAAGAAAATCGTTAAAAGCTGTTTGATATTGGGAAGTTTGGGAAAAGAAGGAAAAAGGAAAGCTGTTCAGCACAAGAACGATCTAGAAAAATGGTAAATATCATATGTGAAGAAGAAAGAAAACTAGATGCCAGCAACAAGTGAAATCTTGTTATATCAGAATTCCAGTGTGTTGTATGCTTATAACCCTAGCACTTGGGGCTGAGGCAGGAGGAACCTGAGTTGAGTGCCAGCCTGGACTATACAGGGAGAGCCTTTCCCAGTAAATAAAATGAATAAATAATCCAAAAAAATCAAACATGGGTGTTTTATATCCAATGCTAAGACTAAAGAAAAATGACTCCTAAACTGGATTAAACATGTCTTTGTTTTGCTATCTGCAAGGCATCTCAAGCAAAGATAAAAATAAGATAAAAGTTAATTTAATTTTGGAAATATTGTCTATAAAAGGTGATGAGAAAGAACTTTTCAAACTCATCTGGTAGAAGAGCCACATATATGGAGAAACATGTGTGCACGAAAGGTCAAAAAGCCAAAGCAGGAATCGGAAACGGCAACATTACTGTTTGCCAAAGGCTGAGGTGAGCTTGGAGAAGGATGGCCTGGGATTAAGATGGTGGAACAGTAACAAAGTTGGATGGTATTAGCTGCACAGCTCTGTGAATACACCAAGGCAGTAAATTCAATACTTACAAGAGTCACGGTGGGAAGTGATCACACCGGCATTACTGTGGGTCACAGCTCACATTGGCAATCAGGAACAGATCAAAACTGGAAGTATAATTCCTTCTCAGAGTGGACTGAACTCACCACTGTCAAAACTGTAAGTCAAACCATTACATGATAGGGACTGTCTGCCTGCTCCTCCTAGACTCCTGTGTTGTTGTTTTCTTGTTTGTTTTCAAAACAGGGTTTCTCTGTGTGTTCTTGGCTGTTCAGGAACTCACTCTGTAGACCAGGCTAGCCTAGAACTCAGAAATCCACCTTAGGCTCCCTTTAAAAAATGTCGAAAAGCAGAGCCAAACAAAATGCAGTGAACTGATCAGGGTCTCTGACAACATCTCAGTCCTTTGAAAGGTGGATGTTTTTCTCCTGTGATGCCAAGGAGGTTTGAATCTTGGTATCATGTTGTCCTCAGGCTGTGACTCAGGTAGTTCTGAATAGAAGGTCCTTGATCTCCATGGCAGGAAGGCAGGAACCTCTGGAGGGGAGGGCTTGGCTGGGGTATGCATCTTCATGTCAAATTACCCTGCGTTATATCAATAGGTATAGTGCATTAGATTGATCACTACTCCCCTACTCCGACCCCCACCCCAGCCATTTGTGATACGAATATTCATTCATCCTGTCCTGTGGACAGACACTGGGCTTGGTGTTCTGACTTTCTTTGGCCAGATAAATGTGGGCATAAGTGGGATGTGCTTTGAAATGGATGGCTTGCTATTCATGGCAATGATACCACGCCACCAGGGAACCACGGCAGCTTCACCTTGGACCCCAGGATTGCCCTGGCATCTAAATCAAGCATGCCTCAGTTTTCCTGTGCATTTGCTAGGGAGAAAAAAAATGCACTGGGTTCTCCCATTGCCACATATGTCATGAAGTACTTATGTGGCAGACTTGTGTTGTGCACAGCAAGTACATTAAACTATCCATAGTATATAACTTAAAGAATCCTTATATAGCTTAAATAACATCTCATTTGGCTCAATTTAAACGGTATTGGTTTAGAAAACCCTTAAATACATTTCTAGAAGAAAAGTGCTTAAAAACCTGTATTGAAAATAAAAGATATTCATAATAATCCCCATCTTCATCTCATTTCAATGAATCATGATTTTTTATCATTTTAAATAACTTTTAGCTAAATATATATAGAGACTAAACATGTCTCCATGTCCCCAAACATTGAAGACCAAGAAGACCCTTACTTGATATTTGCAAATGATGTCTTCGTGATGAAAGAGCTTTTGTCATACGCCACTAACATTTGTTGTGACATAGCAATACCTGACCAATACATTAATCATTTCATGGATACCCGTAAAACCTAAACGAGTGAGTTCTAATGACCAGGTGACACGTTAAAACCTTGCCACTAACAAAACTGAAAGCTGAGTTAGCATTATAGAGATATGCTCAGACTGCTTTCATCCCTGGTGCCCCCTAAGTTTGTGATCTACAAGTGGCTAATCTGATCAGCGACATCACAGTTGCAGAACTTCCATCTGTTTGTTTAAGAACAATGTGGGATATTCCTTTACACTGTGTGAATATATGTCACTGTGATTAGTTTAATAAAGAAGCCGACTGGACAATAGCCGAGCAGGGTAAGGTTAAGTGAGCCAGTCAAACTGAGAATGCTGGGAAGGAGAATGGTGGAGTCTGGAGTCCCCAGCAGGTGCAGACCAAAGCAAGATGGACATACCATACTGAGCAAAGTTAGCAAGCCACATGGCAAAGCATAAATAAGAAATATGGGCTAATTTAAATGCAAGAGTTAGCGAGTAACAAACCTGAGGTAGTGGCAGAGCACTTATAATTAATGTTAAGTCTCCATGTTGATTATTTGGGAACCGGTATATGGGAAAGAAATGACCGCCAACAGAATAAGGGTTCTCAGGGCTGACCCTTAGCAATATGGAATATATGAGCACAACTGATGTGAGTCCTGTCTTATTCAAATGATGATTTATTATACATACATAAAGTAATGTGACCCCCATTCATCTCATCATGCTTTATTTCTAATCACCGAGTTTTGTTTAGTAATTATTTATAAAATTTGGTGACATGGTTATGTTGTTTTGACTAATTATGTACTAACAATAGCAATAATAGCTCTATCCAAGAGGCAATTGACACATAAAGTCTCGTGTTCTCTCATAATTAAAAAATTAGCTTTCAGTTCATAGACTTATCTGTTATAGAAAAAAATTATTTCTATAGTTTTGTAAAAAAATAATAAATAAATATTGAAAAGAATATTGGGAAGATTGAAGTGGAATGGGGGTAGATGCTGAGGAACAAAATGGGATTAAAATATAATTTTTGATTATTAAAAAGTGATTCATAGTTTCAAGAGTGATGCTATTGATGCTAAAGATAACTTTTAATATCAGTGGTATATTACTGAATACACAAATTGAGTCTTTATGAACTGACTGGTTTGTATTTGTATTCTTGCACATGTGCATGTGAGATATATATATATATATATATATATATATATATATATATATATATATATATATATCACATTGATGTTAGGTGTCTTTCTCACTTTCTTCACCTTAATTTTTGAGACAGGATCCTTTGCTGGACCTGGAGCTCATGCATTTGGCCAGACTGACTGGCCAATGAGCTTCAGGGATCACCTGTTTCTGCACCCTACCTCCAGTCCTGGAATTATTGATATATGCCACTCTACCTAGTGATTTTGATGGAAATGGTGAGATGCAAATGCTGGGGAAGAAATGGGAACTCTTATAGGTAGGGACATAAAGTAATATAGCTGATTTGGAAATTCCTCCCAAAATTAACTGCCATATGGCCCCAGCAATTCTGCTACTAAGCATTTACCAAAAGGTGCTGAAGTCAGCATGTCAGAGATAGCTGCCTTCCTGGATTCATTGAATCACCATTCAAGTCAGCCACCATGTGGAATCAACCTATGCTCATAGATAGTTGAATATATAAGTGGAATGTGATAAACACACACACAGGAAGAGAGAGAATATTATTCAGCTATTAAAAAGGACAGTATCTTGTCATTTGAGGCAACACAGATAGACCTGAAAAGCCCCATGTCAAACAAAATGAGGTAGGCACAGAATGACCAATACTGCATGAACTTATTTATAGAATCTCAAAAAGCCATTGCTGTAGGGAACAGAATAAAGGTTACTAAATTCTGGAATGGTGTCTTAGTTTCTCCTCCTGTTGCTGTTTTAAATACTCTGACAAAAGAAGCTTGGGAAGAAAGGGCTTATTTTGGCTCATTGTTCCTGGGTACAGCCCATCATAGTGGGGAAATCAAGTCAGCATGTGTGGGAAGCACCTGGTCAGAGCCCAGCCACAACCAGAAAGCAGAGCGATGTGTGCAGGCTGCTGCCCACCCTTCTTCCTCCTTGTATACAAGCCAGGATCCCAGCCAGGGAGTGGTGCATGGCTCCTCCCACTTCAGGGCAATCAAGACAATTTCTTCCAGGCACACAAGGCCCACCTTGATCAGATTCTGTCCCCTTGGCAATTGACAGGAACCATCAGAGAAGAGTAAATGAAGGGTAGACAATAAGAAGAAATGGCTTCAAGATTACAAAGCTATAATGCTCCACTGTCATTAACAGTGCATTGTATATTTCAAAATAACTAGAAAGAAGGAGTTTGAATATTTCTCCTGGAGAAATGATTGATGTTTTAGATGATGCATATGTTAATTGCCCCCAACGCCCCTGACCCTCACACGATCAGTGCCTATGTCAGAATACCACACTATGTCTCTCACACATGCGCGATTGTCAAGCTAGGGAATATCAAGGAATGTTCACCCTCCTTGATGGGAACCAGCTGGTCTTTTCAAATAATCAGAATATATTGAGATTTTTATCTTTTTAAGAAACAAACTAAAAACAAATGAGACTGGGGGCCAGTGAGATGGCTCAGTAGGTAAAGGCTCTTGCTACCAAGCTTTATGAACTGACTTTGGTCCCCAGAATCCATATGTTGGAGAGAAAGAAACAACTCCTGCAGGATGTTTCTGTCTACCACATAATGCCCTCCCCCTCCTCTTTCTCCCTCCCGCTCTCCCTCCCTCCCCCTCTCTCTCTTTTACACACACACACACACACACACACACACACACACACACACACACACACATCCACAAATAAAAGAATGTGATTTTAAAATAAAATAAAAACAGTCCATGTATCACAGGCTCCAGTGCAGGCCAGCCAATTTTGTAGTCACGCTGTTAGAATAAGCAAAGGGGTGTTCTTACTCAAACATTTTAACTGATGGTGCTGCAAGGGCGAACAATAGCAGCTCCTTCCCCCTGAAACTCTTGATGAAGTGGACGGTCTGTGTGGATTATATAAATAACCCTAACTGGCTCAATATGTAGATGATCCACCCTGAATAAAATTGAAAAAGATGGTAATTATCCCCCCAAATTTGCCAAACCCAGATGATTTTATGGATGTTATTTTCGACTCTGAAATTACAGATTTCTTTTGCAATTTAAAATATGCAAGTAGAAAGAAAGATGGAAACCTTCCCAGTTTATTTTAACCTCATACTAAAACCTGACAAAATTATCACAATGCGAGAAAAACTTCAGCTAAATCTCTCTGGTGATTACAGAGGAGGAAAAACCCTAAATAAAATCATCAGCCCAGATATAATAACTGAATAACGAGTCACTACCATAGTAAGGTTTATTCTCAGAATCAACAGTGGTTTAGTAAGAAGTCTGTTACTAGAATAGATACATATTATTTTAAAAATATCATCATTCAATAAGTGTCCTCCCAAACACACAGTCTAGTTCATTATCCAGGGTTAGTCAAGTATTAGGGAAGCTTGAGAAAATGTTTTCATATTGAATATATACATGTATACATAGATAAATACATAACTACAAAAATAAAATCTATCCTTCTCTCCTTCCCTCTTCCTGTCTTCCTCCCTTTCTCTTTCTCCCTCACTTTCTATCTTCTTAAGGGATAATACTTTCAAATTCAGAAATACTTAGTATAAACAATTACTACTGGTAAATGTTAGTCAATATAATGAAAAATAAGTTAAAAAATAGCAATTGAGCCAAATGGTGGTGGCACACGCCTTGAATCCCAGCACTCAGGCAATGGAGGCAGGCGGATCTCTGTGAGTTAGAAGGTCAGCCTAGCCTACAGGGTGAGTTCCAGGATAGGCTACAAAGCTACAAAGAGAAACCCTGTCTCAAAAAACAAAAGAAGAAGGAGGAGAAGAACAAGAAGAGGGAGGAGGAGGAGAAGGAAGGAAGGAAGGAAGAAAGAAAGAAAGTAGTCAAAGCATATATGCATCTGAAAATTTTTTAAGTATGAAAGTTGAATAAATGGCCATTATGAAACATATAGACCTATTCCTTATAGAACAGTTTCTCCAAAACAAAAGTAAATGACATAGATAGCCTCTTAATCATAAATGCCCAGACTTTATGAGAAGACATTTAAAACATTTCCAAGCAATGCAAACAAGTACAAAGGGAATCCATCAGGTAAGAGGATTCAGCACTATAAAAATAACAGTTGCTGGGGGGCTGGAGAGATGGCTCTTCAAGAGGATCCAGGTTCGATTCCCAGCACCCACATGGCAGCTCACAGATGTCTAAAACTCCAGTTCTGTGGCAAAACACCAATGCACATAAAAAATAAAATAGCAGTTCTTGCTAATTAATTACAAATTACCAGACTTATAGCAGAAATTTTTTAGATTGTTTTAAAATTTTATTTTATATCTATTGATGTTTCACTTGCATGTATGGTGGTGTACCATGTGCATGGAATACCCAAGGAGGCCAGAAGAGGAAGTTATAGATGGTTGTGAGGAGCCATGAAGGTAATGGGAATCAAACCTGGGTCTCTCAACCACTGAGCCATCTCTCCAGCCCCCTCTAATATAATATTTAATTATGTAGATCATTCAAAGCTTACCTAGGAAAATGGGCTCTAATAATCCAGAAAAATAAAACACATACACACACACACACAAATAAATAAATAAATAAAAATAAAAATAAAAAGGGATTTTTAAAATAGCTTTCAAAACACAATGACTAAAACAAGTATGGTGGAGGAGGCAAGGGCCCGGAAGGCATTCTCAAGAGTTTTATACATTCTACAATAACTTTATTAGCAACAGGAGATATTTATATTGTTTAATAGTGATGTTGAAACTATTGGCATACTTTTTTTAAAAGAAGAGCAATTTCCCAACCGTATGATACAATCATGGGAAATAAGGAAGTAAGACCAGGTGCTGCACAAGCATCAGGACCAGAACCCCCTGTAAAAGCCAGTGTTGGTGAGGAGTGGGTCGTGGCAGAGATGGAAGGCTTGATGCTGCCAACCTAGCTCAGAAGTGGTGAGCTACAGGTTCCGTGAGAGACCATGTGTCAAGGCACAACAACTGAGGAGGACCTGCAACATAAATGTTTCCAGCCATTCCGTGTCCTCCTCTGGCCTCTGCATGTGCAGGCATACACATACACACATACATACACACACACACACACACACACACACACACACACACACACACACACACACACACGATACATGCCACACAGACAAAAATATATCAAATATGAAAACCAATCCTCTTTATATGTAAGAAAAATTCTTCAAACAGGAGAACATGGTTGTATTTAGATTTTTCTGGGAACCAAGTTCAAAGAATTTTAGAGCTAGCATTTAACAAAGTAATGAAAAATGAGAATGCAGAGTAGACACATAGTGGATGTCTATTTCAGATGAGAGGACGCAGCTGGTAAATGGCACAGGCATCATAACATTCCCCCAAATTAAACGTTCATGAAAACACACTCTGGGGCTTTATCCTATGTTGCTTGTCATGAGATTGTTTCCTTATAAGACAACAAATTTTTAAATTATTTTCAAAGACAAAGCAGCCTTGGACTTCCTGTTTGTCCAAAGTGGGTTCATTGAGCAGACTGATAAAGACCAGTTCCCCACAAAAAGACAAACATGGTATGTACTCACTCATATGTGGATTTTAGACATAGAGTAAAGGATTACCAGCCTACAGTCCACACTGCCAGAGAAACTAGTAAACAAGGAGGACCCTAAAAGAGACAAACATTGTCCCTTGGGGAAGGGAAAAGGGTCACGATCCCCTGAGCATATTGAGAGCATGGGAAGAGGGGGGAAGGAGCTATGAGAATGAGAAGGGAAGAAGAGGAAGGATGCTGAGGTCATGAGGGAGCAGAAAGGTTGAGTCAGGAGAAGAATAGAAGAAAGGACATATGATAGGTAGGGTTTTAGTTGGGAGGATAGTAGGGGAGGAAGGGCTGGGGAAGGGAACTGGGATTGTCATGTAAATCAGTCTTGTTTCTAATTCAAATAAAAAAATTGATTAAAAAAAAAAAGACCAGCTCCCCACTACTTCACAATGCCACGTAGACAGTGTCACGTGACTGTTTACTACTGTGCCCGAACTGGGAACATTCCTCACATGCTTGCTTCCCTCGTGAATTAGAAGACTCCGGGCATTTCATACTCTCTTCTATAGAGTCTACCCTTACACACTCTTTGAATATGCTACATTGTTTCATACTGTCTTCTATAGAGTCTAGCCTTAGCACATTCCTTGAATATGCTACATTGTTTCAATAAATTGTCCTCAATGGTACTGAAATATTGTATCTGCCCTGATGTTTGTAGTTCCTGACAAAGCAGCAAGAAAAAGGTTTTAATTTTTTTTCACTTTGATAATATGATCACTCCTTTTATTAGCCGGAAAAATCTAACAACCCTGTGGCTTATCAGCCATTTACCTCTTCTTTTTAATAAATTATATTTCAGTATTTGGTAAGATTTTTTTTTGGTTAGATTTTGCTTCTTAATGTCTAAATATTTTATATTCTATAAAAATTTACAGCAAATGGTTTATGGTATGGATGTTTAATCTAACAAAGGTTATTTTTTTTAATGCTGTGGTTAGATATAGAATGTTCCCACAGGCCTTGAGATAGAGGCTTGGTCCTCAGCTTGGTACTATTAAAGATGGTGGCATAGGCTTTAAGAGGCAGGGACCTGTGGGAGATTGGAAGTCACTGGGGAATTACCTTCCAAAGTGATTGGCATTCTGGGACTCCAATTTCTCTTGCTAAGACAAACTCTTCTTGCTTCTGTTTCCTTTGTTCTCTTCCTCCTCTCTTCTAGTGTAGCTGGGGATTGAACTCATGGCCTGGACCATACTAAACAAATGCTCTCCCACTGAATGGTACCCCAGTTATGTTTCTTCTTTTTAAGTTATCTCAGATGTTTGCTTTCGGTATTGGAAAATTGAATTACATTTCAGTTTCTGGAGCTGTTTTTCATGACTAGGCATTGAGGAGAACCACACATTGGGCTTACAGTGCTGCCGTCAGTTTCATCACACTTCAAGCATATTGTATTTATAAACATATTTCAAGCAGAGTGCACTTACTCCTGCGAAATATTCCTACATAGACACAGTTAGCAGTACATAATCTATAGCCAGAAATGAGGGCAAAAATCTATCCAACAAAGCCCATGTATCTAGACCTCAACTTTAGTTAAAACCTTAACTGCCCTCTGACACCATTGAGCATGAAGTCTGGCATAAGGGCAAGGGAGTAAGAATAAAAGGACACTGAGGGTGACTGGAATGTTCTACTTCAGCAAGTGTTAGAACCAGGGTAGCACATGACTAGTTCCTTCTAAAACTCTAAGAAGGGCCCAGGTAAGTGAGGATCCCTGGGGCTCAGGACATCAGTAAATTCTTTCCTTAGATGTGGAAGCAAGACAATGAAGAACAAGGTTGTCCAGTTAAATAGCATGAGTATCATCAACAACTATAACTCAAGGATGCATTCCAAGTTTTAAAAGGCACGTGACATGTAAGGACATTTTGGCTATGTATATAGCAAAAAAGTTCATGACAATACTACTGTAGCAGGGCTGGAGAGATGACTCATTGATTAAGAACACTGGTTGCTCTTCCGGAGGAGGCATGTAGGAGGACCAAGGTTGGATAGCCAGTCCCAACATTACAACTCACAACCGTCTATAACCCTAGCTACAGGGAATCTCCTGGCTTCTGTGAACCCTGCATACCAGTGGTTCAAGGACATACACTCAAGTAAAACAAAGCAAAACAAATAAAATAAAATAAATAAAACTGTTGTGGGATATTTGTACCCTGTGTGTAGTATATTGTGTGATTAGTTTAATAAAGAGCTGAATGGCCAATAGCTAGGCAGGAGGTCTAGGTGGGACTTCCGAGAAGAGAGAGGAAGTAGTAGGAGGAGATAATCGAGGCACAGAGGAGACACCAAGGAAACATGGAGGGAGTCAGACATACAGAATGAAAGAAAGGTAAAAAGCCACACAGTAAAACGTAGATTAATAAAAGCAGGTGACTTTAAGTCATAAGAGCTAGTGGGACAAGCCTAAGCTAAAGTTTGAACTTCCATAATTAATACTGGTAGGACAGAGAAGACTCACTATGTAAAACCTTTAAAAAATACTGCAGTATTGAAAAATATTCACAAGAAAGCATATCAGATGCACAGGTGGGGAAGGGCTTCAGGGGACCCACCCCTCATTGTTCAACTATTTGCTGCTAACCATTCATGAAGGTGGAGTCATTGCCTTCAGTCACATGCCCACTGATGATCTCAGCAGGCTCCAAAGGAGGACTGCAGTCCAGTGGACACACAGATAGCCTGGTTATTAGGGGGTCACAAGAAGGACTGAGAGTCATGAACCCAGAAAGGAGCCTTGTAGTGATAATAGTGTGTGGGGCAGAGTAATCAGAGTACATTACACACACAGGTGAAATTGTCGAATAGAAAAATCAATACAATTTTAGTAAGCTTAAATACCTGAAATGAAATACTTAAAGAGGAATAGGTTTCAATTATCTAAGAGTTTGATCAATTCTAAATAAAATCTACTAACATTAGTGAGGAAAAACAGTTACATCATACAGGATCTTCAAAATCATTCTTGGTTTTGTTCTACAGTTTGATTATATCTTTCAAGTATCTGTGGGGACTGGTTTCAGGAACAGTAGCAGATACCAAGCTCCTAGATCAGCGATTCTCAACTCATCAATCATGACCCCGACAGGGGTCAGGGATCAGAGATCCTGCATAACAGATATTAACAATATGAGTCTTAACAGTAGCAAAATTACAGTTATGAATTAGCAATAAAATAATTTTATGGATGGGGGGATCACCACAACATGAGAAACTATACTAATGGATTGCAACATTAGGAAGGTTGAGAACCACTGCTCAAGATTTTAAATCATTTGTAGGATACTTAAGATCTTCAGTACAAGGCAGAGTTGTGTAGTCATACTGTCTGTACTGTCTTCGAAGTGATGGCAAAAGAAATGACTGAATAGTTTTAGTATTGATGCTGTTGTTTAGGTGTGTGTGTGTGTGTGTGTGTGTGTGTGTGTGTGTGTGTGTGTATCAGTGACAAACATTTGAGTAAAGCCCTCTGGTACTAAAAAGGCTTAAAATTACTTACAATTTTTCATTTTCAAGAAGTGCTAAGATACAGTTGCCATTAAAGTGTAAGATTACATTAGTTATTACTAATTTGAAATTTTCTTAAGCAGCATGTATAAATGAATGATAAATCCTGTTGTCATTATGTTTGAACTTGCTGTCCAAAATGATGCATAGAAAGTATTGAATGTCTGTCAGACTTGATGACCTGAATTCAATTCCTAGGATCCACATGAAAGGAGAACATGCTGAAAACACACACACACACACACATACACACATACACATGCACACATACATATACATGCATACACAGCCACACACACACACACACACACACACACACACACACACACACACACAAATAATATAATGAATCTTTTAAAAAAAGACTATTGTGTGTTCTAATTGGTCAGTGTGAAATAGAGCTGATCACATGGACAGCAGTATAGCAGACGAGAACAGGAATTCAACAAGGCACAGAAAATGCATGTTAATTGGTTTAATTTAGCCATGCCATTGTGAACATACTGTATTCTGTATCATAATTGTGCATGACTTTATTTATGAACTAAATAAATGACTGGAGAAAAAAAAGAAAATGTGCTTCAGGGACATGCAGAAAAAGAGTGCTATGAACATGGAACTGAGATGGGAGAGATGAACAGCCAAACTTATCCATGGTCTGTACCAGCTTGGACTGACATAGCTGTTGTTTCTGCCCTGACACGGAGGGCTCAGCTGCCCCAAGGGATTTCCATGTGAGAAAGAACCTCCTGCAAACCTAAAGGCAAATCAGGGCAGGGAGGTGGTCAGACTTCACCTGGTGGAGGCAGATGATTTTTTGCCTTTAATTGATATTTAAATGATTGCTTTCCCAATTCTTTCTGGTTTCTGTTTTTTGGTTTTTTTCTTTTGAGACAGGGTCTGACTATGTAGCTCTACTCAACAGGCTGTTCTTGAACTCAGCCTCCAGAACTCATTTGTTTTCTACTACATACTCTTTGGCCATATGTGTTTCCCTCTGCATAAGAGGCACCAGTGTGTTCCTTGTTACCATTTTTTTTTTCTGGTCTGAATATGCAATTGTCACCTCTCCTCACAAGTTGTTGAAATGCTCTGAAGAAAGAACTGCCCCACAAGTCACCTTTCTGGAATGGTTAGTGTTGATGGTAAGTTGACAGTATCAAGAATCTATACACCATGGAGCTTAGTGAAGCATGCCTCTGAATGTGTCTGAGGGAGTATTTCCAGAAACAATTTGACCATGAAGGCTCTGGCCTAACCAACTGATTAATTCTTGATACAATAATATGATGATATTATTGGCTGTGCTGAAAGGTAGGAGGTAGGGGTCTCTCTAGGAAGTGGCTCACTGTGGTGGAGGTCAGGGTGTCCCTCGGCTGTATCTTGCTCTAGCCCCAAATCCACTTGTCTTTGCATTCTGTTTTCCATGATGGGGGTTGCTTCACCATGCCTTTCCCAATGGACGACTAGAACCCTGTGAAATCTTGAGCTGAAACAAGCCATCCCCCCCCTTAGGTTGTGTCTATCTTGAATTTGACAACAGCAATGAGAAAAGTAACTGATGTATCTTCCATTCAATGGATGTTTAGTGAAAATCTAAGACGTTTCCTCTTTTGCTAGTTTCTTGGGATTCATAGAACTTATCAGGAAATAATCACACGGCATAGTCACAATAGTGTAGGACTACACCGATATGGCTAGTCAATTACATGACAATGAAGGTGAGGGAAAGCGAGGGCCACAGATGACCTCAATGGAAAGAATAGGATGTTACATGTCCATCAAGAAGAGGTGGGTGGGCAAAAGACAGAATGACAGCAATGGCAGAAAACAGAGAGCATCTTAGTGTATATAGTGAGAGATGGTGTAGATGGGACCAAAAGAAAGGGCTAATGTCACTGTTGCTTAGAGGAGTCACCTCTTGACTTCCTCAGAAACCACAGGTATACTCAGACCATGTTCAAAGAAATAGAGTTATGAGTGCACAGTGTTTCATTTTTGGGGGTGATCCCCTTAACTGACTTCTTTTGTCTGGTGGGGGAGCAGAAGGGGACAAGTAAAAGGGGGAGATGTCCATTGATCTTTGTTTAAAGACTTTCAGGGGCTTGTGTGACATCCAAATGCTATCCAGCATCCTAAACCCCACATACAAGTTCCTTTTACGAGACAAAACCAGTGCACTGTCTCCACTTGCCATTTGCTAGAGTTATTTTGGCATGAAAGTAATCATTTTTATGAGCTTCTTGGCAGAAACTAGGTTTGAAAAATAACTTATATTTGAATGTACTTGTCTTCGCTAAAAACACCATCCTCAGTATCAATGTGTAATTAAAAATACGGTTTTCCGAAGGTGGCATCTTTGAACACTTCAGTCTTGGCAAATGGCTGAGTTAGAAAGGACCAGAACACAAACCACACAGCCCAACCCTCTCTTGAGGCAAGAAAGTAGTAGCGGGGTCTTCAGGACTCAGAGTCCTCAAATCGCTGAGCAAAGCTGAACCTGTGGCTGGGACCCGCCCCTTGGCCTGTCAGATGAGGCACATTTAGTGGAGGCTCATGGTAAGAAAGATCCAACTTTTATTGCCTTTCTAACTTTGAGGCCAAGAAACATTAAAGATTCATTAAGAAGCAGGTCAAGGAAACCGAACTCTGTAGAGAGCTGAAATGGTAGGCAATTACTTCAGCAAGATGACTGAGGTCATAGGCACAGTGGTGTTCTGACTGAAGGGACCAGCTCCCCTTTCGGCAGTCATAACGGCTGAACACGTACTTGCCATAACCTTGCCTTGGTCACTTAGAGGTCAGACGCCTGCCTCGTGGCAAGGAACCAATCAGAAGTTAGCTGGTGGCACTATGCTTTACGACCCTGGGTGTGCTTTACGGACAAGCACATAGCAATGACGCAGAGTATAGCATCCACCCCGGGAGGGCCTATGGGCCATAACAACCAGTTGACCAATCAACATAGGGCAAGCCCTCCAAGGCTGGAGGCACACCAATAATGAGCCTGTGCGTACCCCTAGACACTCCCCTTATGCTGCCCTACAAGATCTCTTGGGAGGCCCTCGGAGTTGTCTTTGCTAGCCATCCAACATGGCGGGTGGGTGAAAGACACGAGCTAACATGGGGTTAGCTCGTTAAATTACAATAAAGCCTCATGCAGTTTGCAGCAAGCTCTCGAATCCGCCTGGTGATTGGGGTGACCACGGTCGAGGCCTGGGACCTCGGATACCTGAGTTTTCCTCGGATACCTGAGTTTTCCAGGGGTCTAACACTGACCATAAAAGAGGTGACAACCTTTGATAAAGTCATAGAGCTCGGCACAGCTGCTTCCTACTCTGACAGTGCCTGCAGCCACCTGTACTGAACCACAGAGAAATGTTCTCTGAGACGAGAGTGGGGCAAGAATGTGTTGTGGTGTGTGTGTGTGTGTGTGTGTGTGTGTGTGTTGTGTGTGTGTGTGTGTGTGTGTGTGATTTCATTCTGTATTTATAACAGTAAACCAGATACCAAGGATATATTCTAATAGTGCTGACTTGGGTTAATCCAGCGTTAGGGCTACTCTTGGAGCAGTTTATGAAACATTATCTGTATTATTATCTATGACAAATGAGCTCATTTCCATATTTAAATCCTTATTTCTGCAGGGCATTTCTATTCTCACTTCAGCAAGTGTCTCAGCAAGTCACACAGTCCCTTGGACCAGAAAATCACCTCCAAGAGCTCACTTCATGTACTGTCTCCCATTAGGCACAAAAGCAAAGGACTTAACCAACCATGGGCTGAAACCTTCAAAACCAAGCGCGAAAATAAACTCTTCTTAAACAAAATAATTAAGTCAAATATTTTACTACAGGCAGCAAAAGCTGATCACACACACACTCATATGCATAGTCTCCCCAAATGAGAAAAGGGCCCTCTTGCTCAGTGAACTTATACTCTGATAGAGTAGATGTGTTAATAATTTTTGCAGGAAGTAAGAAATAAAAAGATACAGATTGCAATGGTTAATCCTGATGGGATTTGGAATTTCCCAGCAGACAAACATCTGGGTGGGTCTGTGAGGGCATTTCCAGTGGGGGTTTCACTCTGGTGGACAGCAGAACACCTACTTTGAATAAGGGCACCATTCCATGACAGAGAGTCCCAGATTAAATAAAAAGAAACAAAGCAAGTGGGGTGCAGAGCATCCATTCCTCTCTCTGCTTCCTGACTACAATACCAATATGCCCAGCAGGTCCTGCTCCTGCTGCCATGGGGACTGTACTCACAAACTGAGATCCAATGTGCCAAGTATTTGGTCAGAGCATCAAGAAAAGCAACTAACTGATGAACATGTCTGCATATATATTATTCTTCCACAAAGCAGAGGACTTGTGTACTTTTCACATAGCTACACACACTGCTGTTATTGAAACAGACTTGTTTAAGGCTATTTCAGAGTAAAGATGGGCACACACTTTTTGTATTAGGCATAACTGTGTTGAGCCTAAAAAGGCTGGACACAAGGCCTAGTGGAATTTCCTGAGCCTGGCCAGAGTTTGGTGACCTGACTCAGCAAAACTGCCTCTGCCCAGCTACTGCTGGCGTGGTAAGATATTATTGGCCCTTACACCTTACCCCATTCTGAGATACCTACCCACTTTCTCAACTCTATATAAGCGCATGCCTATTACAATAAAGTGAGATTCTGCTATGACAGGTCTCCACGACTCAGTGTGGTTCTCTCCAGTAACTAGGAGGGTGGCTGGGTCGTGGACACTCACCATCCAGCTCAGCCCTGGGAAGTGACCCACTGGACCAGCCCTTCCCACAGCCCTGACTGCCCGAGGCACCAGCAGAGTGGCATCCGAACAGGGACCCTGGCATAATTGTATATAAAGATACACTGATTCATAGGTGAGTTTTATATGTTTAGTTACCACATTCTGTAAAACTAATTGATATCCCTATACAAACAGAGTATGAGCCCATTGAGAAAATAGTATTGCCATATTTATCCATCCAAAGTTTCATATGCTTCCCAAACACAAAGCACTAAGTTGAAACAATACTTTTATATCCTAAAAAAACAGTTCGGTCACATTCCACATAATCTACATACTATTTGACCATTTTCAACTTGACTTTTTTTTTTAAAGGTTAACATTTTAAGACGTTGGTATTAAAAGGTGACAAATAATATTTATTTATATTTATATCCTCTAATGATAGTGTTGGGCTTCACTGACAGGCCAGATTTGACATTCACTAACAGGTAAATATCCCAAGCTGTCATCCATACCTGCAGAGGGTGCTGTGTCTACCTGTGACGACCCAGCATCCGTATTCTCTAGCAGGCTCTTTGCAATTGATGGTGACAGCACCAGACATAACATGGCAAACTGCCTGTCCCTCCTCATGTCAGCACAAAGGCACTTGTTTCTAGTTTTGACCCACAAACACCACTGCATTTCTATAATTAAAGCATGCTTTCTTTATTTTTTTTAAATCATACTTTAATTCTCCAGAATATTCCATCCTAAAATCAGGCATCACAGCCACACCCAGTGACAGATAAGGCAGACAAGCAGAATGAGTTGCTGGGAAAGCATTCTGCAGATGGAGACAGTCCAGACTAAATGAAAAAAGCCCCCACTCTCCCTTCTCTCAGGGCTGCCTTCCTTCCTTTTGTGAAATGGAAGGCAATCATTCATTTTGAAATCATTTTATGGTTCCCCCCCCCCTTTCCCTATTACGCTTCCTTCCATAGTTGCCATGGAAGGGTGCACTGAAGGGACATTTATCAGTGCAGATGATAGCATGGTAATTTTCCAAGCAATTTTGACTTAAAAACAACTTCTTTATCACTTAGAAGCATCCTCTAGTCAAATTCTCTTTTTCTCCCTTCATGTTACGCTCATCTCGTCTAGAAATGCATTTCCTCGAGGAACTTAAAGTGCGAATATTTGCTGTGGATCCTTGGTTCTAGACTAGACTTAAGCCTCAGCTTTTCACTCTTGAGTTTTTGAGTCTTCATGGACAGGGCATCATTTGTACTCAAGGGCTCCCAGGCCATCGAAGCCCCTCCTCTTGCACTCTAGCGTCCATGAGGTCTGTCTGCCATGTTTCTGTTGGTGCCCCGTAGACTGCTGCTCGCTTACAGGAGGCATTGGCTTGATTGTTTATGATTGATTAACTTCCCCTCACCTCGACTAGAACCAGCTGCCTAGGACTGCGACAAAGTGGTGTTTTCATCATTTTCTAATGAGTTCAATGTGGGCATTTCTCTTTTGGATGAATAGCTGTGTTTCTTTTATAAACCGATGTGTAACATGCATTTACTGTTTTATTTCCCATGAATGCCTCATTTATCTCAATAGTGGTGTAAATGGGAAAGGCATGCAGACCCATTGTGCACCCCCTGAGGGTGCTCCAGGGTTGACGCTTAGGACCTGTAAACAGAGACCCACAGGTGGCTTCCTCAGAAACAGAGGAAATGACTTGCCTTTTAGGTCTGCTCAGCTTGTATCGCATTTATTCTGCAAAGAGCCAACAATGACATGTATGCTGCAGTTCAAATTTAATTTATGCTGTTTGTTGTTTCAAATGACTCAGTGTCTGCAGCATTTACCAGGGGGCTGTTGAACAACGCTGGCAAGTTCCTTTGGAACAGAGTGCTTCCATGCTATGGCGGTTTAGGTGTTTAACTCAGAGCCCTGTTTACCCAAGATCCCCCTGTCAAGATGGTGTCTTCCTGGATGTTCCAAACACACATCTGCTCCGAGGACACACTTCTGCTGGAAATAATAATGTGAGGAGTGGCTGGCATTTCAATTCCATTTTCGTGCTTGTTGATTGATCTGTGGTGGACTTGACACAGAGGGAAAACTTCTTGGGAAAGAAGCTTATTGAGTCATCGTGGGAAATACAAATGGGGACACTGGGACACTCCACATTCCTGGTGAAGGAAGGCAAAGGGAGGAGCCATGCCTAGGGCAGGTGGGATATTTACTTTCCACCCCCATCCCAGAGATGACAACATCCCCACGTGTATCCTCAGATGCCTGGCATGCTGGCTAGGTAAGCTGACACAGTTGTGCACTTGAGGACTCCAGGAAGCTGAGAGAGAACCATCGGGCACCTAGAAATTATCCTTGGAAGATGTAGGTGAGCTCAGAATGAGGGAGGGTGCAAGGGCATCTCCTATACTAATGGCATCAAATTTCCTTGTAGAAACACAGGGCAGCCTGTGCACATTCTGAGGATGAATGCTTGGAAGATAATGTGAAACTGGAAGTTACCTAACCAGGGTTCTCATCTGAGGCATATTTAGTTACCCTGGGAAGAGAAGGCCTTTACACTGCAGGTGAATTACAAAGGTAGGTGAGAGGCAATGTGCTCAAGTGGTTAAGAGGTCTGATTGCCTGAGTGCGAACAAAGCATTAACACTTACCTTTTCTCAGTATGGCAAGTTCATCTCCTCTCCACATCTCCTTGCGACTTTGAGATTCCTCCCCTTCTTCTTCATGCTCTCTTTTTCTCTGCAAGTCCTGTCTAACCTCTACCTGTCCAACTATTGGCCAGTCAGCTTCTTTATTAACCCATATTAATATATGTCACAGTGACATATATTCACACAGTGTAAAGAAATGTTCCGTATCTCTCCCATCTTCCTCCAGTGCCCAACAAGGAGATAAATTCAGTTATTGCTCATTATTTGCTGCTAATGCTATTTTCTAAGCATTATCTCTTATAGATTTTTAAAATATAGTTACAGATGCAGAGTAGTAATACTCATGCATGGCTTTCACTGTGACATTTCTCCACATACATGTGTCATGCTTTCACCATGTCCACCCTTCCTGTTCTCTGTCTTGCTATTCCTCAACTCTTCCCCCCTCATCTCTTTCACCTTCCCTGTATTAGGAAGATTGACTATTAACACAGTTATAAAGACATCACATAACAGTCTCCTCAGAGTGTCCCCTAAGAGCGTGGTATCCATTTCCTCATAACACAATTCCCCACTTTCTGTTATTCTAAGTCTATGCACCAGTCCTGGAAAATGACTAAGCCTAGTTATTAACCATCTTATAGGATTTTCCCCTCAGTGATAGTTCAGCCTCTCAGAGATGAAAGTTATTCAGATTTATAAAAGATTGATGCCTGTGTTAAGACTTCCAATTTAGCCGGGCGTTGGTGGCGCACGCCTTTAATCCCAGCACTCGGGAGGCAGAGGCAGGAGGATCTCTGTGAGTTCGAGGCCAGCCTGGTCTCCAGAGCGAGTGCCAGGATAGGCTCCAAAGCTACACAGAGAAACCCTGTCTCGAAAACAAAAACAAAAACAAAAACAAAAACAAAACCCAAAAAACAAAAAAGACTTCCAATTTAATCATTTTCTGGAATCTAGATACTAATTTCTGATGCCAAAGTCTTATTAGTAGTTGGAAGACTACACATATACATGGGATTCAAAGGAAAGAACCTAAGATAATATTAAGAGAGATTCCTACAAACAGGGAAAGAGGTTACCTTTGCCTTCCATAGCTATGTCCTCTCTGGTACTCTATCAGGCAGTATTGGATTAGCACTAGTAAAATCTAGATCTCTATTCTGCTAAATCTCTTTTAAAGCTCTATTCAAACCATTCTTTCCTTTAACATATTTGTCCAGATGGGGATATATTGATTAAACTTGACCTTTCTTAGTTACAATCTCATTCTTTCCCTGCTTTCTTTAGATGAAAGAATTTGGGGCTTGGATTTTATCCAAAATCTCAATATACTTACTGGAAATCTCTTGGCTTCTTTCTGATGATTCTGTCTGGGCCAACTGGTTTACTTTCACTTTAGATGCAAACAAGGCTTCAGGAGACCTTGATTACATTGTTAGACTGTTTAGGGCTACTCTTGATGTTTTCACAGTTTTGTTCCCCGGGCTGACAACTGCCGAGAAGTTGCGTGCATAAAATAAATGTCCTGTGTTGTCATCTATTATATTTGTGTACATTTACCATACAGCATAAAGCTCAATAGGTATTCGGAAGCCTGGCACTTCATGAATGCTGCTGTAATGCTCCTGATGTTTGCAGAAATCCCTGCTCCAAGATTGCCACTCCATAATCAGTTCCCCCTGGATTGTAGGCTACACAGCAGACAGAGGTTGGGAGCTCTAGCACTATGCACAAACAGCATATGGTGTGTGGTAGATCCTCAAGACATTTTCCTTGAACACAATTGTTATTGGAATCCAGTTACGTGAAGAGAAACACCAGCAAACAGTATGTGAACTGAAGCTGCTTGATGTATAACCCCAATTTTCACTTTATGACGTATGCAAAGAAAAGAGATGTTTTTCCACTCTCAGCTGTCTCAGTTTCTTCATTTTTTTTATAAAGATGAAGACATTTATTTGCATCTAATTTGGGAGAAGAAAATCCTTGTGATGACATTTGGTGCAATATAAGTACTTGCTACATATAAGTTCTCCATTGCAATTTCTTGTGGTTTTTCTACCTCCCTCCCTGTTATCTACCATCTATCTTCCTGTCTCCATATCTATCAGATTAAAGTAGTTCTAGTATATGAGGAGTTTATGAAGACCCAATGCTATTGTAAACTGAGAAAAAATAAATATCATTTGTGGTAATTCTCCTTAATGATTTGAATTTGTGTTTCTCACAGATCTTAGGTGAGCACATCAACATTTTTGTGTGTGATATCATAGTGAGTCCAGGCTATAGCATTAATCAAACTAGTCAGACTGGGATGCTGAAGAACTCTAAAGAAGAACTGAATTTGCCCAACATTCATTAAGCTCTAGATTCAAAGGCACATACTTCTGAAAAGAAAAACAAAAGATCAAATTGACTTAAATATTGTATTTTATAATAAACACATAAATCAGCCATGAGTTTATATAGTATCGATCAGTTGCTATTCTAAGTGGCTGCATTTACAAGTTATTGTTATATCTATTAATAGAGCAGACATGGTGGAAAGACACATTGCAATTCTGCTGTGTTGTTTGGGGAGCCATTCAATCTCCATAGAGGGCTTTAATATCTAACCATACAACACTGTTTCTGTCTTTAAATTGCAAAACAATAGTTATTCCTATTAATATTCTCCTTAGTAGGTATTTACATCCTTTTGAAGTATGTATGGACCCAAATTATATGAGCATGTTTATCAATTCATTTACTGTATAAAGGACTGTATGTCAAGGCTGGGCACTAGGAGTGCAGTAGTGAACAACACAGACATGTTCCCTACTTTCTTGAAATCTATATAATAAGGGGGATCTACATTAAATAGGCATATCTTCATAGGAGTAGGTAATTACACATTTCTGTAATTGCTACCTGAGACCAAAATGCTGACTCTGTGGTCAAGGAAGAATTGATTGGCAACTGTTATTTAAACTGAGGTCTGACTGATGAGAAGAATCAATGAGGACAAAATGGTGGGTGAAACATGAATCCTGAGTTCAGATGCAAGGAGGGACAGGAAGAAAAGCTAGCTTAGCAAACATAAGGGGTTTGTGTGGGAGCTGGAGAAATGAAGGTGTTTCATGGCAAGAATGTCTGTCCCGAAGCACATGGTGGGGCAGTACCCTAAACAGTTTGGGAAAGAATGCACTCACAGACTACAGAGTGAGCAGCATTAATGATCACATAGCTGCCCTGTGGTTGGGTGGTCAAAGTGGGGGGTGACACTGAGGAAGTCAGTTCATTGTGCCTTTGCTGTGACATGTGTGCATTGCAGGGCACTGGTGTTGTCACTGACAGTGAAAGGCAATGAGAATATTTGAGGGATATTTAGAAAGTTGTTAATGACATAATTTTTCTCAAAGTGACGGAGAATGAGGAGAGATAGCAAAAATGACTCCTGGCTTTCTAATTTGAGCAACTGGCAGATGGGTGGAAAACTGCAAGTTTCTAGGTTCCCCCATAGGTTCTTTTTTAATTTTTTAATTTTTTTATTATTTGTTTATTTGGTTTTTTGAGACAGGGTTTTTCTCTGTGTATCCCTGGCTGTCCTGGAACTCTCTCTGTAGACCAGGCTGGCCCTTGAATTGACATAGATCCACATGCCTCTGCCTCCCAAATACTGGAATTAAAGGTGTGTGTTATGACTGCTTGGCTCCCCCCACTCCATAGTCTTAAAGAATTCAAATGCATATTTAAAAATTGTGTCCAGTGGGTCCATTATTTGCTCACTGGTTATGAAACATTTCCCCTAGATTTTTAAAAATTTTATTTTTATTTATTTATTTTGCTTGAACAGATGTCCCTTCCAGCATTTCACCTGATGTGTACTTGATGAATGTGTTCAAAAGAGGTCATTCACTTTTCAGAACTGCACAAAAGAAACAAATGCTTCATTTAATCTGATGGATATGTACTTTGAGCTGCATATTCTACTTCAAGCTGGCTTTTCCCCTTCTAAGTTTGACCTTAAAAGTTGGAGAGAAGAGTGACAGGGACAGCCTAATTTGTGTTGCCCCAAACTCTTAGGTGTGAGGTCAATATCTAGGTGTATTTAGGATTGATGATAACTTTTTCCCCTGCTAGCATGCATAGTACCTTCTAGCACCATGAAAACTAACTGGTACGGGTAAAACTCTGAGGTCAGTACCAGCTTGATTTCTCTGTGTTTTATGACTTAATTGAGGTGCCTTCAGCAATAGGGCTTTACCGCCAAATTCTGGAGGGTAACCAAGAGCACTGGTAATAGGATGCACGGTTGAGGGGTCTACGGCACCTCTTTGGATAGCAACTCTAAAAGAGGTAATCCATTCTTGGAACTGGGCTTTTCATTTGCTAGTCTGTGGTGGCTTGTAGGGATACTGTTGTATTGCTATAAGATAACCCCATTTAAACTTTGTATATATGTATATATGTTGTGGAATATTAGTTTAAGATGTAACACTTTTTATACTATGGAATATTTATTTAACGATGCAAAGATGTGTTGCATCTTTTTATGTTGCATTTGTTTAACTCTATAAAACTGTGTTATTTTGCCTGCCCCAAACACTTGATTGGTCTAATAAAGAGCTGAATGGCTAATAGCTAGGCAGGAGATTGAAACAGGTGGGGCTGGCATACAGAGACAATCAATAGGAGGATAAATCTAGAGAAGAGAAAAGGGAGGAATACGCAGAGGAGAAGAGAACACCAGGGGCCAGCCATCCAGGCACACAGTAAGAAGGAAAGAAAACTATATAGAATAAAGAAAGGTAAAAGTCCCAGAGGCAAAACCTAGTTAAAGAGAAACCGGATAAGTTAAGTTAGAAAAGCTTGCTAGAAACAAGCCAAGATAAGCCAGGCATTAATAAGTAAGAATAAGTCTCCATTTATTTATTTGAGAGCTGGGTGGTTGGCCACCAAAGAGAAAAAAAACCCTACATACATATGTTAGCATGCTTCTATAGTAATAGCTTTCCATATGACTTTTTAAAAAGCATTTAGAGTTAGTTTTCCCTCTCCATATTCTCTCTTCTACTCTGCCCTCAGATCCCTACCCATTTAATCCTTCCTGTTCCATTATTCTCCTACCTCCTATTAGCTTGCTATATTTATTGGTCAGTATTTTAGTCATACCTGGATGTTCTGTACTATTTAAGCATTCCTATTTCAAGGAATATTGAGGTTGCTTCTAATTCTTTGTTACTACAAATGACTCAAATAATCTTCCATGTGCACACTTTCTTTGTACACATTTGTATATTTTTGATACAGTCATTGAAATTAATTTGTGTTGTCAACAGTATTATACAACCTACGTGAATTCTTGGCTTTACGTACAAACAACCATCAACATCAGATGCTAATAATCTTAAAACATTTTTGCCAGTCTGGTGAAAGTATCTCCATGTTGATTTACTTTTTATTTATTTATTCACTATGCATTTTTACTATTCTTTTAAAAGAAATTGTCAATTCCCATAGATTTTTAATTAAGTCACTGAGTCTTTTTAGTGCTGCTCACGTGCTCATTGGTGTGGGGGCAACCTATTGGGGGATAGGCAATTTACTAGTGGTCAAACCTCGCCCAAAAGTGACTTTCCATTTCAAAGCAGATATCAACTGTCAGTGGCTTTTCAGCTAGCTCAGTCTCTGGAGTGCCTCCCCCACCCATGCTGGAGTTTTAACTGGCTTCATCTTGTGTGGATCATGTACCCTTGACCACCGTGGATGAGAGTTGTGTGTGAAGACTGAATTTCACAGCTCTAGCTCTTGTGTTATTTCTGAGCCTTTTCCCAGGATGCTCCCCTGTGCCTTGAGGAAGGGGTGGGGTGGGGGTGGGGTGAGGAAGGTTGACATAGAGGTGATTAGTCACTCTATGGAGTGAGTGCTGAAGCAATACTATGTCTTCTTTGGGCATCATGTCAGGCAATGCTATGCATTGAGGTGTATTCTTGTTGGTGTGAATTTCAATTTCAATTTGGCTAAGTTGGTGTTTACTGTTTTCCACTACAAACATGGGGTTTTCCCTTCTTAAATAATTAAATGTAGTTTTTGTCCCTCCTATGGTTTTGCCCACTAATTTTAACATCTATAATCTTCCTTCTGTATGCCTTCGGGACATTTTCAATCTCCGTTTCTTTTACATTACTAATTGGGATTCTATCACGAGGAAGAATATTTCCTACTCCCTGTTGGTTGATTAAACCTGGACTAGTGGGTACTTGTTTGATTCAAAGGGTTGTCATCTGACAGTCATCACATGTTTCAGCTCATAAACTTCAAATATGGGCACCCCTCCAAGGTGTTTTCTTTTTCTATCACTATCTTTGCTCTTTTTGGCATCACAGGGATTCTGGGCTCACCTTCTGTGTTCTGCCACACCCTGGATGTCTTTTTATCGGGAACTGACACTTAGAACCAACATGTGTGTTCTTGGCTTGCTAGTTGCTACTGGCTGTCACTAATTCTAGAACTTCTCCATAGCTAGAACTAGAGGCTTGGGCACTAGTTTATGCACATGTAGATGCTGCAAGCTTTGCTCATCACACTGTGTGGATTTTATAAACAAACTAAGCCATCCGCAGTTCCATACTTAGTCAACTAACCGGGAGAATTCTTCCAATAGGATCTTAATCCTTCTTCATTTCTTTCCCTTTAGCATCCATTCAGTACCACAGAGACCATTCTAGTCCTCTTTCCCCCTTATTAGTGCCTTACTTTCCTACAAAGATGAACAGCTCAAGTCTCACCAGCCACATATTTACATATTTTCAACCCCAATAGGGTGACAAACAACTCTGTGGAATTATTTCAGTTAGAAAAAGCTTTGGATATTATTTTCTGTAATTCCTATATTCTATAAATGAGAAAATCCAGGACCATGTGACTAAGTTGCCAAAGGGGAGAAACTAATTACTAGATGGAAACACAAAACTCTAGCTGTCAGGATTAAAACTTTAATATTGTACGTTTCACAGGTATGATTTGCATGGACAGGAAATGTGGTCAGGTCGCTGCTGAGAAGAGGTACCACTCATTGTTCTGCCCTATTTCAATATAAGTGAAGTCATTCGTGCTTAAAAAAATGTCAAGCATCTAGTCACCATGATTCATGTATGTAACAGGACCAAGAGCCAGTCAAAGACACACACTACGCATATGATATCAGGACAGCGCTGGAAGATGGAAGAACACCATGTTTCCTTACCGAGCTTTATTTCTACAATTATGGATGCAATCACTTCTCGAGCCATCACTAGCACTTATAAGCTTGTTACAAGAAATATATATATAAAGGAAATATTTTAAGGAAATATTTTATCTCCTCCTCCTTCCCTCTGTTTCCCTCCCTCCCCTTCTTCCTCCTCCTTTTCTTCCTCAGAGCAGGGTCTTGCTCTATAACTGAAACTGGCCACAGACTCATTGTTCCTTCAACTCTTGGCAATTCTCCTGCTTCAGTCTTCCAAGTGCTAGGATTATAGGTGTGAAACCAAATTACAGGTAGTTTCCATCCCACCCTTCTCCCATGAATGTCATCAGCCTCTTTCACGGCTGTGATGCTGCCACAGAACCTGACACTTCCATACTTACAAGGAACAGAAGAGTCAGCCTCCAGCAAGGCATTTATTTTTGAGTCTGAAAAGAGGTATTATACAGCATGCTGGAACACTGATTTGCATCCCCTTTTGTGTCTTGTGCCCCCTCTATGGAGAGTTTTGGGGCCTTACTGACTGCTTAGGATACGCTCTTCATTCAGAAGACCAGAGCTGGGATGAAGAGGAGGAGCTTGATTGACCCCCATGGTCACTGTGGCTATGGAGGGAGGTATCTACAAGTGTCTGGAAACTGATACATGGGGCTTGCTTTTCTGTAAGATAATGCTATATGTGACCTTCAGAGATGGATAGCTGTTGCTGACATGGTGCATACACGCTGTGAGCTAGAGCCTAAATCTCACAGGTATTACTATTGTGTGGGAAAATATTTGCAGGCCATCACTTGGAATGGAACTCACTGGTTCCTGCCTTGGATTTTGAGGAGCACTTCAAAGCTGTCAGATAGAGCTTGATTCTTCTGTGGGAGATGGGAACTTTGCACACCCACAGGAAGTTCCAAAGACATTGCACATCTAGAGCAAATGCAAGGATTACCTGCATGCCTTTCAGACAGACTGCTTCTTCCCAGCTTCTGACTCATAGCTGCCCTCTGCTTTTCTTTGCTTCCATTTGTATTTGCCATGTATTTTTCACTTCCTGCCAGCTATAATAAAATATTTAAGTGGAGATGAATATAAAGGGCAATTATAACCAAGACTACTCTCTGGGGATATGAGTCAGTCCCTAATCTTTATCCTGACTTGAGACATTTATAGGCATTAAAATTAGAGATGGCAGGACTCTGTTCCTGTTTTGTGTGATTAAGGAACTTGAAATTACACCCAAGTTTCTTGATTAAAAAGAAGACCTATGCCAAGCATGGTGGTGCACACCTTTAAGCCCAGCACTCAGGAGGCAGAGGCAGGTGGATCTCTGAGTTTGAGGCTGGTCTGGTCTACATCGTTAGTGCCAGGACAGTCAGAGTTAAATAGTGAGAGCCTGTCTCAAAGAAAAGAAAAGAAAAGAAAAGAAACAAAAACAAAGGGAAAAAAGACCCATTACAGTGCCATCTCTCACAGCATCAAAGAGCCATTGCTTAAGCAATCTAGAAATCAGTTCTGACCATTGAGACCTCTTGAAGGGGACTGCAGATTGCAGAAGACATTAGCAATATTTTTCTTTTTTCAGGAAAAGTACTAAATTCTCCATAGTTGCTGTGCTACTGAATCATCAAAGAAAAAAAAGTAGTTTTTCTTTGCTTCAATCCAAGAAAGTAAAAGTGCTTTTAATAAAAGAAATGAACTAATTTAAGACAAAAATAAACCCAGGTCCTATTATTTTTGAAAAATCAACCAAAAAAGTCTATGAAGAGTTGGAACAATCTGATTGAAACACAAAATTTGCAATAATAATAGAGTGAGGAAAAATTATCCTCCAAGTAGATTTTCGTCATTGGTGTCTTTCTCTGTTCACGTCTATTAATTAAGCTGAGGTTTCTCTTCAGCTTCACAGGGAATGGGAACCCTGAAGCCTCCATGTATCTCTCCAAATCTGCCTGAAATGGTCCTGTAAACTCTCCTGCACTGCCAGTTGTCTCTCTTTTGGATAGATTTCATATTTGAAACAAAAAAAATATTCTATGGCAAGAATACCTGATTATTTGATGGGATAATTAACTGAAAATATTCAGGAGAACACGGAGCGTATTTCAAGTTGTAAAATGAAAGCAGGTGCTGACTTCCTGGTTGCGAGAGGGCAGGTGACCATTCATTGTTATGATATGATCTTGTTTAGAAAGCTGATCTCTGAAACTCCTAAGCGGCTAGTTCCTACTCCATTAATGCTTTTTGTTTTTAATGGAGTAGCGAAAATTCCAGCATATTTCAAGTCAAATCTAACTCAAGATAATTCTTTTTCCACATATTAAAACAGAGTTCTTTGCAAATAATACTATGTAGGCCTAAATGGTCTATGAGAAATTACTCTTAACTTGGCAGATGTATATGCTTATACATATGAACTCAAGAGGATTTTTTTAAAGGAGCACTAAATTTTATGTGCTTATTTTAATGATATTCTAATGTAACTATTTGTATCATCCAGAAGACTTATGTTTAATAATGGTCCAGTGTTTTTGTATGATTCCAGAGCTCTTTGATCCCAACAAGTTCTAGTGTGACTGGTAAAGCTAATGAAAGCCAAGCAGACGATATACAAGACATCAAGGATGTATGGAACCCACACTGCACACAGCATGGCTTCTTGTAAGAATGAGGACAGCACCCTCACTGTCCTCAGGACATGTGACATCCTAGGCAGTCCCCCTGCATCTGCCCCAAGTATCTGAACAGACCTCACCTCCTTGTGACCTCTCTCTTGAGAGCCCAGGAAATGGCAATGGAATTCTGATAGGATGCCATTCTCACTTACAGAAGACAAGAGGGGCGCATTGTATTTTCACCAAAATTTGAAAAATTGGGTGAAGAACTTTGAATAGTTAAGGAACACAATAGAAGCTCCTGCCTAAAATGTACACATGTTTGAGTAGAAGAAAACTGTAAGTGAACTACCTGGCTTGCTTGGAACCTTCCTGGCTTTAATGCTGAAAGTCACCCGCCCCCGCCCCCCAGGCAAGTCTAGACAATTTGAAAACCTTAGGGTATTAGGTATAAGCTCACAGACCTGCGGCTCTCATTTTATCCCTCCTGAATTGTCATTTTAAAAGAAAGAGTCCCAGAAGGTGCTCTGCAAGCTGCTAGAGGAGCCTCCTAATTAGCTTCAGCTGTCAACCTGCCACAGCCCCCATGTTATCTAAGGGAATCTCAACTGGGGGATTGCCTCAATCCGATTGGCCTGTGGGCATGTCTGTTCAGCTTTTTCTAGATGCCTAATTGATGCCCAAAGCCCAGCCCACTGTGGGCAGTGCTGTCTCTGGGCAGGTTGGCCTGGCATGTATAAGGAAGGTAGCTGGCCCGGAGCCTGAGAGCCAGGAAACTGCATTCTTCCATGGTTTCTGCTTCAGTTGCTACTTGAGTTCTTGCCCTGACTTCTCTCAATGACGTATTGCAACCTAGAAGTGTAAGCCAAATAAACCCTTTCTAACCCAACTTGCTTTTGGTCAGTTTCGCAGAGCAACAGATGGTAAAGTAGAACAAAAGTCCCCAGCTGTGGCTCCTTCAATCTTTGAAAACAATCTGTTAAACACTACGGGTCCCCTTGTACTATAGTGGCATTACTGATGTGGGGGCGGTCAACTGCTCTGTGATTGGATTTGAGACCCGCTGGGTGGTAGGAGGAAATGCATGCCTGGTACTAGAAACCTGCTTAAAACAAAGCAAAAACATGATAGAGAAGATCGTAGTCATTAGAGGGGAACCAAATACTGTTGTTGAGCTAAATTGATATAGTGTTGACTTCTCTCTAAATATTATAGTTACAGCCACCGTGGTCATTATAGATCAATGCTAATAGCCATTATAGATCAATGACAATGGTCATTATAGAAGAATGATATTAGTTATTACAGATCAGTGCTACTCCCAGCCTTAAACGAAGAAGCTTCATTTTTCCAGAAAATAGTGGTGAATGCAGAGATTTGTATCTGTGCAGGGTGCTGAATTAGATGTCTGTTCAAGGTGCTGAATTAAGTGATGGATGAGTGTTAGCCCTGAACAAGTCATTAGTACCATACCCTCCAAGATAGGGGAACATTTGGAAGGGAGGGTGGGAAGGATGTGAGAGCTGGAAAACAAGGGGAGGGCTGTGAAATAATGACTTTGCGTCAAGACAGCCAATCACAATCAGAAACTCACAGCCCCCGGGGGTGCCTGTACTGGTTCAGTACAAGGGTGGGCCCGTCAATAGGTAGGCATGGATGAGGAGGGCCTTAGAAGCCTCTACCCCTCACCGATGATCTATTGATAGATCCAGGGATAGGGGAAATCGTTACCTTTAGGTGTGTACCCACTGATGACCCAACCAAGCTCCAATGACGAGTTCCAATCCTACTGTCACATAGCTGTCTCTGGTTAAACTAAATAGGTCACAAAGAATACCGAAAGTCATGAGAAAGGGACGGGTAAGATAGAGAGGGAGGGGAGGTGTTACAAGGAGGAAGGGAGTTAAAGGGGGAAAGTAATCAGAATACATTATATACCTTATGAAACTGTCAAATGATATTAATTTTAAAAACCAAGAAAATAGGCTGGGCGTTGGTGGCGCACGCCTTTAATCCCAGTACTCGGGAGGCAGAGGCAGGTGGATCTCTGTGAGTTCGAGGCCAGCCTGGTCTCCAGAGCGAGTGCCAGGATAGGCTCCTAAGATACACAGAGAAACCCTGTCTCAAACAAACAAACAAACAAACAAACACCAAGAAAATAAAAGACAGAGAAGAGAGCCTCATGAAGTTAATGTGCACCTGTTTTCTCTTGGAAGCTGAGATAGGAGAATTCAGAATTCAGTTCCAGCCTGACCTACAGAGTGAGTTCCAGGCCAGTCTAGGCTTCATAGAAAGACCCCTTAAAATGAGACCAGAAAAAATACAATGAACTCTGAGATTTATCTTTTGGCATTTATGGGTTTTTGTATTTCATTATTTTTAAAGAAACCAGTAGTCATAAAAGGTACTTGTAACATTATAGTTTAGTTTATATGACAAAATGTATTTTAAGTGCATTTAGTCTTATCTAAAATGTTACTTAACACCTACTTTTATTATATAAAATATAATTGAGTACTTTATGAATATGCAATTCTGAAACAGGAAAGAATTAAGATGTTCATAATTGAGGAATAAAGGCAGTCCCCTATCACCTTGTATAATCATGTTAACACACAGCCAGCTATCTGGAAGTCCCATTTTAATTTTCAGCTTATTGACAGTGTATTTTTGTTTGTATCCAATTGCTATTTTTATGTTATATAGATAGAACTGAGACAGAAATGTTAGGTGTATATATGTATAAATATGTAAATAGGATAATGAAAAGAATTTCAGCAATGAAGTGCATGAGAATTTTTTGAAGGAATATATATTATTTATTAATATATTTATTACTTATCCATTCTTTGGTTGGCATGATGACTTGAGTCCACTCAATTTTATTTCATTAACTCTCCCAGTCTTTGTGGCCCATAGTAAGCTGAATGCCAGTATCCACTGCACATTTGCTATCCTCAAGTAGACTTAGTCATACTAATTGGACAGGCTCTTGCTTATAGGATGTTATAGGATGTGAGCCCATCGGTCAGAGATGTACACAAGCCTAGGTGATCTGAGTTTTCTTGGCAGCCCAGGAGCACTGACGTCCCGTGGGATACACTGGCACAACAAAACTGTTTAACTTTCAACAAGAGGTGGCACATGTGGGCACAGTTTTAAGAGTAGCTTCTTAGAGTTCCTGAATAGACTAGCAAACCAGACAGTTTCAACTGAGCTGCACTCTGTCCTAAGTATTTATGGAAGATTAATGGAGAAGGAGCTGTCTTGTATCTTAGGGGTTTCCTGTCTGTTTTTTTCTCTGATAAGAATGAAAACAGAGCCTTTTGTATGCTAGACAAATGCTCCATCATTGAGCCACATCCCTAGCACCATCCAGAGTCTTACATGGCCTCAGGGTATTCAGTGGATTTGCCAGGCTGTGGAAGCACTGCCCAGAGCCAAAGCATTACCTTATTCCATCAACTGTGGCAATGGAATGCTTGCCAAAGAACAGGTTTTTAAAGATTTATAAAAGCCTAGTTGAGAAGTTGCATCTTAGTCTCAGGATATCAAATACATAATTGGTTTCAGGTTTTTAATGAAGTAGGGCGTCGCTCCAAAAAATTTATCTTTATGTATGGTAGTTTAAAGTACATCTGGTCATTTTGACTTCTTGGAAGTATTTAAACAGCTATATGTTGCTTTTACTGAAAATTTGAAACTGCTTTTTTTAAAACGATGGGGAAATTTAGCCATTAAAGTGGTGAGCAATGATCTAACTTGTTTAGGGCTTTAACCGAGGCTCTCTACCATGTGTATGCTGAGGCAGTAATTCCCAAGGTGACCGTATTTGGAGATAGGATTCTTAGCAGATACTTCTGATTAAATGAGGGTCTTAGAGTTGGTTCCAAATATGTAGGGCTGTAGTCTCATAAGAAAAGGAAAAGAGAAAGGAACTCCCCCCCTCCTGTCCCTGCCATGGGGAGATATGGTGAGAAGGCGGCTGCTTATGGTCAAGAAGAAATCTTTATGAAAACCACACATCCCGAATCTCCATCATGGACCTCTGTTAAGCCACCTGGTCTATGCACTTGGTTGTGGCTGATGGAGCAGATCCATGCACCGTCTTTAGCAATATCTTCAGCTGGCATCCAGCCCTGGCTGGGATGTAAAAAATATTTGATTCAGCTTTTCTGTGCGCTTAAGCAATTTGGAGTTCATGCAGAATACATATATCCTGATACATATCGAGTTCCAAATTGAATTTCTGGCTTTTGTTGTGTCCCAGTTCCATGACCCTAAGGAGGTTCCATTACCATCAGTTTCCAGTTCCTTTCACATTAGTTCTCTACCTCCTCCGTTGCAACAGGGTCTTTACTGTGTAGCCTAGGTAGCCCAGGCTGGCCTCAAACTCACAATCCTATATCTCTGCCTCTCTAGTGCTAGGACCACAGGTGTGTCCGAATGTGCTTCCCTTGTTTTAGGTCTGTTCAAATGTACAATGAGTGACTTGTCTTAATAAAATAAAATTAGGTTACTAACACAGTGTTTGTGTGTGTGGTTTGTTTTTTATCTGTTATCTGGGACATCATACAACTCCTACTTTCAGGAAAGACTTCAAGTTTTATCCATGACTTGCTGTACATTGACATGGATATCAGGAGAAATCCAGCTTCTCCCCATGTGTCACTCTGCCCTCCCTCGCTCTCCCTGGGGCTTGCCCAGCTGGATTTGTTGTAAGCCTGTTAGCACAAATGACGACAGTCTAGAGATGTTGCTCAATATTTAGTCTGTTTGTTTATTTTCCCGTTCCAGTCCCAGGATTCGGAGACTTCCTTGCCTTGTGGAAACCTTCTTGCTTGGCCAGATTTTCTCCTCCCCTCCTCCCAAACACTGGACCTGCCACCTCTTTTAACACTTTCTCTCCCTCTCCCACTAAGACTCAGCAGTCAAAGCCATCATGTTTGTTGCATGGCATTGTTATTATAGTTGTCATATGCATTTTTCCCCAGTGTTCATTTCATCCAGTGCCTCAAGTCCATGGATATCCAGTGTCTTGATCCATGAGAGAGGCTGTAACAAATTGCCTAGCCTGGGTCACTTATGAGTAACAAAAGGGTACTATATACTTTTCTGGAAGGAGATAGTCCAAGATGAAGGGGCTGGCAGATTCCATGTTCAGTGAGGCTTCATTTCCCAAACATAGCTCCCTATACATGTGCTCAAATGGCTGAAGGAGTAAGTGGGCTAACTCAAATCACTTTATGATTTTCTTCTCTTTATGTATTTTTATTTGTATGTATCCATACGTGCATGTGTACATGTAAATGCACATGGACATGTGTGTGTGTGTGGGGGGGCTAGGTTTCTGTGTTGGATATCTTCTACTCTGTCCACCTTAATTTTTCAAAGGATCTTATTAAAACTGGAGTTTGTCAGTTTAGCTAGATTGGCTAGTCAATGAGTTTCAGGGCCCCTCCTGCCTCAGTTTCCCAATGCTGAACTTACTGGCATGCATGGCCACACCCAGCTGCTTATACCGGTGCTGAGGATATGAACTCATGTCTCCATGATGACTTAGTAAACACTTTCTCAACTGAGCCTTCTCCCAGCTTCTGTTTGCTTTAGGTTTTGAGGCAGGCTCTTGCTGTCTGATAAAGATGTAATCAAACCTGCAAGCCCCTGCCTCAGCTGCCCTGCCTGGACCCTGGAGCTTCTTTTATAAGGGCAATAATTCCATCCCCGAGGGCAGAGGTCTCATGACTTAACCACATCCCTAAGTTGCTGGAGTTAGGTCTCACAATAGCAGAGTTGTGAGGGATGCAGACATTCGGTCCATAGCATCCAGGACCCTGAACCAGCCCCTTAAAATGCTGACAGGAAGGCTTTGCTTTGTTCATCTCTAGAGGTTCACTTCTACGGGACATGGTTTATATGAAACATTTCTTTTCTGCTTTATCCAACAACCGGGGGAGCGGGATGAAAGTAAGCCGCGGGAGCTGTGTGCTGCCTAAGAGCCCTTGGGAGTGAAGTGGAGATAAGATGGACAGAGCTAAGCTGAGTACTTAGGAAACAAACAGAAATGCATCTCTGCCACCCAGAGCATTGTGGCTGAGCAGAGGCCCCCAGAATTCTTCACAAAATTGTATGAGGCCTTCAGTTATTTTACAGAAAAACTGTGCTAAGTCATCCAGACAGCCACCTTTCTTCTGTACTCTTTTAATATATAGATTTAGTCAAGTCTACATAAAGCCAACCCTAACAAAATGAGATGCTATTGAGTGCACAGCGAGGGTGGAGTACACAAGAGGAGGATTAGTTTTAGCCAGTGAAGTATCTAGTCATCATGAAGCATAAGATATTTTTATTGAAATTCTCATTCATGCGTATTGTGCATTTTCATCAAATCTACCCTTCTTTTCCCTTCCCTCTAGTTTTTCTCCATCTCCCACTACCACTTTTCCTTTCAACTTCTCAGAGTCTTTAAGCCCACTGAGTCCACGTGGCACTGCTTGTATATGCATGGGTGTGGGACTATTTGCCAGAACGTGAGCATCCTCTCAGGGTCAGCAGCGTCTCAGGTGGGCATCCTCTCAGGTCAGCAGCATCTCAGGTGGGCATCCTCTCAGGGTCAGCAGCATCTCAGGTGGGCGTCCTCTCAGGTCAGCAGCATCTCAGGTGGGCATCCTCTCAGGGTCAGCAGCATCTCAGGTGGGCGTCCTCTCAGGGTCAGCAGCATCTCAGGTGGGCATCCTCTCAGGTCAGCAGCATCTCAGGTGGGCATCCTCTCAGGTCAGCAGCATCTCAGGTGGGCGTCCTCTCAGGGTCAGCAGCGTCTCAGGTGGGCGTCCTCTCAGGGTCAGCAGCATCTCAGGTGGGCGTCCTCTCAGGTCAGCAGCGTCTCAGGTGGGCGTCCTCTCAGGGTCAGCAGCATCTCAGGTGGGCGTCCTCTCAGGGTCAGCAGCATCTCAGGTGGGCATCCTCTCAGGTCAGCAGCATCTCAGGTGGGCGTCCTCTCAGGGTCAGCAGCGTCTCAGGTGGGCATCCTCTCAGGTCAGCAGCATCTCAGGTGGGCGTCCTCTCAGGGTCAGCAGCGTCTCAGGTGGGCATCCTCTCAGGTCAGCAGCATCTCAGGTGGGCGTCCTCTCAGGGTCAGCAACGTCTCAGGTGGGCATCCTCTCAGGTCAGCAGCATCTCAGGTGGGCATCCTCTCAGGGTCAGCAGCGTCTCAGGTGGGCGTCCTCTCAGGGTCAGCAGCATCTCAGGTGGGCGTCCTCTCAGGGTCAGCAGCATCTCAGGTGGGCATCCATGTTCTACTTCTTCTAGCAGCCATCAGTTGTCAATAGCTTCTCAGCCAGGGGTGGAACTTCGTGAATTCCTCCTCATCAATGCTGGGATTTTGATTGGCTTGGTCTCTGCATGTAGTCCCAGCCACCATGAATGAGTTCATGTCTGCAATGGCTCTGTCATGTCTAACACATACTATTCTACAGCAGACATTCAATATGATGCACAATATTTCCAAAACCCATTTTACTGAGACTGATATGAGATTAAATTAAACCCAGGAATGTGTGGGGTTTAGAATATATTATGCAGGTAGTGTGGTTTATACCATAAATCAGAAAAGCTATATGATATGAATATTGATCTGTTATGAACACCATAGTGCCTGATGCGAGTGGATCTTACTAAATATTTATTGCTGAGTGAAGTCATAGGTCATCATGCTGAAGCCTTCAATAATGGGATTTTAGTTAGAATTAACCAAATGTATGATCTTTCGCAACCCTCATTTGGAAAAAGAGTTACATTGTTCAATGAGTTTTATTTTTGTGGCCTTCTTGTCAATAACAAATCATATACAGATTTGCCTACATACATTACCTGGGAAGGATAAATGCTTGATGGCAAGTGGGAATTTTGTTATTGTCAATGATAGAGTTAAAACAGTATGCCATCCAAGTATTTCTATGAAGGGTATTTGTTTTTTAATTTTTCTGTTTTGATGAAGATGAACATATGTATGCGTGTGTGTGTGTGTGTGTGTGTGTGTGTGTGTGTGTGTGTGTGTGTGTTATGTGTTCACACATGTCTTTGGGTGAATATGCTTATGTGCATGGAGACCAGAGGAAGACACTGGGTGTCCCACTCTACCATCTCTGGCCCCATTCCCTGGAAATAGGGTCTCTCACCAAACTTGGAGCAAGGCTGGTAGCCACAAGATCCAGCCATCCTCCTGTCACTTCTCCTACAGCACTTGAGTCACAGGTGGGAAGAGGAGGTTTAAAAATATGTGTGTGGAGATGAGAGGACAGTTTTGACAGGGGTGCTGCTCATTTGAACTCAGATCATTGTGTTTGTGTGGCAAGTGTTTTTCCCACTAAGCCATCTCCTCAGCTCCATAATGAAGGTAGGCTTAATAAATCAAAATTATGTGTGTCTTAGATACACATTGTAAATGGTTAACTAGAGCATGCTAATTAACCCATTCATCACTTCTGATTGTTATAATTTTATTATGTGTATTAGGAGAAGGAGCAAGTCAAAGCCACCTTTACCTCCTTAGCATCTCAACAGACAAGAGACCGAGTTCCTGTTTCTTACTGCTTCTATCTTCTCTCCACCCTTCTATCTTACTTCCTGTCTGTGCCTAGCCATCTCTTCCTGTCTGTGTAGACCTCCAGACCTCTATGGTTAGCTAGTGGCAAGCTTCATCCTCTGATGTTCAGACAGGCTTTATTTGTCCAAGCAAGATACCACCACGTAAGTCCTCATTCTGCACATTAAATTTCCAGAACTTAATTATCCTACAAGACTGACCAACTAGCTCCCTACTCCCAACAACCACTGCCTGTTTGCTTTTTGATTAATTAGTTGATTTTTCATATTTTGAATTATGTGTGCATGTGTGTGTATGGGTATGAGCGTGTGCCCATAAATTCAGGAGGTCACAGAGGCCAGAGATATTGGATCCCCTGAAGTTGGAATTATGGGTATTTATGAGCCACCCAATGTCTGTGCTGGGAGCCAAACTCAGGTCATCTTCAAAGGCAATACCCTCATTTAACCACTGAACCACCTCTCTATCTCCTCTACCATACATTTAATGGGCTGGTTGGTTTTAGGTTCCACACATAAGTATACTCAATCAGTTTTTGTGTTTCTCTTTATGAATTCTTCACTTATCATAATACCCCCTGAGTTCACTCATGCTAGTCTAAATAGCAGGCTTTCCTTCTTCTAAAAGGCTGAGTAATATTCTCACATGTACGTGTATATTTTGTATATACAAGTATATATACACATATGTATATATTGTGTGTATGTATATAGATATACATACACACCATGTTTTAGTGATGAGGATCAAACCTAGTACTTGGTACAAGGTAGGTAAGTGTTCTGCACTGAGTTAAGTCACCAGCCCACATCACATTTTCTATGAAGTTAAATCAGAGGAAATCATTACAAAAACTTACTAAGTGAAAATGTATATGAAATTACTTCAATAGTAAGGAAAGAAGGGGGTTATAGGATACAGGGGTGCTGTTGGACACAAAGGATAACTTCAAATATTCTTTAACACAGTAGGATAACTACAGTTGACAACAATTATTTGACTATTTCACAATAGAGTGTAATGGGTGCTTTAGTTTGGTTCTAAAATCTGTGTGTTAAAAGCTTATCCCCTCATTTGATGCTATTGGGAAGTGGTGAAGACTGAGGTGAGATCTGGCTACAAGGTCAACAGCTTTCTTTTCCATGTGTTTCCCTAAGATGTGGTGATGTGCCCAAAGTCTAAAGGCAATGCGGATTGATACCTCCAAAACAGTGAGCCCAAAACACTTCCCCACTTTAAGGAGACTATATTAGGAATGTTGTTATAGTAATGGACAGCTGACTAATATAGAAAGGATTAGTACAATACAAAGAAAGATATGCCAAATATGAGGATCTAGCCACCACATAATGTACAAATGTATTCAAGTGCCTTTGTGTACCCCCAACATGTATGTGCAATTACCTTATACAAGTTATAAGTACATATCTTGGGACTGGGCAGGTGGCTCAGCAGGTAAAAGTACTTATTGCTTATGCTGGGTAGTCTGTGAGATACTGTCTCATTTGATGATTGATGTGGCAGGCCTCAGCCAATTGTGGGTGGCATCATCAGTGGGGGTGGGTTGTATGAGAAAGTCAGCTGAGCATGGGCCAATGAGCAAGCCTGTAGGCAGCTTTCTCCAGGGTTTCTGCTTTCATTCCTATTTGGGTTCGTGCGCTGACATCCCTCAATGATGGATTGTGACCTGAAAGTGTAAGCCAAATAAATGTTCCCCTCCAAAATGCCTTCATTTTATCACAGCAACAGAAAAGCAAATCAGAACACTGCTCTTACAGAAGATCTGGGTTTGGTTCCCAGCACCCACATAGGGCAGCTCATAACCACCTGTGACTCTAGTTCCAGAGACCTTTTAAGGCCTCCATACATGGTGCATATAAATATACTTAGGAAGTCACAGGTGTGTGTGTGCCACACACACACACACACACACACACACACACACACTATAAATAATTCTTATGCTCAAGTTTCTGGATGTAAAGGATTTGAGTACAGATGCCTGTCACCTTTTAATGGATTTATATATCAACAAATTCATAAGTTGAAAAAAACCCAACTTGAAACATATTTAATATATCCAATTTAAGAATATCTTCACTTACAGATATGATGGCACTTGCCTTTAATCCCAGAACTTGTGAGGCAGGGGCAGGCAGATTTCTGTGAGTTTGAGACCAGCCTGGTTTATGGAGTAAGTTTCAAGACAGCCAAGATTATACAGAGAAACTCTGTCTTGAAAAAAAACAAAACAAAACAAAATAACATTACTTTGCAGCACAGGATACTGTAGATTGCTGGCTATGTCCCCTGTGGTCATATGGCTGATTGAGTTGTGGTGCCTATTGTTGCACCATGTCATGAGAAAGAAATTCGAAGTCTATCTATGACCAGCCTCAGAAGAGATACAAATTCAGAATCCAAATTATGGTTTCTGCTGAATGTGTATAAATACAGCCATCATAACTTGGAAGCCATTTGTATATTGCCATACAGGGACACACCTGACTGGGGTGGTGAGGGAATGAAGAAAAGACAAGCCATCAGACAGGTGAACAGAAAGCTGAAGAAGCCTCCATACCCAGGAAACAAAGTGTGTTTATCATAGAGAGTTGAATAGGGAGGCAAGGTTATTGAAAACAGCTGAATAAGGAGGCAGGGTTATTGCATATGACTGACCAAGGAGGCATGGTTATTGCATACTGGCAAACTGGCAAACATAGAGCCAGGACTTATGGTATACAACTGTATCAAGGAGATAAGTTTAGCTAATCTTGGTTGGAGGAGGAGAAAACTATGGCAGACACTTTCTCTGAACACCATCAATACCCACACATGGACCAGATGAAGGCTTTGCCATTTCCCTTTGAGCCTCACCCTTTTGGGAGTGCGGGTCAGGTGCTGTTCCTCCATGGGTCTAAGGCCCTGGGGTCCGTCACATGGCTGTGCTCATGTCAACAGCACACACTCACCCAGGACTTCACACTCAGGGCTTCCTCTAGTCCCTACAGTATATCATTTCTAAATTCAAGGAGCAGCATGTTCATATTAGGTCACACCTGAATCAAGGCCATTGCAGCCGTGGTCAGTGCTATCTTCAGCGAGTAGGAAAGCTGCAGCTACCACAGTGAAAAATCCAGAGTTTGACCTTGAACTCAAACTTACTTTCAATTCCATTATTTATTTATATGTGTGTACCCATATGCATGAGTGCCTTGAATGTGTGAGGGGGTCAGAGGGCGTATTTTGGTTTTCTCTTTCTACCATGTGGGGCCGGAGGAACTGAGTTCAAGTTGTTAGGTTTGGTGGCAAGTGCTGAGCCATCTCGCTGGCCTGGGGTTTAAACTTTGAAGGCACAGCATTGAATCAAGCAATTAAAATCTCAGCTTTCTCCTCATAGATGACAATATCTGTACTCCGAAGAAGGACTAACCCTCATGTTAGCAGGTGCTTCAGTGTCCTGCTCATTTTCAGTGTGAGTGTTGGGTATGGAACCCCAGGCTTTCAATAGTCAAAGTGAGTGCTTTACTACTGAGTTATACCCACAGCTCCATGTGGATTTACCCTAAATATATAAGAATGATAAATTGAAATTCACAGAGACAGAAAACAAATCTATGAGCATGAAAGGAGACAAAAACTTGGTGATGTATTGAGCAGTTTTTTCTAGACTCTGGGAATTAGAGTATCAGGACCAGTAGGAAATGTTCGTACATTTGAGCTTTATTATAAGAAGTAGAGTCAGGTGGGCAGAGGCATGGGATTAGCCAAAGCTGTGGAGCCCAGTCTTAAAGCCAGCAACGACAAGCTCCAGGAAGAACTGATGATTCAGCAAGTCCCGAGGAGGAGAAAGCTGGAACCAGAATTCAGGGACTACCAGGCAGGAGGAATTTTCCCTCACTTAGGATGGCTTGTTCTCATTCATCCTTTGTTGATTCAATAAAGCCGACCTACATTAGTTAAGATGAATTTGCTTTAATTGGCCTACCAGTTAAAACTTTAATCTCATGCCCTAACCCTCTCCCAGCGACACTCAGAATAACAGCTGACCAAATATGTGGGCATTCTGTGACTCAGTCAAGTTGACACATATAGTTAATCACCACACATTAAAAAGGCCAGCCTCAGAGATTTTCACCAATACTCTGCACACCACAAAACAGTATCGACAGATCTGCTGGGATGAGGTTATCGTCTGAGAATTCTGTAAACCAAAAAATAGTACTCAGAAGTAATAGTGGCATGTGGACAGGCTCAGAAAGTGTCTCTATGCTTTCTAAAGGTTGACTCAGATATGCATGACAGCCAACAAGGACCAACAAAGGCAGAGGGTGAAATGGTAGTTCAAATAAAGGTCTAATCATTTTAGTGAACTGATAGAGCAGTCCAGCCACTGGACTTGCCTAGCATACAAGAGGACCTAAGTTCAACCCAATAATAATAATTATATATGTATATATATAATTATAATATAACAGTATGTTAAATAAATATTATATTGAATAATAAATAGCTATTATTAATAATACTTATTAAAGTTTTACCTAATATTTTGAACAACAAAAATGGAACCAAATTGTTGAAAATATTGCCTTTTTGACATACAATGATATTTATAATGATACAATGGAAAAATAATCAAAGCAAGGCAAATTAGAATTAAAAAGTGTTATCTGTCAAAGAGAAAAACGTTACAATATTGACGATCTCCCGATTCTGTAAAATCCCCTCTCCCAATCTATTATACTGATGTGCAAAATAATTTAAAGTAAAAAGAACTCAGATATTTATATATTACATTTTAAGAACTAGCTGAAGGAATTAATCAGAGATATGCACAAGGATGTTAATGCAAAGATGAAAAATTAAAACTGAACTCAGGTACCAAGTGTGGAGAGTTACTGAAAATGACCCATGCAGGGGTGGTATGAAATTATAAAACTACTGCACAACAAAGAAACAGTCAGCGGAGTGCTGAGACAGACAACCAAGGATGGAAGACAAATGTTGCCAGCCATGTACTAGAAAAATATAAAAAAATTCATAGAATTAATGAACGAGCAAAGGAACTAAACAGTTCGAAGAAAAAGAGAGAGATACAAGTATCCACTAAGTATATGAAAAGTTGCTTGACATCATTGGTCAGGGAAATGCAAATGAAAACCATACTGAGAAGCTACCTTCAGAATGGCTATTATCCAGAAAATAAAAGGGAAAATTCTGGAGAGTGAGGGGGTAAAGGAACCTGAGTACACTGCAGGCGGGAATGGTACAGAGAACTGGTGCAGCCACAAAGAAAATCAGTGTGGAGATTCCTCAAAAAGCTAAACACAGAATTGGCATCAGTGTGTAAGGCAGTGCTGCTCCCAAGAAACAGAACTGGCTTGATGCACATCAGCAGACAGATGATAAAGTAATATAATTACAGGCCACATTAACACACACCACTCACATATACGAAACACACACACACACACACACACACACACACACACACACAACGCCACTCACCACACACATCCTACAAACACTACCCCACTTACATATATACACAACACACACACACACACACACACACACACACACACACACACCACATACCACACACAATGCAATTTATCCAGCTATAAAGGGGAAAAACTGAATGTACTTCTTTTGCAGAAAATGGATGAAAATGAATGAAGACACCTTAAGCAAAACTAGCCAGACTCAGGCATATATTACATTTCCCCTCATTTGAACATCCAGATTCAAATATGACATATATGACTCTCTATCATATATGATTATTAGTTTAGTAGGTAGTATTTGTGTTCATATGCACATTTATGCATTTTCAAATGTTTTAAAAATAGACTCTAATATACTGCATTGCTATGTTAAAATAATAATTTATTATAAAGCTATTGAATGCCTTTCTAAATTTATTTAAAAATTTTTTGCCTTAGTACAACTATAAAATATTCTGTTTCTATATAGATTTAGCAGCAAATTATTTGTTTTTTTTAAAGTTTCTTTGCTGAATACTATAGCTAAATAAGTTTTGGTATTCTTAGAAATACCATTTGTTAAATAACCTCCTAATTTTTGATAAAAATATTTCAAAATCAAAGTTTGCTGAAGATAAGAGTGAAGAATACAGAAAATTGCAAGGAAGTTGGATCATTTAAATCTATTTCCTATGGTTAAGGACTAGTAATATGTTGGTAATTAACCTTCCAGTGTTTGCTTTGAGTTGTCTGCCCTTGCCCTGACACACACCTTTACACACACACCTTTACACACACACACACACACACACACACCTTTACACACACACACACACACACACACACACACACACACCCTTTACACACACACACACACAGAGAGAGAGAGAGAGAGAGAGAGAGAGAGAGAGAGAGAGAGAGAGAAAGACACACAGAGACAGAGGTACACACACAGACGCGCGCACACACACACACACACACACACACACACAGAGAGAGAGAGAGAGAGAGAGAGAGAGAGAGAGAGAGAGAGAGAGAAAGAAAGACACAGAGACAGAGGTACACACACAGACGCGCGCACACACACACACACACACACACACAGAGAGAGAGAGAGAGAGAGAGAGAGAGAGAGAGAGAGAGAGAGAGAGAGAGAGGCACACACACAGAGACAGAGGTACACACACAGACACACACAAGTTGAGAATTTGCTGTATTTGTGGTAGAGTGTTTTGTCTTTTTTTACACAATATTGCAAAGTAAGCTGCATGAGATAGTTGATCTTCAAGATGTGACTTACAAGAGCTGAATGCATTCTCTTCTATGAACAAGGTGTTTTATGCTTTTATTAAAGTTTTAGTACAAAATGCTCAGTTTCTTTGTGACATTTCTATATACAAATATCGCTGTCCTTTGTTCGTATTTGTCTCCCATCACCCTGCCATCACTGGTTCTCTTCTTCTACCCAACAGTCCCCATCTCTGTTAAAGTGTCTCGTGTGTGTGCCCATATGTGAGAAGTGAGATTTATCTTTCCTTCCTTCCTTTCACTATCTTCTCTAGGTCCACCTTCCTCTGTCCCCTCCTTCTCCCACACAATCCCCTCTCTACCCACCCTCTCTGCTGGCACTAAAGGAATAGTTAAGATGGGCAGAGACATTTGTTCTAATATTTCTTACCATTTAGAAATTATATTATCCAAAATTCTTCAATGGCCTAGTAAGAAGATAGAGAATAAGACAAAGAAAACAGTGTAGAATACAGTGTTGTGGTGTGGCACATACCTGTAATCCAATTCTCAAGAAGCAGAGGCAAGAAAATTGGGAGTTCAAGACCAGCATGGGCTATATAGTGAGTTCAAGACCAGTTTGGGATAAACACTGACTTGAAGGCCAGTCTGAGATGTACAGTGAGTTCCAAGTTAGCCTGAGCTATGTTGTGAGATCCTGCCTCAAAAGCCAAATACCAAAAAACTTAAAAAAGCAAAAACTTTCCCTACAAACAATAAAAAATATAGGATACAAAATTAAAGTAAATTTTAAAAATTACAAATATACAAATGATAAAAGAAAGTGCGTGTACCCTAGAATATAGTTAGTGATTCTCCCCGGATGGTGGATGTAGATAACTAAAACCAAATTTTCCTATGTGCAAAGTGAGATCTGTTCCGTGCCTTTGCATTGTTGTTCTGTTTCCAAGAATAAGCTCCACTCATTTTCAGCTTGTTCTGGCTAAATTAACAGGCCAAACCTCAGCATAAATACCTTCTGGAGAAGCTATCTAGATCTTTCCAAAGAAGTAAGACACCAATAGCTAACTTTGACATTGCCACCTGCCTTCTTAGTCATGGAATATTCTCTATTTCTCTCACTAATAGTTAGATGACTCAGAAAAGGTGGCCTGAGGGTCTTTCAGGTGGAAGGCATCCCAGCCAGATCAAAATGGCAAGTTGTCAATCACCGGGAAAAGGTTTCTCCTTCCCAGCTGAGGTCCTGATTACTCAGTCAATGTGTCATTTCTCTTCCTCCCTGTGATCAGGTTGAATTGAGCATATTCTGAAGGCTTCCCTACCTTTCTCCTTCTCTCTAGTGTGTGGGGATTTAGAGCTGTGTGCTTAGTCTTGGGATGGAGGGTATGTATGAGAGTTCTACTCTTTCTCTTCTGTGTGGCTCTTCAATAAGATGGCCATGTCACAGGCAGAGAAATGGCCATTATACTGGCTACCTGGGAAATCTGGCAACTAGAGCTTCCTTCTGGTGGGCACTAGACATGCAAGCTGAATATGAAATGGATCCTTGCATTGTGTTGCATGCCTGACATACAGCTCATCTGTACACATGGGAATCTTATTCTATTCTGATTAATGTTCTGGTCTGGATCTTAAATGTCCCACCAAGGTGCACATGCTTTAAAGCCAGGCCACTTGTCTTTGGGATTACCAGGAAGTTGTGGGATACTTAATAAGTAGGAACTTGTGGCAAGAAGTTAGGCTATTCTTTGTTTTACATCTTGACCACAGTTTTCCCGTCATTTCTCTCCTCTCATTCCTTCTTCCACCTCCCTTCTGCCTCCTCCATCCACGCCTTCTCAATTTCTGTTCAGAAAAAAAAAAAAAAAGCAGGCTTGGCATGGATATCAGCAAAACATGACATATCAGGTTGCAGCAAGACTAAGCATCTCTCCTTGTATTAAGGCTAGGCAAGGTGATCCAGTATGAGGAGTAGGGTCCCAAACAGTCCAGTCAGAGACAGAGACAGTGCCTACTCCCATTGTTAGGAGTCCTACAAGAAGACTAAACTATCACATATACGCAGAGTGCCTAGGTCAGTCCCATACAGGCTCCCTGGTCGTGGGTTCAGTCTCTGTGAGCCCCTATGAGCCCAGATTAGTTGATTCCGTGGGTTTTCTTGGGATGCCCTTTACCCCTCTGGCTCCTATAGTCCTTTCTCCCTCCTTTCAACGGGATTCCCCAAACCCAGCCTCATGTTTGGCTATGGGTCTCTACATCTGTTTTCATCAGTTGCTGGATGAAGTCTCTCTGACAACAACTAGGCTAGGCACCAATCTGTGAGTATAGCAGAATATAGTTAGGCATGATTACATTGACTTTTTTTTTTCTTCTTCAGTCACATTTGGTCTCTGGGTTACTCAGCCTCTGGGTCCTAGTGCTCCAGGAAATGTCAAGGATGGGCTTACTCCGGTGGCATGGGTCTCAGGTTGGACCAGTCATTGGTTGGCCATCTCAAATCTCTGTGCCACCTGTACCTAGCTCATCCCATACGTAGGTCACACTGGAGGTCAAAGGTCATTCTGAAGGGCTTCCTCCTATTTACTCTTCACCTTCCAGCCACCAAGGGAACAGTGTCATTACTTTGCCACACTTTCCTGCCTCACCATAGACCCTAAAGCAACAGCCCAAACTACTGGAGACAGAAGCCTCTGAAACTAAGAGCCCAAACAAGCCCTTTCTCTTTGTAAGTTGATTTTTCTCAGTAATTTCTGACAGCAGTAGAAGCTCACTAGCACACCGGATCCAGGGACAAATGACAAATTAGCCTTCTCTGTAACTGTAAAGAACTAGAATTGGATACACAATTTGTTTTCTTGTGCTTGTGTCTGCTTTTCCTACCATTCACTTGTGGATTGCATTTCTTGGGATTTTCTGTCTCTGTTAGGTTTGGATGTGGTCTGTTCTTGGGAGATTCATGTTCTGGTGGCTTTGTCCCTCTTGTAAGGAAAGGGAAGTTGGGGAGGGCTTTAAAAAGAAGTAATTAGAAGATGAGAATACTACCCCACACCCTAAGATACCTACCCACCCTCTAAGTGACCCATGCCTTTCTTAGAGTAGCAGACTAGTTTCTAGAAAGAGGGGTCTTAAAAAGCTAGGCCACCATGTATTTGGCCTCTTCCACATGTTGTGTTTGCCGTTCAGACACAGGCTCCTGCTGTATGACCTCAGTTTCCATGGAACTCAGAAGACAACCCCCCTGAAGGCCAACCAGATGGAGCTGCCTGGTGTTGCATGTACAGTCTCCAAAATTATAAGCCTCTTCTCTATACAAAATCTAAGCCCCAAGTGTTTTCTTACAGTAACAAAAGTGCAGTAAGCTATCTTATGAAGCCATTGCCAAGACTTATGAAATTCTTTGATTGTTTTGTGAACCCATCACCTGGCCGCACTCCCCACTGCCTTGTCTGTAATGTCCCTCCTAGATCACTGCCTTACTTACCTTGTATATCATACCACCTATTCACATGTTGCCATTTGCTCGGAAGCTCACGACTGACACCCAAACTCTTCTCAGGCTGATATTCAAAGTACTTAATAGCTGTTTCAGACATTTTGCAATTATGGTTCCTGTTTTGGCCCACGTGTTTCCTGATGCCTGACACCCTGCTGCCGGGCTTTTCCTGGGGAGATGGGAATAGACGTCTATTCAGTTCTGATAAAGCACTGATAACAAGATGAAAGAAACAAGCCAGCTTTAGCTTTTTGAACCAGCGATGGGATTACTCATAGGAGCAGAGGTTACTCACACATTTCTTTAGCTCTAAGGCAGCTGATTCCTAAAAGCATTCCAGGTGCTCCCTGAGCAACTTGCAGGCAACTCTACAAGAGAGCCTCCTCCTGCCAAGCAATTATTTACTGATTCTCTAACCTTGAGGACCTGCCTTGAATCTTGAGGGTCAGGCTTAAGACTCTTAGAACTATGGAAGGTTCCAGGGCTTTTGAGTTTTCTTAGCTTCTTGAGTTTTAGGAGCCTGCATCTTCCCTGCAGGGGGGACTGTTTAGTTCACAGGAAATAACTACAGCTTCCCTTCATGCATCTACATGGTTTCCTGCCTAGGGTTATGTCAGTTGTTCCCGTATCCCATCCAACACAGCCACCTTTATGGGACCAGCTCAGGTGCCTCTCTGTTCTCACTGGTCCTTAGTGCTCCTGCCTTCTGACTGCCCTATTAGCTAAACTAGTTCTATTACTTGCCTTCCTTTTCAGAATTTAAGGTTCCAAAATCTGTCAAGGAAATTGTGGGTTTTTCCCTTTAACAAATTCTTATAGATGTCTATATTCAAACACTAGGGAATAATCATTTCATCAATTCTGTGCTTTAATAATAGTCTCAAGAAATAACATATGTAAATCAAATAGCATTTTCTCATCTTAGGCATCAATCAATGATTTGGAGAAAATAGGATTCTGAACAATAATGCTGGATAGTAAATGTGTATTGTAAAGTGATGTCTATTTATTTTAGTTATGAGCATGGTTTTTCATTTAGCTGATCTTTTAGACCCTGAAACTTTAATCTTATCAAGAAAACTGATGAATTGACCTGTCTTGGAAACACAAGGCCTATGAGCTTATTTGAGAACCACTTGTGATATTGTTGATTTACTAAGTGAAATATACTGTTTAAGAAGCTAAGTGTTAGGGGGTGTGCTCATAGGTGTGGTACACTTGCTTAGCATGTGTGAGTCCCTGTGTTCTAGTCCCAGCATTAAAGAAAGAAATATGCCAAGGGCTACAGATTGAATTATATGCTCCAAAGGATTTGTAGAAATTCTAGCCCTCAGTGACTCAAAATGGGACCTTATTTAGAAATAAGGTCATTGCCAATGCAGTTAGTTGAGGCTAGAATTGAGTGAGGTTGACTTTTAATCCAGGAGTCTGAATTCTTTAAGAAGAAGAGGGAAGTCAGTCAATATGGTACAGGTCTGAATTCAACACACTCAGATGTTGAGGCAGGAGAATGGCAAATTCAAGGCCTACCTTGAATACAGAGTGAGTTCAAGGCCAGCCTGTATAACTTTGGAGAACCTCTCTGACAAGAAATGGTAAACAGAGGGCTGGTAATAGAGCATTTGTCTACAGTGTGGTGAGGGATGCCAAGAGATGCTTGGCAGGGCATTAAACAGACTGACCAAGGACTTGAAAGCAGGTTTTTGGCCTCCAGAACCATGAGGAAATTAAAAAATAAATGCAATAACAAACTATCTAGTAGTACTTTGTTAACGAAACCCAAGAAGCAAATCCACTGTGTTACATTTAATAGTAAGTGCTATGTGACAGAGACCAGGGATCCAAGACCCATGTACAAATCCTGCCCATTACCTGGTTTATAAACACGATAGTATAATAGTATGAGAACATCAAATGCTATTAGCTAATTACAAACCATCAAGGTTCTTTGCAGTCTCTCAAGGCAGAGATGAAGTTGTGGCAGAGACTGTTAGACCTACAAAACCTAAAGTGGTATTTTCTGACCTTTATATAGTAAGTTTGCTGATCCTGAATATATGCTATTAAGAACATTTAAAGACTGGGATGGTGGAAGACTTTAACTACGGATTTTTGGTTAGCTTTCAATACTTGAAAGCCACTCTTAACCTGTGGCTATATTAATCAGGACAGGCTAGGTTTTGCTGTGGTAACAAACATCTCCCACACCTCAGGCTTTTCACATAGTTAAGGTTAGTTTCTTACTCTTGTGTTGTTCACTATGTGCTTTGGAGATACTGCTTGCAGGTGTGGTTGCCATGGAGGCAGCTTCAATCTCTGCCCCCCTAGAACACTTTGGTCAACTTTGTAGATTCAGAAAGACTAGAGAATCATTCAAAGCCTTTCTTTCCCACCTTGACTGCAAATGGCATGTTTCATTTTTCCTCACATCCACTGGCCACAAACCATGGTTATTATCATGTTTCTTTATCCTCCTGCCTCTGCCTCCTTCAGCAAATCCTACCAGCGTGTGCCACCACAACTGGCATTACCATGTTTCTTTACCATGATTCTTTTATAGAGGCTGGAAAAAAAAGAGCAGAACAACTGGAATATTTCTGAATATTTCTGTGTCTACCAAACTAATACTTTAATACTTGGATAATGTATTGATTCTTTAAGATTTGCATTCCAGTAACTTCTACACACACACACACACACACACACACACACACACACACACTTATAGCTGATATGTTGAAGGGTAACTGGTGAGTACCACTTTTAATGAGATGATTTCTTAGGAATATTAGTCATTCATAAGCTTGTGATCTTTATAAATGAGGCTAAGACTTGTAAACACTGTAAATGATGTTTTTTTTTCCTTTGCTATTGCCAAGGAAATACCCTTTGTGACTTACAGAGTATCAAGATTAATAACTCCAATTAAGAAATATAAATCTGCATCACACACCCTGGCAACAGGCTGTAAGCAAGCTTAAGCACTGGTATTAATCTCCCCTTTACACACACGTGATGGCACCCAACTCTTGAGAACATCCACTTTACTTAAACATGCAGAAAGAAATATGTGTTGGGTAAGATTTTATTTTATTTTTATGAAGGAAAGTGGGGTGTTTTGTCAGTAAATAGATAAAGGAAAATAACAAATGTTAAAAAATGAAACAGAAACCTTGGCCACCCTAGGTGTTACCCCCCTAGTCGGAAGAAAATGCTGGCTCCGTAGAGTGTTGGTCCATCTTCTCCATGTCTTGTAGAAGGAATATTTAAGCAAATAGGGCAGTGGGAGCCTTAGAAGGAAAGAGCCTTGGCCAGGATGCATAGCTCAAGGTGCCCAGGTACCATGACTCTCCTCTTCCAACAGAGGTGAGGTCCATTTAGATTCCATCACAGCAAGGAAAGTTTTCATTCCTTCGCCCTCTTGGTATTACAAACTCTCAAGTGCTTGAGGCCTTCTTCCTCATGGATGGCTCCCCAGTCTCACCAACAGCTCCTCTCCTTTGAGCACGTCAGCCGGGCATCCCAGGAGGGGAGAGGTTGTTCCTCTTAGAACGGTCCTCCAGTTGTCACTGGCCTTCTTTACTGTGAATTACAGACAGAATGAGTGTAGGACTCCATGGTCTTTGCCTTCACTTAAAACAGCAGTTTTCAACCTGGGTGTCGAGACCCCAACAGGGATCACATATCAGACATCCTGCATATCAGGTATTTATATTATGGTTCATAACAGTAGCAAAACTGCAGTTGTGAAGTAGCAATGAAATCTTTTTCTGGTTGGGTCACCACATATGAGGAACTGTATTAAAGGATTGCAGTTTGTTTTGTTCATGGTGTCTGAAGCCAAACATTTTCTTCCAATCACCTTGCCGACTTGTCTTAGCCTCAAGCCTAATCTGAAACCTGATTGCTTCTGATTGATTGTTTTTAAACATGCTAATGCAGTCTTGAAAAATTTAGTGAGAAGGAGGGGTTTGGTTTGGCTTTAGGAATGGACAAACCAGATGGCTTAAAAGTATAATTATAAATACCTTTTTATTCTCAGAAAACCTCAAAAGCATGGGATAATCGCTTAAACCATTAAGTGACAAAATACAAATCAAGACAATGAAAGAATATTCTGGAAAATGTTGTAAAACCCATAGACTTATTTTCCTGATGATAACATATAGCTGGATACTGAATCTATGGATAGTTCTCATGAGTTCATGCTCCTTATTGAAGGAAACCTTTAAAAAAGTTCTATCAAGTTTCTTAAAAAATCTTGCAATGCAGACTTATTTGAGCCACTGAACTCAGGAGACTTTTTCAAATTATATGCATTTTAAAATAATGGAGCAAAAACAAAATATTAAGTGGGTCTCAGCAGCCAGTCTCCTTAGTCACACCTGCATGGGTTTGACTAATTACATGAGTGTGATTATAAGAAAACATCTTTCTAACCCAGATTTTGGGGATGTCCACACTGGAATCTATAGGACCAGAATTATAACTCTGTACTCTTACTGTATAGCCCACATACACAATCTCACTTACTTGCATTCAGTTCTTATGGGAGAGGTTTAATGGTCTTCAATTATGTTGGCTAAGAAACAAGTTTCATGTGGTTGGTTCTCTGTGGAATCACTCAGTTATTGAATGAGGTTGAAGCCCACTGGGACAAAGATGATTAAAAACTGGGGTATCAGAACAGGAGATGTATCTCAGCTATAGAGTGTTTGTCTGGCATGCCTGAGCCCTGGGGTCAATTCCTGGCACCACCACCAAACCCCAAAGCAAAGAAAAACAAAATCTACCCACCAGTTCTTAATCAGCAACTGGAACTTTCAGTTCAGTGAAATGCTCAGTTTGGGTTCTACTCACTCAAGAATTATCTACAACACTGCTTGAGGGAGACTGTGCAGAGGGCCCACACTTTCCTAAAGATGTCAGCCTACTCAACCACACAAGGTCCACAATTTTGATGGTAAGTTGATTTCAATGGTAGAAGGTGGAGGTAGATTTTTGGTTGGCTTCAAGTCCATTTGGGATGTAAAGTTTAAAATCTCAAACAAGGAAGTAAATAACCCAATCAATTGTGTATATAAGTGAAATTTTCACTTTAAGTAAGACAAACTTTTATTTTCTTGAGTCTTTGATATGTTTGTCTTATGTCCCTGGTGTATATAAAAACAAAAAGTATTTTGTCTGTGGTATCAGTATTAGTTATTCCAAGATATAAAACTGTAGATAGAAAAGTTATATAGTGAAATTATACAGTTGTGACTATTTACTAGTAATCCAAATATATTAAAATCTAGGCCCGTTATCACCAGATCTAGCCCACTACATGCCAGCAGATTTTTCTCACATTGCCTTGCAAGAAGCTCAATGTCTAATTTACAAACCACTTTATACCTGCTGTGTCTTAAACCCTCCATTTCTTCTGAAAGGTTTTCCCTGATACTTTGAATTTTAGATTGATGGTATATATGTTTTACTTAAAATTTGCTCCAGTTCCATGTGGAAGTCAGTACGATTTAACACTCTTTCCATATGTATTGATTTCCCTCTGCCTATGAGGTCTAGGAATCAAAGGTAAGTTAACTGGCATAACAGTCTTTACCCTCCAGTCAATTATAAATTCATAAATAGGCAAATAAGCAAATAAAAGGCATACACCCAGTGTAGATGTAGCTGTAATCACGGGTCTAGACCCCTCCATGAATCAAATGTACATTCGTTATAAAATTAACAGATTGCATAGCCGGCTAGGTGTTCCATAGATATTTCAGTGAATAAATTCAAGTGAAGTCACTTCAACTCTAACTTCTAAAAGGACCATTTACATGAAGCAAGCAAGATTCTTTTGGGAGGTATCTCCTCCTATATTAAATTGGGAAAGTGGCTTTTATTACCAAAGACTACTGCTTGGGACTGCGATGAAACTTAACTGTGATGAAGCTGGACAAAGCCATTGGCATCCCCCATGAGCTTCAGTGACATCCTTAGAATTTATGACTCTATTCACAGACCCATTTATCCTGTCATTCCTTCATAAATTTATCAGTCTTTCTTTCAAAGTATAAAAGAGACAAGCCTGTATGTCTTTTCGGCTTTCATTGTTCTGAAGAGAAATCCCTGTCTATGCAAATGTAACAAAGCTCCCTTGCTTTCTCTTGATAATCAGCCTTGTAGTGAGGGAAGTTCTAGACTTCACACAGGAACTAAGAGGGCCGGGTGGGTAGAGGGATATCTCTCTGCCTTACAAATGCCTAATATAAAATTATGTATCAAATACAAATTCACACTAAAGGAAACTCAGTTCAGGGCAAACAAGGACTAATTCTCCGTGACAGGTCACTGAATCAGTTTCTCAGCTCACAGGCAGAGCAGCTTCGGGGTGCTCCAGGCACCCGAGTTCTCTCCTCCGCTTCTTACCCAGTCCGGGGTCCCATTATGCTATGGGCCTAGCCTTCAGTCTATGATCTAGAGAGGGCTTCATTCTCAGAAGTCACATTCAAGTTCAAGCAGGCTCTCATGTAGATCACCGGCACACATCCCTGCCTTTGCTGCTTAGTGCCCACTGCCATGGGCCTTTGAGGTAGCAAATACAAAGGATAAAAGGGGAAGCCTAGGATGCTAATGGTTCCGACCAACCAGTTAGCTGACGCTGCATTCTTTTATGAAATGGCAGATGCCTTTACAAATACATAAAGTACATTAAGCATTGATTTAGAGAGAGAAAAAGTGTATTGAAGACATGACGTCATGCTTTCAGAAGAGCTACCGCTGAAAGCATCGGGAAGGTCATTTCTTAACAGATCCTACCTGGAAGACATCATCTCCCAGCTTCCAAAACCGAACTGCAGCTCAATGCAGCGGACCGGTGATGAAGGACTTGCAGCTCAATACCAGAGTCTAGGTTCTGAAAACTGCATGGTGTATTTCTTTCTTTTTTTTTTTTTTTTTCCTTTTCACCTTCAGAACCGGAGGTTGGGGGTGGGGTGGGGTGGGATTGGTAAGGGCTTTGCAAAGACTGTGAATTCAACTATACAGAGTCACTCCTTGCTCTGCTTGATCAAGCTGCCTACGGATGCTCAAAGTAAAGCCACACAGATCTGTACTTGCAAGTGTGTTGCAAAACCTGCGAAAGGCTTGCTTGAGCACCCTAATCTTGTTTGTGCAATAAAAATAAGTGAAAGTTAAAAATATTTTGGAGACCAAAAGTCAGCTCAGTAAATTAAATTTTACCCTGTTTACCATGTCGCTCAAATTCATTAGGCCTTTGCTGAAATGTGTTAGTGTTAGCTTTAAAACCGCCGGTATGTGAACACACTAACTCAAACAGCTCTGGAACTAAGGAGTAGAGAGAGCTACCACCTCAAACCCTTCCTAAAGCAACTTGCTTTTATATGAGGGTTGGTTTTGCGTTTAGCCCTCACCTGTGCCTTAACTCCTTTTTCATCAAACACCACTGACTAACCTGTGGTACTTCAAACAAACAAGAGAGGTATAAAGAGCACAAATGCCCCCAGATTGCTCCTGGCTGAGTTATTTTTGTTGTTTAGATTTGTAAGTTGCTCAGTGATGGGTGGTACTCGATGGACCAGACCCAGAGATATCTACCTCCAGCGCTCTGCCTCCTAAACTGCCAGGTCAGGAGGGGAGAGTACACTTACACAGGAGTTCTGCCTCTGAGCAATGTGCAGGTAAGAACTTTGTTCAGTTCAGAGTTCTCCCATGACCCTTTCTCTGCTGACTCGCATGCCATATTAGGTTGTGTTTATTTGATTTTTCCTTCTGGCTTTCAGGTTTTTCCTCTATTATATTTCCCTAGAATCTTCACTAATGCTGGACTTTGGAATACTTACCTAATCTATATTGAGCTTAGCAATGACTCTCAGTAAAATCTTGGGTCAGAAATATTGATAATCTAGCACTCTAGACCCCTTACTTCTGGATGGGATTTCTTTCATTTCTTTCCTTCCTTTTCATGCTCTTTCCTTCCATCTGTCACCATCCCTGCAAAAGATTCTCCCAAGGTGCTCTAGCTCCTGAATCTTGTCCCTTTGTTCAGGGCTTTGCTTAGTTGGGCTCCCTCCAGATCTGAGTTCGAAGCAGGTATGAGATGCTCTCTTGGCCAAGGCTTTCCCTGTAATCCTGTGTGCTGACTGTGGCCTCCTGAAGACAGCGCTCATCAAGAATCCTGGAAGAGCTCGTTTGCTCTAATCTCTGTGTCATGGATTCTTTAGGTCAAAGGTGGGGTCTGGGAATCTCTCTACATTTAGAATGCATCACAGGTAATTCTTATGCAATCAGAAATCAGATATGTCTTTTGAAATGGCTGCTTTTATTCCATTCATCAAATATGATCAGTTTTAGATAGGCAGATGGTGACAGTGGGACTTCTTTGGAAGGCTTGCTAAAACTGATGAAGGTTTGAGGGGCTTAGGACCTAGGGCAAGCCTTTTCCAAGTGACCCTCACCCCTGCAGCATCTCCTGCCCCCAAGGTAGCTGGAGAAGAAGTTGAAGATAACCTCAGGCAGAAACAAGGCCAGGTGCATGGAACTGATAACCAATCTACAAGCCTCTACAGGGAACATTCCCCCTCTGAGTCATCCAGGATTTCTTTTCACAATGCTGTTTAGAAAAAAAGTGTCTGTTTTTGAAAATGTCTCCAAATTGACAGGAACATCACCAGCTATTTGTGTAGTTAAACAATCTCCCAAGGTTTTCATCTCAGAAAATCTATAGACTTAAAAAAGAAAAAATGAACATCCCAAAGACAATGTAAGTCACATGTATCAAAATTTACTGTGCTAGAAATGAAACCAGAGACATGTTTTCAATAGGCATTGAATTCATTTATAACAATAATAAACCACTGGATTAATATCAGCAATGTGTTTTCATGAAAGATAATTAATGTCCAAAACCAAAACAGTGAGGGTGAAGAAAAGCATGACTTCACAGTCTACAAATCCCTCTAGTGTCTTGCTGGAGAGAAGAGAGCTTGTGTTTCAATATTCAGTAGTTCACTTGGTCAAATATGCCTTAGACTATAGCATTAGTCACCATGAAACAATGCAATTTACAAAAGTACATAAAATCTTGACATTATTATTGGACAGCTTTGACCATGAAAAGGTCATGGGGTCCTAAACATGCCAAACTTGGGGAAGTACAAGGCCCCACACCCTTACTTTCTTTGTTTTTTATGGTTCTCATAAGGACAGGGTATTACAGAGGGGAATATTTATTCTTATAAACATTCCTCACCAACACTTTCTTAATACTATTTTTATGAGGGCTTTAGAAGACATATGTTAAAGCTGCATAAGAATGGTATTCTACAAATATTTATATGTCAAATAGCACTCATAAACTGAATTTAATCTCATATCTTTTCTTAAAAGGGCAGCCTTTTATTTTGAAAAACAAACAAACAAAACAACAGCAACAAATCAACCTCACTGCTTAGGAATAAAATAAGGAATTTGGGAATTTGTATAGATGATGGTAGAAAAATGATGGGCACTCTAAGGACACTGATCACCGCTGGGATAAACAGGAACTGCTGGAGTTGGGGGCTATTGGAGACCAGCTAGACTTTTCTAGTGAAATAAATGTCAGAATGAAGATGAATATTCCTTACATATGGTCTGATAATAATTAATAAATTATGGGTCTGGAGAGATGGCTCAATGGGTTAGAATGTATGCTGCAGAAGCATGACAAATCCCCAAACCTGTGTTGGAAAAATTATAGACCTCCTGTGCACTGTGGGAGGATTGGAGACAGGAGGATTGCAGGGCTTGCTGGCCATAAGCCTGGTTCCAGGTTCAGTGAGAGATACATACCATCTCTAGGGAATAAGCCACAGAATGGTAGGCCAGGACACCTGATGGCCTGCTCTGGCCTACACTGTACACATGGTCCACACTCACACAGTCAGACACATATAAAGAATAAAATGATGGCAACCTGTAATCACAACCTGCAGCCCCAGCCACCAGAAAGCTAATTGGGAGGATTATACATTTGAAATCTCCCTGATTATGTGAATAATGGAAAGACTGTATGAAAATAGATGGCTCTGCATGCATGCACGCGCATATGTGTGTGTGTGTGTGTGTGTGTGTGTGTGTGTGTGTGTGCACGTATGCATGCACATATGCAGGCATACATTCATATTAGATGACATTGTGGCTTCATAGTATTACGACATACATGTTTTTATGCTGTAAACACATTGATTCTAAGAAAAAACATTGCTTATTTTATAAAATCACATCAACACTAGTGGGATGCACATGGCAAACATTTATTCTGCTTTCTCTGAAGAGAAAACTTGCTGGTTCTGAGGTATACACCTCTCTATTGTAATGATCTTTCCAGTTCTTCAGATCAGGTTGGCTTGTGCTCGGTTATCTGTCATTAATAGGATTTGCAATATGAAAACATGTCAGTGTGTCCTCTTGCGAAGGGGTCTGAGGGTTTGGAACTTGGTACTGTGCTTGTTTATGACGTGGTCAGCACAGAGGATGGAGAACAAATACACCTTGATCATGTATGTACACATGGGCTTAACCAGGCACTAAATACGATGACCATTCTCTAGTAGTGCTGCTGATGTTTTCATTGTATCTGGGTTAACATCGACAATGGATTCATGGGGCTTGAAGAAATGACTTAGGCATTAAAAGCACTGGCTGTTCTTGTGGCGGACCCAGATTTGGTTCCCAGCATTCCCATGGCAGCTCACAATTATCTGTAACTCCAATCTCAGGGAATCCACTGCTCTTTCTTTCTGGCCTTGCAGGCACGAGGTTCGCACATGGTACACAGATATACATGCAGATGAAACATCAGTATACATTAAATTAAAAGTAATAATAAAATTAAAAGTGAATTTACTTTCTTGAGAGGAAAAACAGTGGAAATGTGTATATGCTATCAAGTGAGCATGCAGATATTTTTCTTTAGCTGCTGCAACTCTGGCCATTCAAATCTCTGTAGCTAATGATCATATTTCTCTATGTTGATTTTAAAGCTTAAGGTATGAAATAAACTCCTTGGATCTAAGCAATTTTATTTCTAAACATAAAATATTTTCAAATAGTTTTTTTTTATCACATTGTCTTAATTAGGATTTTGTGGTTGTGAAGAGACACTATGACTACAGCAACTCTTAATTTTTAATATTCTTCATGAATTTCATATATGTAGTATTAATTTTCTTCTTCCTTTCATGTGTGTGTGTGTGTGTGTGTGTGTGTGTGTGTGTGTGTGTGTGTGGTATGAATCTGTATGTATGTATGTTTGTACATGTGGGAATACATGTATACAGCAACTCTTATAAAGGAAAATGTTCAACTGGGGCTGGCTTACAGTTCAGAGGTTTAGTTCATTATCCTCATGGAGGAAGCATGGTGGCACACAAGAAGACATGGTGCTGGAGAAGGAACTTAGCATTCCACATACAGATCCTCAAGCAGCAGGAAGAGAGAGTAACACTGGGCCTGGCTTGAGCATCTGAAACCTCAAAAGCCCTCCCCTCAGTGACACACTTCCTCCAACAAGACCACACCTCCTAATAGTGCCACTCCCTATGAGCCTATAGGGGGCCATTTTAATTCAAACACTACACACATTATTTTAACAGCAGTTCTAAATTTCACAATGATCAATTCTACAAAAACATAGAATGCCACCACTCCCTAATAAGAATACTGACCTTGGGACATTCTAGGGTGCAAAGGGCTGCCTCAACTAAGAAGTTCCTTTCCTGGAGCTAGAATCGGGTTCTCACTGGCCTAGGCTAGTGTCCGACCACACCCATCCAGTTCTTCTCCTTTGAAAACAATGAGTCATGGCCTTGGACTGTAGAGCGTGTCTTCAGGGGCTGTGTCAGTTTGTTTTGGAAACCCTGTGTGCTGCCTCATTCTCACACTGTCTAATACCTGATCCAACACTCAACAGATCCCACCTGTGCCTTTGTTGATTTTACCACCAGCCAGAGCCTAACTCTGGTTTGTTAAATTATTCTTTCCGTGTGTGTGTGTGTGTGTGTGTGTGTGTGTGTGTGTGTGTGTGTGTGTGTGTGTGTGCAGTATATTTTTATCAATTCCCCCTCATCCTCTTTGCATTCTCGCTGAACCCTTCTTTCCAAGTCCCCCTCTGCTTTCATGTCTTGCTTTTGTGTGTGTCCCCACTATGTTTAATTAGTTGTTTTCAGGATCATGAAGGGCTGGGTCAGGTTTTTGCCTGAGTAAGGGTCTCTTACCCTTACTGGTAAGTGACTGCAACACTGATGAATGTAACCCCCTATCCCATAGTGACCATTAACTGCTCCTCAGGTAGGAGTCGGACCTCGTGAGTCCCTCTCCCATTTATGAAAGAATCAATGTTGATGGGCTCAAATTGGAGCAGGTCTTGTGTGGTAAACACCAGTTCTGAGAGTCTGTGGATATGGTGGCCATGTCACATTGAGCAGGCATTTCACAGCTCTCCAACTCTCCCCATCCTCCAACTCTCACACTTTCTTCCCTCATTTGTAATGGTCCCTAAGCCTTGGAGGGGGTGATGTAGGTAGGTATTCCATTTGGGAAAAAGAGTTCTGGGGTCACCCATTCTCAGCACTTTTGACCAGTTGGTGAGTCTTTGCATTAATCTTATCCACTGCAAACATAAACTCTTCTGACCAAGGCTGTAAAGGGCACTAACCTATGGACATAAACATTTCAGAGTTTGACAGTGTGACCATTTATCAAAATATTGATAGTGTGTTTCCCCCTAAAGCATGGGAAGATTAGCCAATATTAAGGATGAATGAAAAATACTACAGAAACCCACGTAAGCTAATTTAAAATTATAACTTAAGGTGAGCTGACTGAATGGCTGAGGCACTTGTTGCCAAGCCTGAGAACCCTAGTTTTCCCTGGGACCCATATGGTGGAAGGAAAAAGCAGTCTCCTTCAGGTTCTCCTCCCTCCACACTCACACCCACACAACCCCACAGAAACCAACCAACTCATCAATCAAGCAATCAACTCATCAATCAATCAATGTATATTAAAGTAATGGCAAGATCATATTCTAAAAATTAAGTTAATAAAGAACTCGAGTCTGAACAAAAGTACCTTACATGGGTAGATCTTGCTGCCTGCAGAAGTCATAGGCTATTAAGTGAAAATACCAGTGCAGGAACTATGAGTTCTTGATCAGGAAGGCTGCAGAGGTTCCCCCAAAACAATGTAGGCTACCTACCACCACTATTCTTGGTTGCCTACCAGAACTCAATAAGACTCTGTTACTGAACTTTCATTGCAGGGCATTAAGAAACCAAGCAGAAACTGATGTGTGAGCTTCCTCCTGGCTGTGTGTGTAGCTGTCACAGAGCTGGAGGCTGTTAGCAGGCCATTGGGTAGAAAGTCATCAAGCTCCTGATATCATACCTTCTCCACTGTGATGAACTGTATCCTGTCTGGCTGTAAGACAAAACAAATTCTTCAGCTTTAAATGGTATTTGAGAGGTATTTTGTTGCAGCAATGAGACAAATAATTAATACACGCCTTGAGGGGGACTGGAGGGAGATGGCTAGACTGTCTATGGGCTATGAAGATAGAGTCACATGGTGTGGAAACCCAAGGGGTCTTTGGCTATAGGTGACTTGGTACAGATGGTGAAAGACAGGGTGGCAGAGGAAGGAGGAATGAAAGGTACCTGGGCAAAAATAGAAGGTTGAAGTGTGCCACCCAGGTGAGGTGTCAGGGTGGGCCAGGGTCTGGAAATTCTAGATCAGGAGACTGCATGCAGATATCGCATGTGGCTGGATAGGCCATCAGAGAAGAAGAAACTGGAGGAGGATAAGAGCAGGGAGAGTCATCATCTCCTTGTATTTGCCATTGTTCGTGGTAAATAATACCCTTAGGAGCAGGCAGCTGGCATCTTCACACAAACGTCTGAAAAGAAGTAAAACCAAATCACAAGCTCATAAACTAACAGAAAAGTATTATTTTCAATAATTGAAATTTAAAAACATACTTTTGCATGATGTGTATGTATGGTGTGTGTGTGTGTGTGTGTGTGTGTGTTAAGAGGACAGATGCTAGCACTGGTCCTCATCTCCAACCTGTTGGAGGCAGGGTCTCTGTTGTTGTTGTTGTTGTTTGCACCTGTATACACCAACTTTGCCTTAGTATTCCTTAATTATAGTTATTAATTTATACAATACAAACCATGATGAATATGATTATAGCATCACTATTGGCTGAAAGACCCCTGCCCCTTAGCCCTTTCTTTCTCAAGTTTGCCTCCTCCTCCAGTCAGCGGCTTCCCCGATCCCCACCCCCTCTGGCCTCCACTTCCCCCGCTGCCCCTTAGCCCGCCCGCCCGGCCCGAGAACGAGCACCAGGTGGGCCGGCACGAGAACAAACACCAAGTGAGCCGGCCTGGAGCCCTGACCCTGAGCCCCCGCCCGATGAGAAACACTCGGTCCCAAGGTCTCCGCCCCCAAGGTCAGCCATCAGGAAGCAGAGGGGGGGAATTGAGTCTGTTGTACCAGACACCAGACACCAGACCTTGAGAATATGCTGATCTGGAATGGCTCTGTGTCTCATTTGAACCATCCAATAGAAATGATTCTGTATTTCACCTCATTTGAAAGACTCTGTGTTTCACCTCATTTGAAAGACTCTGTGTTTCACCTCATTTGAATAACCCTGTTTAGCGCCTCATTTACATTGACCAATGGGAATAGCTCTGTACAATGCCTCATTAGAATTATCCAATAGAATCCCTGCTCCTAGCTTGCGCCTTTTTCCCTATATAAGGACCCCTTTCCCTTGGCTCGGGGCGCTTGGCCTCACAGAAGCTAAGTCGCCCGGGTACCCGTATCTCCAATAAAGCCTCTTGCGGTTTTGCATCCAAGTTCGTGGTCTCGCTGATTCCTGGGTGCGGGTCTCCTTCTACGAAAGTACCTCTTCGGGGGTCTTTCATTGGCCACACACACACACACACACACACACAGGGTAATTAGCATTCTTGCTTGCACATACACCTGAATAGCTACATATTGCAACACACAGATACACCACCTCTGAATATTCATTTGCACACACATATGGAGTGCACTAAGACATCTCAAATATTTTAGAGGGAAAAAGCCAAGCATGTAATATGTTATTAAGGAACAAGTATACCCAGAATGATGAACTAGTTTATTAGGTTGCAATAAAAAAACCATTAATAAATTGTGTGATTTCTTTCCATTCAATTCTCAAAAAATTGCTAAATAGAGTTCATTTATTGAAAGCCCATTTTGTTTCTTTCTGATTATTCTGTTCAACATTTTCCCTCATCCTCTATTATTGGCATTATTATTGTTGTTGTAATCATTTTTATTTTCTATCATAGTACGTTTCAAGTCAATTTCTAGCACTATTAGAAAGAGATTTACAAAGTCCCAAACTCTATACACCATAATAATGTAAAATCTATCTAATAATCCTTAGTAAAAGACAATGAACCTACAGCTTTAAATTCAAAATCAGAAATAAACATTTTCAGTGGGTCCTTCATAGAATATTTAAATCATGTCCACATTTTATTCACAAAATTTTATATATGCTAAGACAGAACAATTTTGACTAACTTGCCTGATTTTATGCTTTCTCATATACTTTCTTGTGAGATGGGAGCTCATGTGGCTGAGGCTGGCCTTGACATAAGCAAGAATCACCATGCCAAGGCTAATTTTTCTGATTTTTCTACTGGTCACCAATTTTGATGGAATTGACTGTGTTTTTAGAGTAATTGTGCATAACGTGCAGTAATATACTAAATATAAATGTAAGTATATATGACTTGAAGACTAGAGTCAAAATGAAAGGGCTCTCTAAGGGCTCCTGTGTGAAGGCTTCTCCAAGGAGACAACAGTTATTGATGAAGATCACAGTGCCATCTGTGGGATAATTCTCTACTAGTTATTGGTCAGGAAGACCCAGAGGTCTGAAAAACAACAGACTATTGTCATTGCTCTTGGGTGAACACCATAACTAGATGACAGGACACTATTGCCAAACACACTACACACTTGTTAGTAGAGAATATTAAACAAAAAATTCAATCTCAAACTCAGCAGGTAACTTTCTTCTTGCTGTTGGCTAGCTTTCCTAGTTCCAGAAGATTCTATGCAAACCACTGAGGGAGAAAAGAGAACACTTGTCTTACCAAGTACTAGACCCTGAATACTACAATACCAACCTGCCAGGCAAGATATACCCACTGATGCAATAGTGGCATAAATGTTATGATGTAACCAACTGGTTTCTGCTGCTCCACAGAAAGGGGCCTGGTACTATGACCTGATCTAAAGCCTATGGCTTGGGATATCATAGGCCCTAGGAGAGAGGAGGACCTACTATTGCTATTTTGATAAATGGTCATGTCAAATTGCCTGCTAAATACTTTTGTTTATTCCCTAGATCTGAGCTTCTCTCAGCCTTGGTCAGAGAAATTTCATTTTGCCGTGGCCAGAAGGTACAACAAGATGCATAATTAGAGATAATGCTGAGAATAAGTGAATGAGTCCTTGGCCCTAAAGAGGCTTCTTTATCGACCTATCACCAAAGATCAGCGAACAAAGTGGAAGAGGAGGGAGAAAGGTTCCAAGAGCTGAAACAAGAAGGGGGCTATGTAAAATGATTATCTTTTGAACAAGACATGGTTGGTGCAACCATGCATTCACATCAACTGTGGTTACCTGCATAAGACTTGCGCAAGATCAAGCCAGTTAGAATTCTAGCATGCATGAGGGTGGGGTAGAGTGGGATGGGGATCAAAAGGCCCTACTATGAGCTGAAAAGACATTAACCATTTGGTAGTGGCCGGGGAAGGGAGAGTCATTTTCCTTTGGGGTCGTAGCCACTCATGGTCCCCCGGGCTGCTGTGAGTATGTATGTATAAAAAGATGTGAAGTTGGGGGGCGTGTTCTGAGGGTTTCTAGGAGGTGTCAGAGGAGGGAAATGAGGGTGGATATGATTATAATGTACTGCATACATCTGCAAAATTCTCAAAGAACAAATAAAAATATTAAAAGGGATTCTTAACATGAAAGAAACATTTGCTATTCTTTGTTTCTCCTTTCAGAACTACATCACAACATGCAGGAAACGAGGGAAGTAACTTATGTAATTAACAGTATCCAGGGCTCTAAGACAGTCTAATCCAAGAACTTTATACATTTTTATAAACATCTATTTTTAGATGAAATCAAGAACTAAAATCCAACCCCTACAAAGCAAGGAAAGGGACTTAAAAATGAGAGCTGGATAGATGGGCCCACCAAAATACCCAATAGTGTCATTTAAAAGATTGCCATCAAGAACAAGGGAAACCAAGAAAATAAAAAAAAAAATCTTTGGATGATGTCAAAATCCCAACAGACCCGAGTTGGCGTCGATGCGTATATGGCATGGGCTAGAGACATGCTATGGGCTGGGATTTCTTCAACTTCAGAGTTTTGATGACCTCTGTAAATCCAAGACTGCCATTATACTGGAACTTCAAGTTTGTACAGAATTTATTACCTCCAGGTCCCCTCTTTTACTCACAGTACACAAATGTGGTCACCAGATTTAGTAAATAAAATTACCACAGTTTTCCCCCCTGAAATATGCTGGCCAGCATTTTTGTTATTTTCTTAATATTTGGCATGCACAGTGTCTCAACATAGTTTTAATTTGTGTGTCGCTGATGGCTGAGGGTGTTGAACAGCTTTTCATGTATTTCCTGGCCATTTGTTGTTGGTAGTCATCTACTGGGGACTATCTGTTCAGTTTATTTGACCATTTACTCATTGGATTGTTTGTTTGCATGTTTAGTATCTTGAGTTCTTTATATGTTGTAGATATTTGTACAGTTTGTGAAGAATAAAGAGACTAAGGGGAGGGGAAGAGGAAAGGAGAGGCTCCCAGGGTGAATGAGGTCAAAGTACATGATACATCTGAATTAGAATGTCACAAAGCAACTCATCATTGTTTCCGGCTTTGCTTGGTTTTCATGTGTATAAATTTTCCAAGCAGGGTTTTTCTATGTAGCCTTTGCTAGTCTTAAACTCATGGCAATCCTCCTGCCTCAGCCCAACAAATGTTGGCATTATAACCATGCAACACTAAACCCATCACTTTATACAATGGGTATATGCTAATAAATTTTTTAAAGACTCAGTTAAATGATATTTTCAGGTAAACTATATATCATTTCCCCCCCCAAGATAGGATCCAAATTAGACTTAATTACTATCTTCCAATAATCTAAAAGGAAAAAGAAGATGCTAAGTAAAACCATAGCAATATAACAACTGTCTAGGTAATATTTCCACAGTAATACTTGGAGCTAACGTTAAAATGTATTTACTACTTATCATCTGAAATTCCAGTTTAACTAGAAATCCTTTCTCCAATAACTACTGAAAAGTTATAAAACCTGTAATTTCTAGAAAGCCCAGATATTCCGGGTTGTTTCTTTGTGCAAGAAAGACTCTGAGAAACTCAGGGAATCAAGAGAATTATTATTCTAAAACTGGAAGGAAACTCCAAGTATATTAATATAATTTGAATAATGGATAGAGGGTTGGGCATACACCTGACTGACAGCTGAGTCTAGAACTCAGTTTGCTGAGATCCAGGATCATAGCAAGGTTGAGAGCCCAGTGGTTGTCCTTTCACCTGGGCCATCCTTGACTTCTGACAACAGTCTTGTCCCCACTCTTGCTGCCAGAACCTCCAAGTAGGTGTTGTCTCCAGGCCAGCAGGAAGAAGCTGAGTCAGCCGGCTGGCTATCTGGCCCTGCTTGCTCCCCCCACTCTCTCCCCATAGCACTGGGGCCCATTGGGGTCATCTGATTGCCATTGCCAGCGCTTTGCCTCTCCCTCCTCTCCTCCCAAGCTGAAATACAGGCTTTCAGCAGACCTGCTGCCTTCAAAGAAAGGTATGGGGTGTTGGTGTCCACAAGCTGTCCCCATGATTTCTCTTTGGCCATTTTACCACTTGGACTCCAGCATACAATCTATGGACGCCTGTCCCGTAAATCCTTCAAATGCATCAAGATGGACTTGAATTTAATTTCACAAAATGGGGCTCACAGAACTCTTGATGCCCCATTTTGGGCCCACAGGTTAAAAAGATTGAGATACTAAGCAAACATCATGTGCACATGTTGCCGAAACATTGACGGGAGAGAGAAGCCCAGAACACTGCCAGAGATGGGTTATCTTTGAACATAACACAATCACTGATAGAGGTGAGGGAGAAGTTAGAGTTCTCCTGCAGGCTCCAGGTTGCAACTGAAATAAGGAGCAATGTATATGAAACCAGAGACTATGGTACAGGTTGAATCCAAATCAATTGGCAGAAGGTTATACAATGTCAAACACAAGAAGCAGGGAGCCACCTTTTCCTTTGCTGACTCCCGGAGGAGCCATCACCATCCGTGTACTGATGTAGGATAAAGGCTTCATGGAGCATCTGCCAGTGTCTTCTCTATGCACAGTTGCCCTCTCTGTCTGTGCTGTAGGTAAACTCTCTGTGGCTGATTTGAGAGACTTTGTTCTTTTAGGAGGAAATGCGGTCCAAAGGTTTGAACCAGGGCCTTGCACATGTCCCGACCCCTGACCTATCCAGAGCATAGTTCTTACTTTTTAAAAAGTAGCTAATTAACTAATTATATTTTTGAAATCACTGTGCTTATTTTATTGACTAAGATTAGGTTTTGATTTTGAGTCAGCGTCTCATTGAGCTGCCCAGGTTGGCTTTGAACTCACACTGTAACCCAGAGTAGCCTGTCAAGTAGTCTGTCACAGACCTGCTAGGCCCAGCTGAGGACCATTATTCTCAAAGTACCTCAGAGGAGTGTGAATAAAGAATACCCCAAAGCCTGGCCAGGACAAGGGTTTGGATCCATGTCTCAGAAGCCATGTGCAAGCCATGTGCAAGCCATGTGCTAGCCATGTGCAAGCCTAGTGAGCACTAGGAAGCCTGAAGCAGGAGGTTCATGATTTCAAGGCCAGGCTGAGCTACAGAGAGACCTTGTGTCAAAAAACAAAACAAAACAAAACAAAACCAAAGGAACAAAGAAAACCTAAAAACAAAAACCAAACCCACCCGCTCAGTCCCCTCTTCTCCTAAGAAAGCATAAGATGTTTACTATTTACTTCTCCCAGAATTGTCTTTTCTTTCTTCTTTCTTTCCTTCCTTCCTTCCTTCCTTCCTTCCTTCCTTCCTTCCTTCCTTCCTTCCTTCCTTCCTTCCTTCCTTCCTTCCTCCCTCCCTCCCCTCCCTCCCTCCCTCCCTCCCTCCCTCTCTCTCTCTCTCTCTCTCTCTCTCTCTCTCTCTTTTTCTGTTTTTTTGTTTTGGTTTTTCGAGACAGGGTTTCTCTGTGGCTTTGGAGCCTGTCCTGGAACTAGCTCTTGTCGACCAGGCTGGTCTCGAACTCACAGAGATCTGCCTGCCTCTGCCTCCCGAGTGCTAGGATTAAAGGCATGTGCCATCAACGCCCGGCTACTTTTCTGGTTTTTTGAGACAGGGTTTCTCTGTATATCCTTGGCTGTCTTGGAACTCACTGTGTAGACCAGGCTGGCCTGGAACTCACAGAGATCTGCCTGCCTCTGCCTCCCGAGTGCTGAAATAAAAGGTATGTGCCACCACTCCAGGCTCTTCAGAATTTTATTTTATTTCACTTACTTTTAATTTTTTTTTCAGAATTTTCTTAAAGCAAGAAAAGATGGTCACAGAAGTGAATGAATAAGTCTTAGAATTGCAGAAC